>NC_064753.1:41901098-42207487 GCF_011397635.1 Epinephelus fuscoguttatus
AGTTCATATGTAATCTCCATTGACACTAATCTCTCTCCATAGCTACAGAGCTCACAGCAAACACCCACCATCTACCCCACATGAATGTTTATTATTCTCCAAAGAAATACAGTATAAACAGACAGCAGAGCAGGCAGTGGGTGTCCTAGTTATTACTGTCAATACCGCCCATTTACAGCCAAACCAGCTCTATTATTAGACTGCACTGGACTGTCATCAGGTATCTTCAAAGGTTGCTACATAAGTCACATATAACTGTTTTTTCCCGCTCTGTGAAGCGCTGTGTTATGATCAGCGAGGGTCTGGGACATGTTTACCATCACAGAGGATAGTGGGAAAATAATGGAAGTTTCCCTTGTTATGCTGTGCTCTGTATGTTTTTCTTCTTTCCATTTTCAAAATGTCAGATTGACATAAGAGACTAGCCGCGTGGAATTAGTGTATTTTCCTATATGTTTCAGTCAGGGAGTGTGTGTGTGTTTAGATGTCAGGATGTGGGTGTTTTTTCAGTGATGGAGGCAACCTGGTTCACCAGTTACAACACTGTCAGTAGTTTATGACTAGGTGGAAAATCTGTGGCCTGCAGTTAGTGATTATCTCAAAGTAAATATCTAGAACGGAAATTAAAGCAGTATTTATGACATCCTAATTAGTGTGATCTACAGAATACTAAGAATTTACCACATAAAGAATTATGTCAGGCAAAAAGGTGGTCTGAAGAAAACATGTAATCTATCGTAAACGACCAGTGTTGAAGATTTAGGGGGATTTAGTGGCATGTAGTTGTGAGGACTGCAGATAGCAAGCAGGTGAAACTTCTCCTGGTTAGAATTCCTTTAGTGTTCATTGCTCAGGAGGTTTTTAGCATGAGCTGAATTATCTGCAGAGGTCTCTTCCTCTCCAGAGCAAACAGATAAGGTGATTCAAACCAGTAAAAACACTGAATAAATCAGTTTCACGTTACAAATAGGTGTTACTCCCACGCTGCTTGGCATGTCAGAGACAGACGGCTCACCCACCACATGCTATTGTGTGCCCACCTTTTTTCTAATCCAGACGTTCAGGTTTTTTCCTGACACCAGATTATGAGCACAGGTCTCTTCCTCTCCAAAGCAAACAGACATAGTGTTCTAAACCAATAGAAATACTGAATAAAGCAGTTCCACGTTTAAAAAAGTGTTTCTCTAATGTTGATTGGCATGTCGGAGACAGGTGGCTCACCCACCACCTGCTAAAATGTGCTCACTTTTTTTCTGATAACTTAAGATCCAAATGTTCAGGAGGTTTTTACCAGGAGGTGAATTATCCGTAGAGATCTACTCCTCTCCAAACACACAAACCTGATGATTTAAACTGGTAAAAACACTGAATAAAGCCGTTTCTTTCCGAGATTCGTCGCAACTGGGCTTCTAACTACAGTGGCTGATGCGAAAACGCGAGTGGTCCTATCTGGAGCTAGTTTGGTTTGTCCAGTCTGGGCTACTGTAGAAACATGGTGGTGCAACACGGCAATCTCCATAGATCTGTAGATGAGGATCTGCTCAATATAAAACAGCTCATTTTAAAGGTAAGCAAAACACAATGATTCTTAATTTCAGGTGATTATACACTAAAGGAAACATAGTTTATGTTGTATTCCATTTCAGCCGATATATCCCCATTGATATATACACATTGAACCTTTAAATGACGCAGGCACTCCTGGACGGGCTGGATATTGTGAGACATTCAGAATTCATAAGCAGTCTGTAAATTTGGGCATGGAAAAAAAACCTGGACCTGCAAATCTATAATCATTCATTCATTCATCTTCTAACCGCTTCATCCTCTTGAGGGTCGCGGGGGGGCTGGAGCCTATCCCAGCTGACATTGGGCGAGAGGCAGGGTACACCCTGGACAGGTCGCCAGACTATCGCAGGGCTGACACATAGAGACAAACAACCATTCACGCTCACATTCACACCTACGGACAATTTAGAGTTACCAATTAACCTAGTCCCCAATCTGCATGTCTTTGGACTGTGGGAGGAAGCCGGAGTGCCCGGAGAGAACCCACGCTGACACGGGGAGAACATGCAAACTCCGCACAGAAGGGCTCCCATGCCCGGGATCGAACTGGCAACCCTCTGGCTGTGAGGCGAGCGTGCTAACCACCAGACCACCGTGCCGCCCCAAATCTATAATCGCATGAACTATTTCAACATGTTTGGACCCTCGGCATCACACGTCCTTACACACACACACACACACACACACACACACACCAAAACCGCACTTAATCATAATCAGATATTAGTATTTACATAATTTAGGATTAATGTAACAGGATTAAGATTAACATACTAAACACATCCACTCTTGGATTAAATCATTGCTCTTAGTCTATGTTAAGTGTGTGTGTGTGTGTGTGTGTGTGTGTGTGTGTGTGTGTGTACTTTCTAATGCCATCTCCCCCTCTGGTTAGCTGCAGTATGAACTGAGATGATCTTTTCACATTGAACTGGAATACTGAAAAGCGCTCTGCAGTATTTGGTGACTCACGGGTGCTCGTGTTTCCAGTGCTGGTAATTTCTGGTAATTTGTTTGGTTTGGGTTGTGGTAGGCAGCTACTGTGTTTAAGATGTTTCTCTGTCATTTAAAGAAAGCAGAGATGTCAGAGTTAATTACTTGTTAAGATGGAGGTTTTTAGCCATGAATTTCATACACATATACCCATTCATCATAGTTCTCTCCTGTGAAATATCTTAACAATACTACACCATCTCCTTTAGATGGTGAGGGATTCAATTTGGCACAGATGTTCTTATATTCTAGGCAATGTATCAAACTAACTCTGGTCATCGTACTGCCACCATGCGATTGACATTTTAGATTATGAGGTCCATAACTTGACAACATTCCCTTGTCCTAGCTTTTCAAATTTAAGGATGCAGCTTTTCTTTGTCTTTTGTGAAAGTTAATTTAAATATCTTTGGGTTCCGGACTGGTCTGAAAAAACAAGCAATTTGGAAACATCATTATGGGCTAGAGGGTGCGGACATATTTCACCATTTTGTGCCATTTTAAGCACCAAATGATCATCACAAAAATGATCATTCAATTAATCATTAATGAAAATGATCTCTAGTTGCAGCTGAAGTACACACATTTTTTGTACTTGGCTTCCAAAGCATGATGAGCTGCTCTTCTTTAAATGTTGTTTGGAGTTGTTTTTATTCTTAACAAACTTCTGTGGGAAGACATTTAAAATTCAAATTTTTGCCTCACTGTAATTACATTTGGTGTCATCCAAGTTTTAATTAACTAGAAAAGTTAACACTCAAGTTTTGTAAAAGGCAAACAGTACCCAGTGCTAATGTGCTGAAAGGCTTTACAGGTATCTTGGGTTTTGGACTTAACTGTTTACAAATCTCAGTTTACTTACAAATCTCTATGCTAATTCTTAAATTAACTGGTGATGGAAGAGAAGAGGAGAAAATGCAAACCCCTCTCTGTCCAGTCTTTTTTCGGTGGTTCTGCAGCAGGGCTGCCTGCCGGGAGTCGGGCTGATCTGACACTAGTCCACTAATTGGCCATCCTTGTATGTAAAAAGGGGAAGCTAAATACAGTCAGAGAAGTGAGTGAATACAGAGAAGAGTCTATTAATACAAAATTTTCACTGTCACTGCCTGTTGTACTGTACTTCCTGAAAAGAAGAAACAGCACTTGAAGCTTGGCACACTGATTTGTTCCAGTTTAGCTGTCAGATTAATCGTTTGTCAATCAGTTGGGCAGTTAATTAGAAATGTGCAAAGCGTAATCTGCACTCACTGACATATGTTGCTTATTTTTTGTTGTTAGACGAATTTCTGATGACACTGGAGAAGCTCTAACATCTATAGTGTTGTGTATGTGGTTGTGTTAGCTCATTAGGCATAATGCTGTTTTTGGATGAAAGTTTTGAGAAGACCTGGTTGCTGTCTTTCCCTTTTAATTTTTGAATAATACTTCCATTATCATAATTTTGTCCAGCCATCAATCTTTTTTCTACACCTGTCTCCCATTGTAAAGTACTTTACTTTTGAATGCATACAATCATTGAAATTTCATGAACTTTATCAGCACTCATGTAAAGCATTATGTCTTTAAACAGATATCTGCGTAGGACTGCAGAGTCAGTTGGCAATGTGACAAGATTAGGGTCTTGGTAGCCTTCTTGCTGTGTTTATATTCTGTTTATTATTATGGATAACTAAAGTCTGAGCAGGCTCTGGTTGCAAAAAAGGTGGAAAATATTGGACAAAATGTGCTTTTGTAACCGATCAGCTGTTGTCTGACTCCAATTTAGCTTTTTATTAGATTTTATTATTATTGTGTGTTTCTTTTTTTTTATCTGCATTCATATGTAGATATATGTTTATAGGAATTAGTAAACAATGACTGCAGCAAGGAAGAGGAAGTCTTTGCTCCTGACATGTTGGCCGTTGCCCCCAAAGGCTAAATTGTTGTCAGACTGATAGCCAGTGGGTTGCAAGGTAAAGTTAATTAAAAAGTCTACAGCCAAGCTAGCAGCTCTGTGAGGCTGTACTAAGCTAAATGCTAATATCAGCATGCTCAAAATAGCTATGCTAACATGCTGATGCTGAGGAGGTATAATGTTTGACATGGTCACCATTTTAGAATGCTAACATTTTCTGAATTGCAGCTGAGGCTGATGTGAATGTCATTAGTTTTGCAGATGTTTGGTCATAAACTAAAGTAACTGAGGTAGCAAGGTATGATAAGGTATACTTTGACCTGATGAGGACCCTAGATCGAAAGTTAAGGCATCACCAAAGTTATTACAATTCACCCTGAAGTGGATGCAAATGTCTGTACCAAATTTTAATGGCAATCTATCTGAGGGCCCTGACTCACCAAGCTGGTGGTCGGCTGTTGGGTAATTTCAGGCTGTCGTGACCGTGTGCTGCCCTAGTTTATGCAGTGTGTCCCCCACCATTGGCACTTTTCAGCCATCATTGGCTTTTTTCTGGCGGAGCTGTTGCCAGTGAGTGAGATCACTCTGATTGGCAGCTTAGTTCAGTGCATGAGATGAGAAAAGGAAGTAAGGAAAGTAAACTAATGGCTGAGGTCAAGGGAGCGTGACTTTGCAATAAACTTGTTATATATATTAGGTGAGGTTATTTTGTGCCATTGAGCTTCTTAGCAGAAATGGTTTGTAACTGTTCACATTATTGTTCCCTCACTCATAGTATATATCTTTCGTTCTTTCAACATAGGGTTGTTTTGCTAACTGGTAAACTAGTGTCTTGAATTTATTCTGCCGGTCTTCCGATTTCCCTTTTTGAATGACAAATACAGACTACTGCCACCTGCTGCTATGGAGTTATTTCCACTCATGCAGGCACTGACTGTACGTGCTGGTTGCCCGTGGTCTTTGCGGTGTTTTTAACAGCGACTTTTTGGCCAAGACATAGGCGCCGTGAAGCTACACAACAGTTGGCCTTTGTTGCTATAAGTTCTTCAATGTCGGTGTGGCGTGCCTGGGCCTTAAAAGTTGTCAAGATATTTCACCCCTGATCTGGGCCCACTGAATGCAGCCAGGGACTGGCAGTTGAGAGTCAACTTGGATCAGAGGCTCATCTTCCCCCCAGAGATCGCGACGACCACCCTGCAACCAGACCTCGTCCTTTGGTCTAATTCCTCCCAGCTGGTTTACATCATTGAGCTGACAGTCCCCTGGGTGGACGCCATCGAAGAAGCGTATGAGTGCAAGAAGCTGCCGTACTCCATCTTAGCAGCTGAGGCAGAGGACAGAGGCTGGAAAGTAAAGGTGCGCCCGGTGGAGGTGGGGTGAAGGGGCTTTGTAGCCAGTACAACAGCAAAGCTGTTAGGGAGGTTGGAGTCAGTGGACAGGCTCACAGACAGGCCATTAAAGAGCTGGCCAACACCGCTGAGAGGACGAGTCATTGGCTGCGGTTGAAGAGAAACGACACCATCTGGGCCGCTAAGGCAAACAGCTAACCCCGGGACACACACCCAGGCTTGATCAACCTGTGGTGGGCCTGCCTCAGTGGAGGGTGTCTTGTGTTAAATGGCCGAAACACCCATTGATGCTGACGATGTGTCCCGGCGGTAAAGCCTCATAGCAGCCATCTTTCAAGAACTTCCCATGAATTAGAAGTGGTGCTACACGAGGGATTGCAACATCTGGTCCTTTCAATGAACACTCAAAACCACAAAAGTCAACCTTACTGGGGCATTAGAGGAAAAGTCAGGATCACCAAAGTCATTGGGATACATCATCTGGAAACCAGGAATGTTTGTACAAAATTTCACGGTAGTCTTATAATTTTTGAGTTGCTGTTGTTGTAAATGCTGAAATATTTCACTGAATAAGTGAAAATCTTCACCTGCCAGTGGCTAGATGAAAAACCAGAGGATCACCAGTCAGTTAGCTTCATCCTCTGGGGAACATGAATGTGTGTACAACATTTCATTGTCGTCCATCGAAAAGTTGTTGTTGTCGTGGATTGCTAGAGCCATGCTGCTAACATGGCTAAAATTACACCTTACAAAATACTTTACACATTACATACATCACGTGAAAAAGCTGGTCCAAAATGCCACTCCTTAAATCCTATTTTTCATTAAACAAAAACGTATATTTTAAAGTAGGCTGATATGATTTATTCCTTGCTATGGGACTCACATTGTTAAATGTGACCCACATGGATACTGAAGGAGTGATTTGCTTCATTTCAAGACACTGTCACTTTTTGCCTGTGGGATTCAAGTTCTCCACATGCAGGCATTATTATCACACTGAACTGGCAACCTTAAACTGAAGATGAGAGTACATAGCTTCCCCAAAAGGGCATTTTTGTGTGAAAAGAAAGTAAGACATGCAGAGAAATAAAGAGGCAGGCTGGAGGAGCATACTGTGTCGATGTGTTGAGCTTCCCTCCACATATGTCAGTCCTGATCTAAGCCACACCTGCTGCTAACCACGACTTAGAGGGAGAGAGGGAGCAGGGCAGCAGAGTGCAGTGTGTTTCAGGCTGTGTAGTCACAGGCTGAGCAGTCGTTGAAGCGAGCGGTCGCTGTGTCACTGCTGCCTCTTCTTTTTTTTTTTCCTCTCCATCTCTCAGTCTCTTCTCTTCTCTTCTCTTCTCTTCTCTTCTCTTCTCTTCTCTTCTCTTCTCTTCTCTTCTCTCCTCAACGGAGCTTGGTCTTTCCTCCTGTCATCCTGAAGCGATGGTGTAATTAAGCGGGCTCTGTGGGAGAGAAACGGCTCTGCCTCCTGTAGGATCCTTTTGCCAATAGCTGACTCTCGCTCAGTGGAAGAGAACACTCGCTCTGCCACCAGGCAACTGGGGATTCCTCCTAGTATGAAGTGGGATTTTTGATTTTCATTCCTGGACTTTGCTGGATGCCTTTTTTTTAACACAGCACTCTGAGGAGGATTTGGTCTTTTCTACATGATATAAATAGCTGAAGCAACTTGATACTAGGAAACAGGTGGAATCAGTGGATTTTAAGCCCCCCACTGCATGTCGGGGAGCTCAGCTCACCCCCCTGCTGAGATCCAGCAGGAGCAGCCAAAACCTGGACACTGAAAAATTACACACATTTCTTCGACCAAGTGCTAGATCAGGTGTAAACTACACGTGTGTTTCTTCAATCTGGTCACACCTTCACACAAGTAGCTGGACCATATGTGAGGAGTCTTGCTGACTAGTAACTGAATTTCCATCTTGGTGTGAGAGGGAGTGGAGCGTGCGGTCATCAGGCGGTCGGGGAGAAGATGCCAGCCATCCTGGTGGCCTCAAAGATGAAATCAGGACTCCCCAAACCCAAACCGGTGCACAGCGCCCTGCCCATCCCCCAGACCCACAGCAGGCCGTCAGCTCTAGCTCTGCCTCAGGCACCCCTCAAGACCCACATCCCTTCACTGGGCCAGCAGGTGGGCGCAGAACCCCCAAGAAGCATCACACCGGGGTCGGAGGATGGAGAAGACAGGATGGTCAGGAAGGTCAGGATGTAAAACTGTCGTATAAAAACTATAAACACCCATTGTCTTTTTGTCTTTTCATTAGATCTCTGTCCACCTAAGTACTTTAACTTATTACTCAGTGTAGCCACTATCTAAGGCTCACTGCCTGCTCAAAGAAGCTGTGATATGAGGCAAACTTGTGCAGCATGTGCAGCTGTATATGCTCAAATTGTCAGTTTCTGTCCTAAGTCAATAACTCGTAGGCAACAACATGTGAAGACAATTAGTCTCTGCATGAAAAGTCACTTTGCCATTTCTTTGCAACAATATCAGTTGTCATCACTTACTTCAGATTGTGTCAGTGTGTTTGTGTTTCTGTGCCTCTCATTTTCACAGCCAGCTCTTTGAATAATCATTTTGTGTAAATTAATACACAGACTTTTTATTACTCTCTCTGGCTCCGTTTGGCATAACAGAAACACAAAGCCAAATTCAGTGATTTTCCTGGAAGGAGACGGAGCAGGCTGTGTCTCTGCTGTCCAGGATGGCAGCGTAGCAGGATATCAGGGTGGCTGTTTTGCTGTGTTTGTGTGAAATATTGGCTGCACTTAGCAACCCCACACAAACGGCTGCAGCGGCGAGAGGGATCGCTCCAATGCCATGTAAGGCAGTGAGGGGGAAGGAGGTGTCTGTGTTTGTGTGTATTAGAGAGCCAGCATGTGCACACTTGGCAACCTGTCTTTACAGTAAGCGTGACTTGGAGCAACTGAGGCATCCAGCACACCGTTATTCAGGAGGCAGTTTTGAATCCATGATGATGATGATTGCGTGAGGGGAGGATACAGAAGTCCAGTGCTGCCGGACACGGCACGCGACCGCTGCTGGTGTCGTTTGTTTAGTGGCTAATCACGTTTTCTCACTGACCTACTTTCCGTGACTTTCTCCCTCTCCTCCCTGTCCTTTTTTCTCTCCCTCTCTCCATCCCTGTGGTGCTGATGAAGCAGCCGTCTTCACCCTCGGCTGGGTTAACCCTTGACCTTCCAGCAGCAGTGATGTGAACATTGCAGCCATGTACTGAAATCCAGTACTGCTGACTGTGTGTTTGCGCGCGCGTGTGTGTGTGTGTGTGTGTGTGTGTGTGTGTGTTTTCTGAATGTTTAGGCTAGGGAATCACCTTTCAGCTGCTGTTTTTATTGTGGTTGTAAATTGCGCCGTTTAACTACCCAACTGTACATACAGTATGCTGGTTGGCTCATTTTATTAGGCAATAATTGCTTAAAAACATGTTGTCCACATCAGGATTGATTTATACAGTGACAAATACAAACCAGTTTCAAATAGATAAACCTAATGAAGCACTTCACCCTGAAAATAATCATTTAAATACCAGTTACTCACCCTGTTAATGTTGAATTAGTGAAGAAAATCTTGTTTTTCGGTCATTCCTCTTTCATGAGCAAAGAA
Source organism: Epinephelus fuscoguttatus (assembly GCF_011397635.1). Taxonomy (NCBI): domain Eukaryota; kingdom Metazoa; phylum Chordata; class Actinopteri; order Perciformes; family Serranidae; genus Epinephelus; species Epinephelus fuscoguttatus. The sequence continues at coordinate 41,910,538 of NC_064753.1, forward strand.
TCCCACAATGGAGAACATTCTTGTAAATTAAAGTGATGGGGGTCAGCATTTAACAAAAGCAAAACTATATTGAGACATTTAAAAACTCGCACAACTCGTGCAGTATAAACAAGTGTCATTTATCTAGTCGTATGCTCAGTACTTCCCGAACGGACAACTCTTTCCAACAGGGAACTGAATTAAAAGTTAAACTTATGCTCTCTTAAAGGCCAGACTTTATTGACAGAAACAGTAATTTTACTTCACTGAACACTGAAGCTGCTGGTCTACCGCTGCCTCAATCAGTTAGTTTGTTTGTGCTTATGTGTTACGTTAGTAACTCCGAACTAACTGTTTAAAACACCAAAGTCACACAATAGCACAAACAAACTAAGTGACAAGGCAGCTGTAGACCAGCAGCTCCTGTGTTCAGCGAGGTAAAATTACTGTTTTTGTCAATGGAGTCTGGCTTTGTAGAGAGCATAGATAAGATTCACTTTTATTTCAGTTTGTGTCAGAAAGGGTTGTCTGTTTGGGAAGCACTGAGCATACACCTGGATAGATGAGACTTGGATTATACTTCATGAGCTGTGTGAGTTTGTAAGCAGATAGAGTTTTGCTGGTGTTAAACATGGTGGCATATCACTATAATTCATTTTTCTTAGTGTTTTGGATTCAACGTTCACCGGACGCGTGCGAGAACAACAAAATTTTCTTTACCAATTCAACGTAACACAAGGTGAGTAACTGATACTCAAATGGTTGACTGCTGGATGAAGTATTCCTTTAATTTATATGCCTTTCTGTAGACTATGGTGTTTGAAAGGAGCAGATCTCATTTCTTTGTAAAGAAAAAAGTAGGAATCAAATTTTCAGTTGAGCTGACACTGTGACAGTCAGAGGCTTTCAGGGGTGCACCCTGTGCTGTGCCAAAATATGATGTCTACACCAAAGTGGCAGGTTGGTGCTCATCTGATTCAGTATGTGCAGCAAATGCAAAACAATGTTCTTCTTCTTCAAAAAAAGACAAAACACCTATATTTAAACAGAGGCAGTCAAAACAAACCAAAGCCACAAAACAAATAGTTTGTATTCACATCTTTTGCACTATTGCCCTTCTTTGGATTGAAAGAAAATCACAGTTTCTCTGATAGTCTGTGGTTAGATATCCGTGTAATACAGGGAGCACTGTTGTTGTCTCATCGCTCAGTTCTGTCGTCCTCATTTCTCGGCTGTGTCTGCTGCACTTCACCCCAGGGACTGACAGGACTAGAGGAAAGCCTGAGAGGCAGAATTGCTGGAGAGGACGCTGCATCACTATCAGCGCAGGTCCAACCCTCGGTGGGTTTGGTGCACAGACAGCGTTGGTCCTCAGTGTGAACCCAATCTGCTCTGAGGGCAGAGTGAGATACAATGAGGTCCTCTGGAGATGTGGAGGCTGCCATATGATTTTGGTGCTTTCACAGACGTCTTCGGAGCAATAATGTTGAGACTCTTTACTTAAGTCTCATAATAAGGGAAAGTCCATTCACCCAAAGCCATCTTTCTGGAGCCATTTTGCGCCAACTTTCAACAATAATAGAGGGAGAAAAATCCATTATATGAGAGGCGGGGAGAGCAATTTCAGCACCCACAGTAGTAACAAATAGACCTGAATGCAGTGTAGTCATAAGAGTGGGATGAGGTTTGAGTCACTGCTAGGAAAACTTGTCATCTTGCTCTCACCATCTCCGTCACTGTTGGTCTATTTTATGTTGAATCGGGTAGGTTTTTTGAGATCTAAATCTAAACCCAAAACACACACAACATATAAGGAAGAAGAGTAAGGAAAGGAGGACATAGTCATATAGAAGTATATAAACCGTGGCTGAGCATTCTGGGGAATGGTGGAAACTGTCTGAAGCAGAGGTAAAACAAGGTGTGCTCGAGGGACAGTATGCACTAAAACACCTTACCACAAAATGCGCTGAACGTGGAACAGATAAGTACCAGCAGCTCATGTTTGCAGTTATCAAGAGGATTAGTGGAGTCATGGCAGAGTGTAGACGAGGCTCCTGCTCCTCACAAACATCCAGCTAGATGACCCAGTTGGCACTAAACACACAAACATGTTGTGTACACCTGTAACAAAGAGTTAATCCATAATGCAGGGAGAGCAGCAGGAGGCAGAGAGAAACATCCAGGCCGTGTTTACAGACAGGAGAGGGGATGGTACTGTCTGTGTACTGTGTGTGTGTGCGTGTGTGCGTGTGTGTGTGTGTGTGTGTGTGTGTGTGTGTGTGTGTGTGTGTGTGTGTGCGCGCGCGCAAGAGTGTGAAGTCTGGCACAATATGCTGAATCTGATGTGAAGGTGCTAGTCTGGAAATGTGTGAATGGTGTTTGAGGGTGTGTGTGTGTGTGTGTGTGTGTGTGTGTGTGTGTGTGTGTGTCAGTCATCTTTCTATCAAATGTGTCACCACTTGAAATGACAAGCTGTTGTGACCTTTAACCTTTCGCCATACTGTCGTTACAGTATGCAAAGCCTTGACAGATACTTTGCTGCCCTCTAGTGGACGTTTCTTTGCACTACACCTGATTCCATTCACAAACACCAGCAAGAGAGTGTGTATTCGTGAGTGTGTGTGTGGGTGTGTGGGTGTGTGAGTGAGTTCAAGTCATTCAAGGCCACAGTCTTTGCTTCTGTATTCATCTTTAATGCCTCAGTTTTTTCATCCCCGACCACCTTCTCCTTCTCTCTCTTTTCTTCCTCTCTCGCGCTCTCTCTTTTTCTTTCATTTTTTCCCTCCTTGGAATCCAAGAGTTCATTGTTGCCAGCTCATTAATTCTCAACCACAGCTTTGAAAAAGAAAAGGTTCAAACGAAGAATCTCTGAAAGCCACATTCACAGCAGGAGACCCTGAAAAATAAATTCTGATGCTACGTGAAGCGTGCATAGACCTTTATAAGTCATGAACACACACACACAGAATCACATGCTCACTCACACATGAGCACACAGCCACATAGAGAGATTTGTCTGTGTGCCGCTGTGATAAGGAGCCCCTATCTTAATAAGTATCTTTGCAGATAAAGGCTTAAGTCAGCCTCTGTGTAAAGACTGGCTTTATTAGACTCATTATGAAAGCTCATCTCGGACTGGGACTGAATCCCAATCACATTAAAACATAGTGGGACCAGTGAAGAGCGCCACAAGCTGCCGCGGCTAATATTTACTGAGACGATCATATTGTAAATAAACCATGATCCACAATTTAGGCAGCACCCCATCCAGGAGAGATATTTAATCATCACTGTGTGATAGATGCACCAGTGACGCAGAGCTGCATTAATTCAACTTCCTCCGATCTTGAAGATGTGTAATTGCCTGAGATTATAATTTCCCTCATTTGAATTATTTAAATTGAGTGTAATTTCATTTGGGGAATTGGTTTGACCGTGAACCTGCAACACCGAAAGGATATGTGTGAACTCATTTAACTAGTATGGATTCAGAGCTGATTAAATGACCCTTACAGGCAAACTATGGATCAGTGGCAATGGAGTGTAGGGATTAGACACATATATACATTTGGTGAAAACCAGGCAAGAAAAACTGGAATGACATTATATTTTGTTGCCTGGTTATTCATTCATGTATATCATAATTATTAATGTAGTGCCTGCGTTTCCTCTTTAATATTGAATACATGTGAATAATGAAACTGTAGCAGTTGCTAACTCAGGAGGAATTCCTTTAGTTTAATTACATTTACTGAAATGATCAACTAAAGATTAGTGGACAGCAATTTTAATAAATAATTAATCCATTGATTGCTAAACATTAACCGGCTGCAGCTGAGGAATTTGCTGTTTTATTTCATACACTGAACAAGCTATTTGTAAGATGACACCTTGGGTCCTTGGGATGTACTTTAATGAGTACTTTTTTACATTTTCTGACAAATAATTGAGAGAGTACTTGATAATGAGAATAATCTTTAGTTGCAGCCCTATGTACAGTAAAGACTTGTGCTGTCATATGGTGGTCAGAATGATTTTCAAGCCCAAAATTTGATTCTAGAGAAACATGAAACTAAAAAGAGCTTTCAGCATGATACAGGGAGAGTTAAAGCAAATGAACAATGGTGCAAAATATTAAATATCCAAACCAGAATTTTTGAGACCAACAAACAACAAACCGGTTGTGATTTAGTGTGTCATTGATGTGTTTCGGGCATCTTTTTAGGCAACAAACGTTGATATTTCGTAGTGTCCTGTTGCTGTTTTTCCAGTGGGGATAGTGACACAAAAAGTAGTTGTTTTTTATCAAGTGATTTCTGCTTTTCCGGCAGGGATTGTCCCCAAAATCCAGGTATTTTAACTCAAAGCATGATCTTTTCCTAACCATAATCAAGTAGTTTTTGCACCTAACCTAACCACACGTAACCACAGCATTGTTGAAAAGTAAAGTTTCAATGTATCCGCTACATAACAACGCACAAATGTAACGTTTCATGGTTTGCAGGAACGTACAATGCCGACATTTTTTCTAGCAATTGTTTTGAAATATCAGTGTCTTCAGTCTGCCAGTATCAGAATTAACCTTTAAAACCCATCTCACTTGACCCTTGGATATCTCTCTCTATCGCTCTGAATTCTTGAGCCTCTCCCCTCCTCCCCCACATCCTGTGAAGGCAGTAATGACTTTTTTTTATGGCTTTAACATCCAGCTTGAGTCTCCTGAAGACCCGGCCCAGCAGGTGAGAGTGAAAGGCAATGCACCATCGTGCTGCATTGGATTGCTAATGCCGCCCTACCCACCCAGGGGAGGACAGATTGGGTGGGGGGCCTGCGTGACTATATTGCTGCTTTTTTATTACCATGACAAAGGGCCACACATACACATATGTCTCCTCCAGAGAGGCTGCAAGTTAAAGCCAGATTTAATGGATGTTTTTAGTGATTCATTGTTGGATGGTTCATTGTTCAAAGGAATAACTGAGGTTTTAACAGACTGCAAGAGTTCAGACAAAGAGCACAGGAAAAAAGGGCATGTCTTCTTGTGAGTGATCCTCACGGATTCAACTTATGCTCTTTATCATTTTGTGGTCGTGTCTGTCACAGTTGTCATGTGAACGCCTCATTTTGAAAAAGCTGTGAGAATGTGTCAGAAAGTGTTTTTTTTGTCAAGCTGAAATCAAGTCTGTTTTCTTCAGCTCCTGAAAGCTGACACTCTGCAGATAAGAGGTTTTCACCTAACAGCGAGCACACATGTGTTACAATCAGCATCAGGCAGGAGGAAGCCCATGTTGCTGCTGATAAGAGCGACAACACACGCCTGTGCCCTCTCTCAGAGAACACAGAGATGGTGGTCTGAGGGTGAAACAGCCTAACAGCTACAGCACCAGCAGAGGCTTTACTCTCACAGGCAGACTACGGTCAGATGATGAGATAGCAGCAGGCCTGAATTCTGTGGCTTTTATCTGGGACTGCTCCTCCAGCAGCTTTTCAGTGTGAAATGGGACAGAACAGGTGCAGTGTTTGATGAAGGATTTTTACAAGTGTTGAAAAATATTGGGTTTCTGGATCTAACTTTACTCTGATTTCATGAAATATGATCAATTGTAGTCATGATCATAGTTTTGTTGAAAATATTTTGATGTGGAAGGAAATTTCCAAAAACAAAAGAATATGTTTTAGTTTTTAATGTTTATGACTCCGCACTAGCTACAGCTTTGGCCGGAGGCATTGTGTTTTCGGGTTGTACGTCCCCCTTCTCGTAAACACAATATCTCAATAATATCGTGTGGGAATTTCTTCAAATTTGGCACAAACGTCCTCTAAGACTCAAGAATGAACTGATTAGAATTTGGTTGGTCAAATGTCACTGTGACCTAGCCATCACTCTAGAATTCATGCACTTGGGGCGTTGGTGGCTTAGTGGTAGAGCAGGCACCCCATGTACAAGGCTGTTGCCGCAGCGGCCCGGGTTCGACTCCAGCCTGTGGCCTTTTGCTGCATGTCACTCCCTCTCTCTCTCCCCCTTTCACGCTTAACTGTCCTATCGATTAAAGGCAAAATGCCCCCAAAAAATATCTTTAAATAAAAAAAAAAAAAAAGATGCACTAATTATGGCAAGTTTTGCACAAATGTCCACAGGGGTCAAATGATGAAGTGATGACATTTTATGACGGAAAGGTCAAAGGTGTTTTCTGGCCATTATTTAACATTATATCTCAGAGGGGGAGACATTTGGTCAGATACTGAATTGGTGACACTAATCTAGGGTGTCCACCTTGAAACTGTGTTGACTGAATAGATCCTCTGTATTACCGGAGGGGGGAGGATGTGTGTGAAACCCCCATCTTTTAAAGTATGTAGCTTCTTTGCAGCAACAACCATATTTTAATCCTTGTCTACTATCATGGCTACATATGAGTCTGAACAGACATTGATGTAAACTGTAAGTACAACTTGACCATTGAGCAGAGGCATACAACGGTGAGGTGTTAATTCTAGTTTTTAATCAAAAAGCTCAATGTGTGAAGTGAAAGTCTCCTCCTGTGAATGAACAGGTACAGTAGCTATACAGTATAACACTTAAATCTTAGAGATTAAATGTTTAGAGATGAACCATTAGTGAACATTTTCCAAGAAAATCTCTTCTGGTGGAGCTGATGTTTCAGAGTATGAAGACTTCCTAATGTCAAGACACTGGGATTGATTTTGTTGGATGGCAGGAAACAGTGAAATCATTCAACACATTTTGTTATTATTACATCAGCCTGGTGCTGGAGTGATGCGTACCTTTTGGGTTTTCATATTCTCTTTGATATCTTATCAAGAAATAAAAAAAAAAAAGAAAAAGTAAATATTCTAGTTCACTATAAACACGGTGAAAAGCTCAGGTTTTCATGAGGATATACAGGATCGTATGGCAGGTGGCTCCAGTTGTAATGATCTCATCTCTGCCTAATGCGTCTCGATCAGATTCCACTTCCTGTGCAGTTGTCCCATCGCCTTCCTGTGTGAGGTCATGGCTGAGGACATAACCATATTAATTAAGGCCGGGCATCTGCTTCTCCTGAGTCAACGTCCTTTCATTGATCTTTCCCTAAGGTGCCCTCATCTCCTCACTTTGCTTTCCTTCTCTGCTTTCCTTGCGTTAGTTGTCACAGGGAGCCCGTTGGTGCAGACAAACGGGTCATTGTAAGCGGCGCCCCCTGGGGAATCAGCGATGCAGAGGCGGTTAGACTAACACAATCAGCTCCATCTCGGTCTGGAAACAGAAGGCAGTGTGGAAAAAGGAGGAGAGGCCAGGAGGTAGAGGTCAGCAGGGCTGAAGTCACCCTCCCCAGAGGCCCGTGCCAGGGTCAACTAGGACTGAGAGGCAGGTTGAAGACTTCATGACCTCTGTGGAGCCAGCAGAGAGCCAATGACGTCTGCTGTCAGGTTTTAATACAACAAATCAAACTTGATGATCTGAATCAAGTACAGTAAATAAAAAGCAAGTTGTTTGCACAAAGCTGGAAAACACAGAACCTCTCAGAGTCTGGAAAGTCAACATTGCAAGTCATATGATGTGCAGCAGATTAAATACTGTTTAGTGACCATCTTCATGGCTGAAATTTGGGTTCATGGCAACATTTGTTGAAGCATTCAGAGAGGTTGTAAACAACCAAACTGTCTTTCTGAACCTGTGATTTCTTTTTCACCTACTATAGCTGTGTATGTCCAAAATTTGTAAATGTAATAGATGATTGTAATGCATGGAGTAAACTTAATAGATCTTTGATCATCTAGATTTACAGCAGATGACCGTATAATACCATAATATTGTACCATATATTAAGGCTGTAGTTGGTAAGTTTTATGAAAATAATTTTTGTCATATTTGCCAAAAAGGGTTACTACATTACCACAGTATTACATAATGCTGTGCTCGACACAGCAACAGGCAGTGGAAGCCAATGACATGAAGCTTCAAACTGACACTTGACACTTGATGCTGCTGACGGGCGTGACGTGCTACAAACAAAAGTTGAGCTGGCCTTAACTTTTTTCAGCCCACCAATGACACTGTTAAGCCTCAGCCAATCATATTGTCTGTTTTTAGCCATGGTACTGAGTTATTTAGCTTTTCTAAGCTGACGCTAAACTAGCTTTGGGTGAATTGTGGTGCAAACAGGGATGCAGGAGAGATGTGTCAGCGAGGGGACTGCCTTTGACAGGCCCCCCGACCACTTGGGGGTTTGGTGCCTTGCTTAAGGGCATCTAGAGGGCATCTAGACAGTGCCCAAGAGGTAAACTGGCACCTCTCAAGCTACCAGTCCACACTCCATGTCTGGTCCAGAGGGGACTTGAACTGGTGACCCTCTGGTGACTATCAAATACAAATTTAAGATGATGTTCAATCAAGGTACTTTGTGGTAAGTAGCACACACACACAAGCCTGTAACAACGTAACTACGGTAACGAATGCTTGAGCAACCCTTCCCCTGCGACGCAGCGATAATGTAGCTGGTAACGCTCTTGCTGTGTCGCTCATAGTGTGAAAGCAGCATAGGACAAATAATAATCTGCCTCCTTGTGGTACCTCTAATGGCATTTGCTAGAATCCAGTGAATGTCAACTAAAACAATAAATCAAAGCCGAGGAGTCTCAAACACAGCTGTGAATCATGTCAGTTACTGCCCGTGAACTGAGGTCAAGATGTCAAACTAGGCAGCGCTGATCAAATATGGATCAAGATCCCATCACCATGTTGCCTATTTCTTGCCGCAGATGTTTTTAGAAAAATATTTTAGTGACTTGCTTTAGCTGTAAAATGAGAAAGTGTGTGACCCGCCCACCAGCTGGGCCAGCTCTCTTAATTTACAGCTAAACTGTATGCTAAAATATGTTTCTGTTTCATAAAAGTTTCCAACTGCAGCTTTAAATGGTTCAAACTGTGCTGCCAGCTGCAGAGTTTCTCAGCTCTGCTCTGAATTGATGCGACTTGTCAGTGTAAACAGGCATGAATACAGTTATGAAATGTATTTCTTGGCTTTCTGACAGCTTTGTGATGGTGGGGAAAAAAAGACAAAGTGGATTTTCACATCTTTCCTTTCAAATGTGTTTTCCTGCAGCATCAGGGAGCTTCTGTATACCTCTGATTTCAACCTAAATGCAATCACAATGCTTATAAGTTGTGTGTGTGTGTGTGTGTGTGTGTGTGTGTGTGTGTGTGTGTGTGCGTGTGTGTGTGTGTGTGTGTGTGTGTGTGTGTGTGTGTGTGTGTGTGTGTGTGTGTGCGTGTGTGTGTTCTGCATGTCTGTGCTCGCTCAGTTGACACAGACAGTCTCTAAGCTACCCTGGTAAGTGTTGAATCCTAAGATGGGGCTGTAAATCTGCCATTCAAGAAGCTTCTCAGTGAGTCCAAACACACCGCCTCTCTGTTGCTCACACTTCATCACACACCTTCACAGTGCATAAAAAACAAAAACAAAATTCAATGTAATAAAAAGTTTTATCTTGACTATCCGCCTGAGGAATGAATGATGACTGTGTATCATCAATACAGGATGAAAACCTTTAAACAGAAGTTTTAGTTTCAGATTTTAGGGATATTATGCTTCATTGTCATTTAAGAACATTTTACAAAGCCTTTAGTTTATGTGTCCGAAACATAAATATGTAAGGAAAAATAGATACCAGCTCAAAAATGTCAGTTAAGTTCATGTGAGATTTCTAAAGTTTTAAAATTTGGGATGCGTTAACTCACTTTATTTTATTTGAAAAGGGCACATTTTAGAGGTGTTTACCTGCAACAGTGGCATGTTCCATCCTCAATGTATCTGAAGATAGGACAACATATTCCAGACCCATCAGAGCACTTACCACTCTGTGGTTAATGTTGTTTCATTAGTAAGGTAGCCTCAGCTACCTGTGTTTTGGCATCCTGTGTTTTAATCAGTTTTATAATTTGATAACAGATAACTTTCATGGCATTTTGTTTGGTCTTTACAGGACAAACAGGTTGAGCTGAACATCACATTGAGTGCCACACATTAGGGGTGTGAATTATTAATAACATGCTAATAATACTCAGATAATAATATTGTGTAAATAATCTAGCACCTCTTAAAACATTTACATTTCTTCCTGTTTGATTTGTTTCCCTCCCTCAACGGCATCTGGTCGCGTTTTCACTATCTATTATGTGTAATTATACTTGTTGTTTGATTTTGTACAGTTATGGTTACATACTCGCTGTCCACCTTTCTACATTTGTATTTTGAGTGTAATTAATTTGCAAAAAAAGAGACAAAACACACAATAAATTAAAAAGAAAAATAATTGTGCGGACATTGTAGCGTTTGATTAAAATTAGCATTTGTTTGTTTTAAATAATAAATGTCCAAATGACAAACTATCTTACTTCAAAAAATAATGTACTTGCATCTATGCCACCAGGTTTGTTGATTATATATTAGCAAAGTGAAACAGCTTTACAAATGTGACACCAGGCAATCTGCCATCTTACAGGTACCAAGACATTAATTTCATTCCCTACCACATTATATAAAGGTAAATGTATGTGATACAAAAGAGAAGAAGTCAATAAAAAGACAAATAAAGCAGTCAGTCTACCATTACCTCCACAGTAGACCCCTGTCTGATTGCTTTTGTGCACTGCGAGTCCATATGTCCCTCACCCCCACCCCTCACCCATTATGAAACAGCCAGGCAACAGCGTCATCCCAACACCCCAATCTTCCTCTCCAGCCTCGAGAACTCTGAGGTGGGGGTCCCCAAAACAAAGGGCCCTCCCTGACGGGGTTATCCCCCCATTGTCCCTGACACACTGAGGTTTATCTGGGACTTTGAAAGGCACCATACTCAGCCCATTCACTGCAGCTGCACTTAATGAGCTTGTTGAAGGCCTGTGCTAAAACTGTTAAACACAAGAACTAAATGCTGACATATTCTCTTCTTGTAGAGCCAGAGTGTCATTAAATCAATGCTGGTTAGGAGCAATGGGGGACTGATGTTTCCGCTGTGTGGTCGGCAGAGTAGATAGGGTTGTTTTGTGGTTTGTTTGCTTGGTGAAATACTGTACAGTATAGAAAAAGTACTTTATGTGTGTTGTTAGTTGCTGTTTAAAAAGTAAGTTATTTTCAACTCTGCAAAGGCAACCTGCAAAATCTATTTTGTATAGTTAAATTCTCATTGTTGGTGTTTGTAGTTCATTGATGCTGTATTGCGGCACCAGCACTGTTGCTGTGGGAATGGCAGTGTCAGTTGTTCCTCTACTTTGGTTTGGGCAGAAATATCTCAACAACTGTAGGATGGGTTACCATGACATTTTAATTTAATTTAATTGAGTTTATTTGTCAATCCACACAAGGCAGTTGGTCAGTCTTCTTTTATACACAACACACACATGCAGTTACGGTTTCGGAGACGTAGCGCAGGATCAGCTATGATACTGCACCCTTGGAGCAGTGTGGGGGTTCAGTGCCTTGCTCAAGAGCACCTCAGCAGTTCCCAAGAGGCGAACTGGCACCTCTTCAGCTGACAGTCCACATGCCATAGTTGGTCTGTACCAGGACTTGACCAGCGATGCTCCATTTCCCCTAGCCACGTCCCCACAGACTGAAACATTCATGGTCCTGAGGGGATGAATCCCACTGACTTTGGTGGTCTTTTGATTTTTAATGTCAGAGCCTGTGTCCACATAGCGTTTTTTTTTTCTTCTCAGTGCTGGCGTCTTTTTTAAATTGTTCCCAATCAGGAAAGAGTGAATGCATCTGCCCAAAGAAAAAGCGTCTCAGCGTCTTTTGCCTCTCCGCTTGTTGTTGACTGTGTAGTCAACCCTCTGTTAATGTAGTGCTACATTAGCTTCATAGCTATCATTAGTGTCGAGATATTGTTGTCATGGAAACATACTCATGTGGAGCACGTCATTAAAAATAGTGCTGGGAGTGCTTTTTAGGAAGCGCTGGGATGAAAGGCTCCCCAAAGCCCTGCCAATGCTTTGCTGCTGAAGAAAAACGCTATGTGGACAGGAGGCCCTACACTACAGGCAGGTCAAAGTTTTCACCCATCCACTGAGACATTTGAACACCTGGTGCATGAGCTGGCACACCATTTTGTGCCACAAAGGTTGGTACAGACATTCATGCACCCCTCGGGATGATTATCATCAGGTGGAATTCTGATTTTGTACCTCACTTGGTTTATGACCAAATACAGACAAACCTAATGACATCAGCCTCAGCTGTACTTTGTGTTTAGTGCTGATTAGCAAATGTTAGCATGCTAAACTTCAGATAGTGACTGTGGAAACAATATATCTGCTTGACATCTTTGTCAGCATGTTTGATACTATTTTCGTGTTGTAGGTTTGTGATATTGTGAGTTAATCTGAGTTTCTTTAAGTGGCATTATTAATTCTTGGTTTGTGTATGGTGGGTATTAATGCTCACTAGAAACTCTAAAGAAAAAGACACACACGTACTAGCATTTTGTTTCTAAAATTCAGGTGCAACTCAGTGATAGTCGATCACTTTGACTTGCAGTTTGTAGTGTAAATGTTATATATAACATATAAAATATTTTATGCAAAAGGCATTTTCCACTGGACAGTGAGTGTAAAAGCTGTCATGAACCAACCATAAATTGCATCACTGCTGTATTTTAGTATTTGGCAGAGCAAGGCAGACATTTATATCTGTGAAAACATCACAGGTCATTACTTTGTACTGTCTACATGGCTTCAGCATTGTTGTTATTTCGTAAAGCTTAAAACATTTTTTGTTCAGCCTGCTGGAAGTGATCATGCATCCCCCTACTGTGGGAACTTTCTGTGAATCTTGGGCCTTTCCCAAAATTCAAATTCGGCTTGTAATTTGTGGTCAGTGGTGGGGTGTGTGTGTGCACAGGGGGTTGGAACACGCTCAAACGGAGGGCATCCTGCGCTGCGGACTTTCTTACACACACACTCGCACATACATGAGTGCTTGGGTTATGAACCCACGGTACACATGAACATAAATAAACACGTGCAGCTGCTGCAATGTGATGTGGGTGACGGCTGATCAGAGACCGGACTGCTCCGTCTCTGGTCGGGGAAAATAAAACTTGGCTTTTTTTAACAGACAGCAGAGGAGCTGGTTAAAGAAATAATAAATAGAAAGGAGACGGTTAGCGTTGAGTTCTGCGTGGTTTGGCCCCTGAGCTCTGCACTTCCCACTATTTGGTCTCTCCACTGTTATCAAGGGTGCACTGATGATCCCTTTTTTGTTCTTTTCTCTCACTTTTTTTGTCATGGAGGGGGTCGGGTATCGGGGGAGGGGTGTAAGAAGGTTAAGAGGTCTGTCCTTTTCTCTTTCTTTCTCCTCCCCATATGACTGATGGTCCATTGACGAGCAATAGCACAATGTGTTGCCGTGGGCTAAGGAGGAGGGGAAAGGGGGATCCACTCCTCCTCTTGGTGCATTTGGTTTGGCTGTCTCTCAGAGCGGCAGCAGAGGCCGCGGAGCTCCTCTCGCCTTTCGCCTCCTGCGTTTATTTTTCCCTCCTCCGTGTCCCAGAGTGGGTGGAGAGAAGCTGGAGGCACTGAGCGCTCTCCCCCTCAGGCACACAGAGACCTGCTGGGGCTCGAGCAAGCAGCAGCTCTACTTTCCTTTGGATCTACATGGTGCACTCATTCAGAATATTTTTCTTAAACCTGCAGCCTCCTCTTTGGATTTTGTTTTTCATTGTGGATTTTTATACTCTGCAGCAGCTCTGTGGGGTCTGCTCTTGGTTCTGATGGCCAATATTTGGGCCTGGCTGACCAGCCAACAGTCCTCCTCAGTGTGTGGCAGGTGTCTCTGAGGAAGGAAGCTGCAAGAAGCAACATGAGTTTGATGCTGTGCCGCTGGGAGCAGAACAATTTCACCATGAAACTGGTAGGCTGAACACTTCCAGGTCATCTCAAAGGTCAAACACCAGGGGGCAGTTAAACATTTTATTGCGTTTCAGTTCTTTTCTGTGCATATAAAATATAAAATCACAGCCCTATAGGCTCTTTCTGTTGTTGACAGTCCTTTTATCAATACAGTGTTCACATCTTTATCCTGCCTTTCTTCCCTGACGCTGCAGCTTCAGGACATGTCTCACTTAGATTTTTCTCCCACTGTGTGTTTATGTATCAGTGAAAATGCTTGTCTCATCAGCTCAAATCCTTACAGTAGCCGTGGTGTTGGATTGCAGGCACGCAATGGATTAGTGGCGGTTCGTTTTAATATCATAGGAAAGTGCTGAAGGCGTGCATCCCGGTTTTTCCCTTCACCTGATACTAGCTTCACTTTGATGTCTGCATGGAAACTTAAAATAGGCTTAGCGAGGACTTCAGCCACAGTTTTGCAGAACATTTATGCGCGTGCCTGTGTGCGTGTGTGCATTATCCTTTCAAGCATTTATAAGAGAAGGACAGTCTGTGGTTCTTCTCTGTTGACTGCTGTTTGGTTTGATATATGTGTTCACTGCCAAAGAGATGGTAAATATTCAACAGGATCTGGGACACTGTGATAAAATACAGGGTTGGCCAGGTGCAGATAGGTCATGTGGTGCAAGCAAATGAGGAAAAAAAGATCTTTGTAGTGGCTGATGTGTGTGATAAAAGTAGGAAGCAGCAGATTTAATAAAAGTCAGTTTATATAATGAGCACCCTGTTGAGTTTACACATAACACAGACTGATGGGACACAATCTTTCTCTCTTTCTTTTCTCCGTGTCTCTCTCTTTCTGCCATGGTCCTTATCTGGATCTGCCGTGCACACAGAGGAAGGGGAGATGGAAGCAGAGGAGGTTATTACCAGAGTCTAGAGATGAGCTGATAAGAAGGCTAGTTTAATTACACACCGCCAACCTCCACACAGCATGACTGACGGGATGCCGGTGGGCCACAGGGTCAGCATGTGTGTGTTTGTGTGTGTGTGGGAGAGAGAGAGTGGGAATGACAAAGGGATTACAGGCAGGCACACTTGAACATGTGCACACACTTCCAGAAATTAAAATGACCTTCCTTTTTATTATGAAGTGTAGTCGATGTCCATAACCCTCTCTGTTCTAATCCGGGTCTATTGATTATTTGATTGTCGTGGTCCTTATGTCATCACACGACCTGTGCAGCATAAATCAGAATGTGTGATTTATGTGTTTCATCCTGATCGGAGACATGCCACTATATACGGAGCACAAAAAAAAAATTAAGAATTGAATTGAACCGTAATTGATTTTAGATAAGGTATATTTTCTAGATCAGTGGTTCCCAACTGGTGGGTCTTGGTCCAAAAGTGGGTCGTGGGTCGGCTCTGAATGGAGCGCAAATGATTCACACACGTCAAGTTTGTTAAAAAAAACACTATATTTTTAAGTTAAGAGTTTTTATTTTGAAATGCCGTTTCCTGCTGTAGAGTGATAAACAGACAGCCTTTTGACAGAGACAGCAAACTAGCTCGACGACATGGCAAAACGCAAGTGTGCTGAATGTATTAAACTGTGTATTAAACTCCTAATGATTAAGGAGGAATTTGAACTTTGTGGCTGGACTAGCTGGGCTCTACATGCCAAGTGGTGCATGGTGCTTCTCTGTGACAATACATGTGTGTAGCCTTGACGGACTCTGACTGGTGCCCACAGTAGCAATTGCATGCATTGAACTGCTCAACTGAAAAAAGTAGAAATCAGCTACCTGTCTTGGCTAGAGTTTTAAATCTCCAGTGAGGTAAATTCAGATCCCTCCAGACCACATTTTCAGTTGCTTTGTGCTACGGCCTTTTTTTTTTTTTTTTTAAATTTAATAATCAACTTATGAAATTTTAGTATTTCTTAATGGCCTGAAGTGAAGAGAAAGTTCAACGTTACCGTGCAGCCAAGGTCCTGAGCTAGAGCTGAACATAGGATGTCAAAGGTAGCCTAAGGCCCAGACACACTAGATCGACATATAAAAACTAGTGGCAACAAAGGGCTGCTGCTGCGTTGCCTCATGTCGCCTGTGTCCCAGCCAAAAAGAAGCACATGAATACACCACAAAGACAACAGCTAATGGCCAACTAGATTGTATGTTCTGCCCCTACATGAGAGGAGATAAGTTTCCATATCAGCAGGCAGTGTCAGTCAATAGTATTCGTCATTCAATCGAGGTTGAAAGTGATATTTACCGGGCGCTGGCGAACAATACCACAAACAATTGTGTACCATCTCTACTGAAGAGCTCAACGGCTAAAAACATAATCTTACCTAAAATAACAAGTTTGTTTTGATCTCAGGTCTTCTTGACTTAAATCATCTTTTTTTTGCTTTCCTCACTTCTGTTTCTCTTCTCATGCACTGAGCTGAACTGCCAGTCAGATTGATGGGCTCTGCAGTGTCTGATGGCGATTCAAACTGCTGAAACAGCAAAAAACAAGAAGGAAAAAAAAGCCAACAAGGGCCAACTAGTGCCAACGGTGTGGGCACACCGCCAAAACATTGAGCAACGACCGACTGTTGGCATGGTGTGTCAGGGCCCTTAGCTGTAGTGCATCTAGAACTATGGCCAAATGGAGGGGATGACATGCAACAAGGGTCTCTCGCCAGATTTGAATGCAGACTGCACCAGAATTCAGGATGTGCATTTGATTACAAGGGAACAGGATACCCATTTTAAAGCAACTGAAAGATCACACTATCACTCTAGAAAAAATTTACACGTGGCCCCTCCTCCCAGTACTGCTTGAGCATACACTGCAAGCTGCTACTCTTGTAGGAACATTGCTTTTGTTGTAATGGAAAAGTGGATACTTCAGATATCTAACACCTAACTGTCGGCACCTACTTCTCCAACAGAAAACAGTCTAACTCCACTACGTTCTTCATCATGACCCTCTCCTTCAGTGCTCACCAGTGAAAGTGAAAGCCTGCCACAGATTCACTAATTTTTGGGATGAGCTTTGTCCATTTAGCGTTTCGTGTTGCTATATTTGCGTTTTTTCTGTGCTTTGTTCAATATTACCACCAGTTCCTTTTTGACGTATGCTGCCAGTACCTGGTCACTGCTTTTTTAGAAAATCTTGACCTCGCCTGCACACTGTGCCCAGGAATGTCCCAAACATAGCAAAATAAAAATCATATAAAAAAATACAGGCAGAGAGCAGAGTCTCTGCAGATAAATACACTGCCACACACACTTACAATTCACTCCTACGGGTTGTACATGATGATTGAGAGGGATTACTTTTGTATGAGTCTATACATAACGGTTTTGCAAATCAGAACTGCGGTTACATTATAGCGTGCAGACCTTCGCTGCTTCTGTACCACACCTGCAGAGTGAGGCACTGTTTTTCAAGGACCACAAGGCAGCTGTCTCTGCAGGGAAATCAGTTTTATCATTGCATATGGTTTGCTTACTCACACAGTACCACTAACAAGCTAAGCCCTCTTTAATAACTCTTGCAGGGCTGCTGTGCCCTCATGTGCATCAGGCTGCATGTCTCAGGATTTGTCCTGATCAGATGTTGCATGCCAGACACTGCTGTGCTATTTCAGCTGCGCAGCAAACCAAACACCAATTTAGGGGATTTAAAAGTCTTTTATTCATGAGTGAATATTATAATATACTGGATTAACCTCTGAATATTTGTGCATTGTTAGATAGACAGGGCAAATGGTGTACACAAGCATTACAGGACTATCACTGTTGGGAACAGATGTTACATCTTTGCAGTTTGAGTTTTGACCCACCAGCAGTGAGTTTCAAATCAGTTTATGTATCTCATGTACACATGACCACACATGCACCCTCCGTCTCTTGGCTGTCTGATGATTGACTCTGTTTCCCATACTCTAAACTGCAGATTTCTTGCCAAGTCGTTTTGTCTACCATGTGCCTGGTATGGCCTCCATGCCTCACAAAGCCACATGTCTTTCATGTGCCAAACAGAGAGCAAGCAGAGACATGAGGGCTCATGAGTGGCCTGTTTCAGCTTTCTGTGGGCTAAAGCCACTTGAGAGGTCTGTGTGAGTACAACAGAGAACAGAGGGGGATAAAGTAGCTGCCAGGGGCCCCACAGACCAAAAAATATCCATGGTGCATCCTGCTGGGAGCTGAGAAGAAGGGGAAGCAGCTCCAGCTACAGTAGTGATGGAGAGAGTATGACGATAGTAGTAAAGTAACACATTATAATGTCGACATTGTCAGGAGTTCTACTTATGTTTTCTAATCTCTGGCTGCTTCTCAGAGATGCTGGAGTTAAATATGGTCACTGCTCAGGAGGTGATATTAAATCTTAGGTCCAGATATTTTTTGGTAGCACTGTCCTAGTGATTGGTTTAGCAGATGTGACTTCACATTACAACAGGAGCCACTTGAGCAAGCACATTTGCTGGGAACAAAAGCCAGAGACAAGAAGCAACACACCAATCAGCCAAACAGTGCAGAGTAAATGTAAAAAGATTAACATAGGGTTAAAGAAAAGGTAGGGGAACTAACCAAAAAACTACAAAGTTGTTTGACAAAATGACCTCTGTTTGGAGCAACTATTGGGCACTGTTCTGGATTCTTTAGTATTCTTGAAATCTCAACAGTGATCTTTACAGGTCAAATTTTCCGGTTCATATTTCTCATGCCTTATTTGATGGAATTAGTCTGGTTTAATCTGACACATTATAGTACCACATCAAGCCACTGAACTACTATGGAAAGTCTATTTAACCAAACTTAATGTGTAAAGGAAGCCAGCCCTGTCACATGAAATTTAAAGTAGATGTTTCACACCATTTTATTTAATTGAGGTGATTCATATTGACTGCACAGAAACAGAATCAAACTGAAGTGAGTCAGCAGATCAGTACCTTTATCCCTTATCAGACACCAGGGTGCCTCAGTCCAGCTCGTGCACCAGAAGCATCAGTGTTAAAGCCCAGTGTTGGAGTCATTGTGTCCGGTATAAAGCATCACAGCAGCTGGCAGAGCAGACTGCACTCCTCTGTTGTCATATCATACGGACAGGGACGGTGATTTTTTTAGAAGCCATCTGTCCGTGTCCTGTTCACCGAGCACTGTGCAGACGATGAGTCCCTTCGCTCAGTGCTGACTTACTTAAACTGAGGGAGATTCCTGAATTCACAACTCTTGGGTGACTCTGGATGTAAGGTGTGATAGAGAAAGTAACACACGTTATGATAAGTGCATCACTTGCACTTACCCACCACTCCTTCCCCTTCCTGCATCCTTCTGTTAGATCATTGTGTGAGTAAATCCATAAGTCCATCCATCATCTTCCCACCAGCCATCTGCTAGTCGGCCCAGACTGGGTCAGAGGGGATGTGTCGCCACATGTCGCCCTCAGCCTGCAGCAGCGCAGAGAGCTGCTGACTCCTTATCGATGAGACTTGGCTTTGTCAGGCAGCAGGAGGGGTCGCTGACAAGAATATGTGTTCTCTAAGTCATCTGTGTATTCCACTTACAGTAAGTAACTCCAGTGGGCTGTTACACGGCTAGCCTTCAGCTTAGGAAATATAATATTCAAAGTGAAAAAAGCCTTAAAGATGGCTGGGGAAACTGGAGTATTTATAGGATTTGTTATAATTCATCGAGGTTAAGAAATCCTTTAACAAGCTCCAGAGCTGACCATGAGATATTATCATACAGTGGAGAGGCTGTGCATTAAAAACTGGTGAACTTGTTTACACTAAGGAGCACAAAGCCACATTTTTGATGTTTTTTAATTTATGCCATCCCTTTTAAACTCTTTTCTACAGCAAGTATACCAGGCAGCTGTGTGTATTAAAGATTGGCAAGCATACCTGCATGAAAGACGATTATTACAGGCCTCTTCAGCATCAGCCCCCGCCTGTTGTACTCTCTCTGCCAAGGAGTTCTTTCCTTTTAAACCTTTATTTAAACAGTGTATGTCTGAGCCCTAATGTGGCACCTGTATGCTTAATTTCTGGCCAAATGTCACAGCCATTTGCCCCTCTGATGAGCTCTTAGTTTACACGCCACTGTAGCATGATCTGTGAGCAAAAATGAACTCTCTAAAACCTTGTTTATACTCGTGAGAGACACTGTGACACAGGCCTCTACAGATAGTGCACAAGTTACAAACGCACACAAAGGAGTTTATGCTCAATGTGTGGTTGGTTGGTTGCAATATTCTACCAGTGTTACCAGCAAAATGCCACAGATCAAACATGCAAGTGATTAATGCCACAGAGAAAGGGAGAAGTAATTAACTGTAAACTCAAACCTTACATTAAATATTCATGGGAATATGTTATTGCTTTTGTAAATCCCACTCACTCCTGTCACACAAATGTGTGTGTCCTTGATCAAGGCCATCAGTGTGTTGAGTTTCATCACTGAAGCTGCTGTGAGGCCTGCAGTAGAAGTGTGTTTTTTTTTCTGAGCAGCTTTTAGGTGTGAATTCATGTTAGAGTATGAATATGGAGCAGGACGGTGCTGATGTCAGCACAGTGGTTAAAGCTGGTTTAAGTTAAATCAGCATGACAGAAGACAATAGCTGGATTTAAACAGTAGCACAGTCCTGCAAGGGAGATCTGAGACCTCCATGTGAACTTCCGTTTCATGTGTGTGTGTGTGTGTGTGTGTGTGTGTGTGTGTGTGTGTGTGTGTGTGTGTGTGTGTGGGCGCCTGCTGATGTACAGCGCCAGGTGTGTCAGAGGAAGAAGACACTAAAGTGTTCTGTCAGTCAGCGTTAGGAGCTCTGTCACATCGAGGAGAGACATCCCATCATATTTACACCATCTGCCTCGGACTCAGGGGGCGACTGGGCTTCTTCTAGTTGCCTGGATCACAGATAGTGTTGAGTCACATGCAGCACAAGACACGGATTGTTTGAGGGACTATATAGGTTGGCCGTGCTACCTAGCAGGTAGACCACATTGCTGGTCAGAGGAGTTTTCCCCTGCTGTGATGCAACAGCGGAATCATACGATCATTGTTAGTTATGGGCCAGTGGAATAAGACCATATGAACCCCATAAGGATCTGACAGCTTGCCAGTTAATAAATCATTACACTTAGGAGTTTAGGGCTTTGTTTAGACTTCATGAAACAGAAGAGGAAGCAGCTACACCATCTACTTTCATCAGAAATGTTTGTTGCATAATAGTAATCCGTTGAAAACATGTATCGTCTGTCTGTTCGCATACTTATTTACAATTATCAAGATACGTATATGGAATTAAATCATAGTTGCTGCAGTAGGGTGGCCAAAAAATAAATTGTTCCATTTCAGGGTTTTCTGTTGCCGTCTGTCTCCGCACCAGTAGCAGAGGAGGGAACTGAGTCAGGGTGTCTGACTCAGACAGACAGATGAATGACACCCGGAGAGGGAGAGAGGTTAAAACAGTGTCAGTGTGACTGAGGCTTCACTATGAAACAGTCTGACAGGACCTGAGAGAGAGAGAGGTACATATGAAGAGGAGTAAAGCATGTCCTGCTCATACAGACACACAGAGCGGTCATGGAGATTTGAGGTGGAGAGGAGAGTCATCAAACAGCGTGGCTATATTTACCCGCTCCACTCTGCCTTTATGACAGAGCGCACTCGTGTTTTGGTCTTCTGGATGTTTATGGACCTCTAGTTTGCTTTGCCCAGTTAGTTGTCTTTATCAAGGTGACAGGCACTCATGGCGGAGTATGGCGGCCTCAGGGTGCCGGACAGGAGCTACAGCCGCTTCTCCTGCCAAAACTACAAACTGGTAAGATACCAGTGAGGGAAGGGAGGGTTTAACACTGTGGGGGTTTTAGAGGTCATGGGCTGTTAGTGTCATGCATGCGTTTTTGCTAAAGCTATCCACCTGTTGATGAGCTAAAAAGTGTTTAACTTTGCAGTTAGGTGTCCAATTTGAAGCAGCCCTGAAGTGAACACACAGTAGCGTGGAGGAAAACATTCACAGTAAAGATAAAGTGGTTGTATGTTAACTGAGAGGACCTGGGAGTTATGAGAGAAAGAGACTTAGGAGGAAGGGTCAGCTTGAAATAGAAACGTCAGGGGCAGAGCCAGATCTCCAGGAGCAGCCGGGAATTATTTTAGAAGCCCCCTGACAGAGAGGCAGGTAACAGACACTACCTGCCTGTTTCAGATGAAAGCTTACGGTTGGGATTTTGTTCTACCTCATAAAGCCCAGGATGTCCTAAACATGGTCAGTGACAGAGGCTATGCACTTGACGTTCAAAGGGGAGATTTCCCTTCAAAAGATAGAAGAAAGCACTGTTATCAGATCATGTCTTTTGTGGACTCAGCACTCAGTTTAGTGCCATTACCTGACTTATAAAGAGAGCTGTTTTAAGTCCTGGATCCCTATGAAAGCTTCTCGTGAGAGATAACACTTTACAGCAGCTTGGGTCGTGCTGTGTTCTCTTTATAGTTCTTACTCATGTTGGTAGATTAGTTCATAATGGTGTGTTAAGTGCAGCACTTTTTAGGTTGCTTACTGAACCCTGGAAGTAATAAGGCTAATAGTCCTCAAGTTATCAACATAATTGTTTCTGGAAAGCTGTGCAACGTCGATGTATGTGAGAACTGTGCTTTCATGGAAAGACCTGAGGTGTTGTGTGCTACTCTGTCATGTAAAAATTTGAAAAAAAGAAAATGTTGCTGCTGGTTCATGATTTCATGCTTGGACTTCAAAGGGAAGACTTAATGTTCCTCAACAGGTTGAGAAAATTCAGCAAGTCAGTTATGAAAGAGACTCAAAACCCACTGAAATAAGAAATGTGCAACAGTGTTATTATTATGCTAAAATGTACAGACCCAAAGTGTTTGGCAAACGTTAGAGATGAACCGATTGCAATTCAGTCAGGAGCAATTAAGTCAAAGAAAACTTTATTTCTGTCATATGATAATTGGTGGTATGGCTCTGTTCTGGGGCCTCTCTGCCTTTCCTATGCCCATGCATAAAGCCTCTTCCACACGCCTGCGTGGAAAGCTATAAGGTAAAGAGAGCACACCTATCTGCCCTTCCATGCGCCTTCATGGAAAGCCTAAGGCAGAGAGCGCAGCAGAAAAGACCCCTCTGGGAACAGAACAGAGAAGCATTAATTGACAAACAGAAATGACACTGAAGGCAGGCTGTAAAGTGGCTTGCAGAGGAAGCAGCAACAGTTTAAATAGGGCGCCCTGAATGAGATTTGCCAATTGGTTGCATAGAAAGGAATCATGTGATCTATCAGCTGACTCCCTTCTATCAGTCAGCTGCTCCATCAGTTGAGTGGACTGTTTGAGATCAGCTGATGTAGCTGGGATGTGAGCTGAGCTTGCCTGAGCTGAGGCTATGCTCAATTTTTCTTGGCCGATTCTGATTTCTGGTTTTCAAACAATTTCTCAGGATTGTGGGGGCATTATCAGGTCATGCTTGATTTACAGCTGCACATGGGAGAAGTTTTCCTTGTAGGCTTTCTCCATGAAAGCCCTTTCTGACAAAAATCTATTCATTATAACTGAAACCACGACTTTTTCCGAACCTTAACCAAGAGATCCCTTTCTGGTAGAAAACCCCTCAGGAAAATCTCTCCCAACTGCTTAACAGCTCCCTCTCATCTCAACTAAGGTTATCATTTTATTTTTCTTTGAATCATGAGCATTAAAACTTTTTGCTGCCGAGGAATAAACTACTGAATACAGTATATCAAATGGACCCTACTTGGTAAGAAAGCTAACTAGACTAACGAGGGAACTGGATTAAACCACCCAACTCTGTGTTTGTATTGAACTATACCTACCAGAATATGGCAGTCATTGTTTTGGCATTTTCCACTCACTTAGATGAAACGGTAAGCATTAGCTTTTCTGTGTGAAAATTTTGAGCTAGTTATCTTGACTCATCAGCTAACTCATAGACTGGGGCAGACCATCCATATATTTGTGTTTTTGTTGAGTTATACGTCTCGCACTAAGATGATAAGTGTCTTACCATCTTGCACCCCATTACATGAAACATTTAATATTAGCTTTGCTACACTTTGAGCTACTTATCAACTTTGTGATGAATACAGATTTGAATGGTATACCCGTATACCCTAGTCTGCTAGTTAGCTTAACACAGTAGCTCTTTAACTGTGTGCAGCGTGGCATAGGTATGAATGACAACTTTTACAATGAGTTGCATTGGCTCTGACAATAGTTAGTTATTGTTGTGCTGCTGTTTTGCAACGTCATGCAACACATGCATGTACATTTGATCGGCACAGGAGCGGTTACATCTAAGACAATCACCAGTCATGGCTGGTAAAGCTAAAAAACAAAAAAACATCTGATTCCGGTCACCAGCCATCTTTAGCAAACATATCCAACATATTGTCACAGGAACACTTAGTTGCTCCTGTTTTTGTGATTTCATGAAATTGCCCTAATAAAGAACTTTAGTGGTCGAGGGGTTGAGCAAATGGTTGGCTCCTCTAGGACTGAGATACTCTACTTGCTTTGCCCAGAGGCCACTTTTGCAAAATGTCAGGAGACCAGGAGCCAGTCACAGCAGTTTAGAGCAGGTATGGTGTACGGAGGGGTGTGTTAAGGATTTAATGACACGAGGGGCTTAGCCTGGACCTCTGTTGGGTTGTTGCAGGGTCCTGATGTGGCATTTTTTTGATGCTTTTGAATGGACTCTGGCACCTTATTTACGTTAAAAGTACAAAAGAAATTCCCACTTTGAATCAGTCTTTTTTCATTGTGAATTAGAAAATGGTTTGGGGCCCACCCGGCACCTTTTTGAGGGCCAAATTCAGCCTACAGGCCTAAGTTAAGTATCACTGCTCTAAGATCTCTCCAAGTAAAGTCAGTTTGACATGACCTCTACAAAACATTTTGCCAAAAATTTTACCAACCATTTTTTGCATTAAAATGTGGAAATGTTAAAATCATTAATCTTTAAATTTAACATAATATGTTATAGGCCTATTGAGAGTGAAAAATATTTTTGTAGGAACTCACGAATGTCCTGTTTGTGGGTATTTATGCAGCTGCTAGCATGCATAGCTGACCACAAAGTGCATTTGTGTTCCACTTTTTCTTTTGAGTCTGCTCTGTAATTAACTCTATGTAACTAATTAACATTATGTGTAATATTCGTGCTTTCCACCAGGCTTCTGTGTGTCTGCTACCAATAAGCTCTATAAGGCAAATACTTAATAGATTAGAAAATGGTGAATGAGAAAACAAGAAAATGTTACACTCTCATCGTGGTTACAAGGAACTTGTTAAGTGCAGATTGAGTCTGGCTGTGTATTTGACTGAATGTGAGTAAACTGTTGGTGTTTTGGGAAGATTTGGCAAGCATTCTTCCAATTTGAACCCACAGGAAAAATAAAAAAAAAAATCCACTAACCTGACCTGAAAGCTGGTGGTTTTTCTAAACTTCTAAAAGTGTTCACCCAACAGCAATGATGCAAGTGTGTGCTGCTTAGCATGCACTCAACAAGTCAGTGTCAGTGCAACCAACAGCAGGGCTGCGAGAGTGAAGTAATGCGATGTGGGTGCTCCAGCTGAGTGACAGTTTCATAGAGACATTAACACACAAACACACACAAGAAGCCACAAGAAGCTCAAAAGCACATCTGTGTAGCTCCTCCTACTGTATAATCACCCTTAGTCATTATATAACGTGACATTTGCTAAACTTACGCCTCTGCATCTGCAGCTGAGCCATCCGGCTAAAACAAAAAACTAACTTTTCACTCTTTCAACTCAAGGGCACTCTCTCAGTGTGATGCCCTGGCTGCCCTCACCCTCTCTCCACTCAGGCTGACCCAGCGCTGCGGGGATGGCCTGTGTGCGTCATGCCCTTCTGTAGGCATCGCACACCAGCCTAGTGACTCAGCAAGCCGGGGCAGCAGGGATGCTGGATATGAAGCAGATCTGTGTGTTTGTGTGAGAAATAAAAAGGCGCAGCTGTCTGAATGAGTAACTCATGGCTGCTTGTCACAAGCTTTGAAGAGATGACTCTGTGTCACTTCTGAAGGCTTAAATTGGACCTTATTATGTGAACATGCACATGGATCCTGGCTTTCATGCAATGCATGATGAAGCATGGTCAGTTGTTTACAAGTCTTAGACTTTGATCTGAGTTTAGATGAATGTCACAACGTCAATGTTTTCAGGGCTCTAAGTTCTAGACAGGTCCAATTTGGACATGATCAGCCTCTAATTAAAACCGAAAGTCAACACTTTGATCTTAACATATTTCTTTAATTCCAAATTTAATGCCCTGAAGTTCCGATCAAAAACAATTAGACACTGTGTTACTGTTCATATACTTTTGGACTTCACCGTTAAAGGTCAGTGTTAAAAAGGATGCCCAGATTTTGTTCAAATACCCAAAGCTTGGGGTCAATAACCTCGACAGGCCACATACGACATTCTCCAAATGGTCCTGACAGTGTGAATGACTCAGTGTCATGTTGCTTTCTCTGGTGACGGGAATGTCCCTGACATGAATTTACAGCTCCTAAAAAAGACCCTCAATCCCACGAGAAGAGGGTCGGGATTACTGGAGGTTTCTGGGAATGGAGGGATTTTCCCTCCTGGAAAATGTTTCTGTTAAACATCAGACTTACTGATAGGGATCTCTCAGTGAGTCTGTGTTGACATATAGATGCAAGTGATGCTATTATTATGATATTAGCAGTGACATTACGGGTCATGTTTCAGGAGTTGCGCTTATTATTTATTTTTGTATCCTGTTTGGAACTTGTGCCACTGACAGTTAGACGGACAGGAGGTTTAGAGTCTGCAGTGCAGGTGATTGTTTAGCCTAATTAAGATGGTTGGATGAAACCCAAATGAACAAATATACATCACACAGAAATGCAGGATATAGTTTTTATGATTTTTTCCTTTTCCATTTAACAGATTAAGACAATCTTGAAGTCATTGCAGCAGTGATAAATATTGCCTTTACACAAGCAGCCAAACAAGAACTTTACCTAAATAAATTAAAATCTTAATTTGGTAATTAGTCCATATTTAGATTATGAAACACTTGATTGCAGAATAAGTATACAAAGAATAAGAATCTGATTTATCTTTCAATGCCAACTTTTATACCTGTCAGGTTTTGATACAAGATGCTCCATACACATTTAATTTGGTACAATTCACTGCTGTTCACCAGCCATCTCTACACAGAAATGGCCTGAAATTGAACTCACTTCCTGGACTGTGAAGTAGTAATGCCGAGCACTTAGCCTCTCCACCGCCCTCTTACCACATAATTACAATATCAATTCATCAGTCGTTTACCACCATGGGGAGTTTTGATTAAATTTTCTATTCAATATGCAGAGGGCTTCCCTCTGATCTGATGCAGAGACTGGGCCGGAGTCAGTGTCACCTCATTCTGATAGATATTGAGTCAGTATGAAGTCCTCTCCACTAACCATGCAGTTTATTAAAATGTCTCTCAGATCTGAAGCCTGCTTCTCATCTGCCCCCACCCTTTCCTCTCCTTGTCTTTCTGTGACCTTTCAAGTAATTTTGGGATCACAGAAGCTACAATAAAGATGCGGTTAAACACACATGATCCGGATTAATGCATGATGTCTTTTTTAGGTCTTTGATTTGCAGACGTGACTGATGTTGTAACATTTGGTCTCTGGTGGGATGGACTGCAGTGCTAGTTATGCCTCACTGGTGATGGTTTCATTAATATTGGTTACAAGTAATTAATCCCTTGTGTTTACAGTTTGCTTTCACATGCTAGGCATCTTGATTAAACTGTATTCTCCAGCAACTGATCACAGTAGTTTGTAAGGATAGCAGGCCAGTCAAAGCTTCATTAAATTATGTTTTTGGCAGCTGTGGTCCTTATGGCTAACTTGTTAGCTAGCAGTTGCCTGTTTACACATTCAGCAGACACAGAGGAACACGTGTTTTCATATGGAGCCATATTTCTATTTTATACGTATCATATTATCATTTCTAAAGTGACGAAGTGACGTAGACAGAAGCTGACTTTGTCATCAGGAGGTAAAGGATTGCATGACATCCAGGCGAGATGGCTGCAGACTGCTGCAGACCAATGTTTGAGTCCAACAAACAACAACACCAGTGTCAGCGTTTCTAGTGGCTTTTGTGCTAACAAACATGGCTGTTGTTCAAGTG
This sequence comes from Epinephelus fuscoguttatus, assembly GCF_011397635.1. NCBI lineage: Eukaryota > Metazoa > Chordata > Actinopteri > Perciformes > Serranidae > Epinephelus > Epinephelus fuscoguttatus. The sequence continues at coordinate 41,938,633 of NC_064753.1, forward strand.
ACCAGTCACTACTTTTCCAATGATTTTTGTGTCATTAAATGTGGGTGTTTTGCAGCAACCTGGCACTGCTTTTCCAGCAGTTTTTGTGCTGTAAACATGGGTGTTTTTTAGCAACTATTTGCCTCTTTTCCAGCTGCTTTTGTGCCTTTGAATGTGGGTGTTTTGTAGCTATCCATTGCCGTTTTTGTCGTGGCTTTTTTGCACGTAACATGGTAGTTTTTTAGTGATCTGTCATTGTTTACCCAGCAACTTTTGTGCAGCTGCATGTGGGTGTTTTTTGCAACCTGTAACTGCTTTTCCAGTGTATTTTGTGCTACCAAATGTGGGTATTTTAAGTCAAAACATGATTGTTTCCTAACCTCGCCAAAGTTGGTTTTGTGTCTCGACATAACCAACAGTTAAACACAGTGTTGTTAGAAACATCAAGTTTTAATGTATCTGTTAAATAATAACCTTCAAATATAATGTTTCCATGGGTTGCTGAAAAGTACAACATTTTTTTCTGGTGAATGGGTTGCTCCACCAACTCCTGAGAAAAAACATCTGGCTATTTAGCTGCTAGATTGCTAAATTAACCAGCTGGCCACTAACGTTTGTTACCAACAGTATTTCTGCTGGTTGGTGCTGGACAGGTAGGATACAGTGGGTTTATCTGAGCTTGTATGCTGAAAATAGCTGCCAGCTGCTGCTAGAAACAAGATTGTTGAAAGAGGTGAGATGTGACTATACAGTTAATCTGCTGTAAACTAAAACAAGAGTCGAGTAGGTGGTGATTCTGTGAAGTTGAACTGCAAACAATGCCTTTCATAGTAGACATGATCATTTGATTTACTCTTAATATATTAAACAATGATTTGTTTACCTCCAAAAAGTTCTGCTATGAGCATTTATATGTCCATTGTACAATTTCTTTCTGGATGTTTCCTCTTCCAGTTCCTGAGATATCACTTTGAAAGTTTGGGCTTGATGCTCTGGCTGAGAGGACGACATCAGAGAGACAAAAACTGTTTTGAAAAGTTTAATTTTCAGAACTTAAAAGACAACCTGTTGTGACTTGCCCACTTCCCCTTTTCTTTCCTTTTACACCCCCCTGTGCCCCCCTGCTTGTCCTCAGGCTGTTTAACCCCCCTACACCCTGGTTTCTACCTCTGTGACTGACAGCTACCTGTTTCACCCCGATTTTAATTACACTCCAACCGACCTATTTACCTGTCTGAAACTACTTCAAAGAAAAGTTACACACACACAAAAAGCTCCTGAAGACTGCACTTCCTTTTCTCCATGACCAGCTGAGGGTGTGAATTGAAAGGATAGAGTCTAATCTGGCAGCTTGAAGGATTTTTTTAGCTCTGTGTGTCACTCAACAGGCTTTTTATAACAGTGCATTTGTGTTTGGGTATGCAGTCTGTGTGATTTAAACGTCGCTCCAAGGCTCTTTGTGTTTAATGTGTGGTCGTGTACTCTCATAAACCTTTTGCTCCTGAGCTTGTGTGTGAAGACGAGTATACGTATGTGTGTGTGTGTTTGCCTTTGAAGTGTGCACACCTGTTGTAAGCCATCATGAGAGCCGTGATTCATCTGATGAGTAGCATGGCAGAAAAGCTCCGGGTCTGTTTACAGTGCAAACAAAAAGAAACAAGGGTCACAACCGTGTCACACAACTCACCACCATGCGTGTTGTGTGTGTGTGCTTGTACTAAGGTTTGACCCTAACAATGCCGTGCACTCATTCAGTACTAATAGGTGCACTTGAATTTCACAGTAATTCTTGAGAAAGTTGACACGCACATTAGAAACTAGGTAACTGGGAGAAATGAGGTTACACAGGAAATCTGACCACGCATTTATACATTGTGTAGTGGCTACTTGCTGACACATACATTTTTATATAGGTGTAGCATGTCAGTAATCATAATTCTCCTCCTTCCTCGACCTTATTTTACTTAGTTTTAGAGTCATGTAAGTCAGTGGACATATTTTTCGCTTACAGTTAGGGCTGGGCGACATAGAGAAAATCAAATATCACAATATGTTTGACCAAGTACCCTGATATTAGGCTTCGGTGGTATCTATTTTTCATACCTTCACACCCTCCTAACATTTCACCAGGATGTATGGTACAGGTTTGAAACCGTCTTGGTTAGTCCCTCCATTGTTCCAACAATCACCATCCCTGTGGTCTGCCTCTGCAGTTGCTGGCTGGCTTTTTACTACTCCTGTAACGTTATCCCCGCCATTCACAGTTGCCATCTCTCTCATCTCAGCTGCCTCTTCCACTCATAGAGACTGTCCTCTGATGGTGCATGCTGTGCACTACAGTACATCGCCTCAATACAGCATTTCGTATCAGTTTAAAGGTCCAGTGTGTCGGATGTAGGGAGATATATTGGCAGAAATTAAATATATTATGTATTCTGTAGTGTATAATCACCTGAAAATAAGAATCATATTTTTGTTACCTTAGAATGAACTGTTGATATCTACTTAGGGACAGCATCCTCATTTATGGAGATTGTCACGTTGCACTGCCATGTTTCTACAGTAGCCCGGAATGGACAAACCACACACTGGCTCTAGATGGGGCCATTCATGTTTTTGCATCGGCCATTGTAGTTAGAAGCCCCTCCACGACGTGTTGGAAAAACATTGATTTTTTAATGTGAAACTGCTTTATTCAGTGTTTTACCGGTTTACGTCAGTGGGTCTGTTTATTTTAGAGCGAAAGAGACCTCTGTAGATAATTTGGCTGCTGCTGAAAATCTGGATTGTCTGGATCTTAAGTTATCACAGAAAAAAGGAGAGCACACTAGCATGTGGTGGGCAAGCCACCCGTCTCTGACATGCCAAACAGCGTTGGTGAAACGCTAATTTGGAATGTGAAACCGTTTTATTTTTTAACCAGTCTTAATCCCCTGGTCTGTTTGTTTTGGAGAGGAAGAGACCTCTGTTAATAACCTAGCTCCTCATAAAAGCTTCCTGAACAATGAACAGTAAAGGAATTCTAACCTGGAGAAGGTTCAGCTGGTTGCAGTCTGCAGTCCTCACTGTTTGTTGCCACTAAATCTTACACACTGGACCGTTAATAGGAAGAGGAGTGTCTGTATTTTTGACGTATTTTTGAAAATCATACCTTCAGGATTTCTAAATATACTGTATACGGTAATACCTTTATACGGCCCAAGCCTACTCAGTATCAATATTGCAATGATATTGTGGGGTTCATTACTGGTGCTTTCATTAAATCTTTACAAAGTGAGATATCTGATAAATAATCAAGTGTAATGTGAACATAATGACTGAGTAGGTAAATAAAAATAAAAGAACAGCGAGATCAGTCTGATAAGTTCATAGGGTTACATCGCTTTACTGTAATGCAGCCTTTTAAACCAGGAAAAGACAACATTTAGAATATCCAAAATCTAAAATGGTATCTAGTCTCATATCATGATATTGATATAATATTGATATGTTGATATGTCTGGATTTTACAAATAATGCTTAACTGTGGAAGAGGTCATATTCAGACATATATTCGACTTTCAGTTACTCTGTAATGCATATGTGCACAATGAAGAGCAGGAAAGCAGTGATACATGGACATAGCCAAGAGATCTGCTCTATCCAGGAGAAATCCAGCTTGAAAAATCTGATTTCCCGTTTACATGACACTGGAGAAATCACATCATTGCAGGGAGCTGACTGTAACTTGGTTACTAAATCGTCCTGATTGTCTCTCCTCTGTCATCTCTTTCACCTGAGTGTTCGGGGATGTGTGAAAAGGAGAGTGAGACATACTGTAGAGGGAGCGGTGTCTTAATTTAGCCGAGCCGTCGCACATGTTCCAGATCCCTGTGGGAGACAAACTGCTCTGAAGTTACACTTGTTAAACAGAGTCTCTGCAGATTACAGACAAGCCTGACAATGCTTCAAATCGACATGGATTCATGAGGCATCAGTTTCTCAAAAATAACTTCTTCTTTATTAGGAATAATGTTCAGTGCTACTTCACTTCAACCTTTGTGTGCCTTTTTTTAACTCACCAGAAATAGAAACTCACTCCTCTTGATGAGAGAGAGAAGGAGTAAAAGAGAAAGAGTTTGGCGACTAATTATGAAGGAAGCTATTCAGATTATTCAGATGCTTGCTCTGCCCCCCTCCTCTCCTCCCCCCAGGCAGTGAAGGGCCTTTTCTGTCCCCAGAGAGTGATGTCAGCATGGCCCATTGAAAACAGCCGCCGTGCGCTGCGAGATGAATGCCCTGGCTGAGCACAATGGCCCCAATTTGAATACCACGCGGATATATGCCAGATCGGAGCCCCAACAAAAGAAAGAGGGCTACTCGGCTCCCATTCAACCATGTTGTTATTTTATTAGAGTCGTAAATTTGCTTCAACCATTTATACCTTTTGTAGTTTTCAAGTGTTTATGGAGTTTGAAACACGTGGACGACTTGATGGGGTTGCCCCTGTTTTGGACTGGATTTTATTTTTGTTGGCTCATAACTGAACACCGCGGTTTGTGTTTGTGTCTGACTGCAGATCTACACGGACTGGGCCAATCACTACCTTGCCAAGTCAGGACACAAGCGTCTGATCAAGGACCTACAAACAGACATCGCAGACGGAGTGCTGCTGGCTGAGATCATACAGGTCGTAGGTAAGGAAAACACACATTTGATTCCAAAGTCTGCCAAAAGGAAGCCAGCTCTGATCACGTGTTTGCTGGGAAAAAAAGTGACACTTCATTAGTTACTTTTAAAGATATGACCGGCCTTTAACCAAGAAAAAGATCTACATCATCATCCAATAAGGATGATCTTTTGCAAGATAGATTTCATGTTACAGAATGAAATCCTTTAACTCTTGAACTATCTGATGCAGTAACTTTCTTCCATGAGGTGATGATAGAGTCAGGACAAAATACTATTATAGTAGTTAAAATCCATCTTTGTCAGGTTTGCTTTGATGCTCATGAGTGAACTTGAAGAAGTTGGATTCATTTTAGCTTCAAAAACTTTTTTTTAACTCATTCATAAACAAAGAAAAACTTTAAAGGATCTGGTGTGTGGTGAGATTTAGTATGAATGACTTGTCTAATTCTTACTTTGTTATTAGCTTACAGAAATATGATCTTTAAACAAACTGCAGATAAGGACAGACAGATGAGGGAAGTCCTAAAAACTTTCCAAATGATGGAAGAGCAAATTTCTGAAGTGACCTGTAAGATGTCTTCTACTACGTGTAATTACACACCCCCTGTCATTGGTGAAAATGTGTCGATCAGCTTATCAGAACCCAAATAAATCAATGTCATTTTCACATTGACTTGCATTTTAGAATTGATTCACCTGTCTTTTAAAAGTGTCTCATAGCCTTATGTGCCAACCGCATATGAAGATATTCAACCTGTGAAAGTATGCTGTTCCTCTGTGTTTTTGACCTTCACCCTCATCCATATCATCATCAGCCTTGTCATTTCGTCCGAGCCGTCCTCAGCCTGTCATTTCATGCGCAGACAGCCTTGAGGCTGAAGCAGTCTGACACCAGCTGACCGGTGACTCAGCATGTCACTGACTCTGTCTGCTCCCTGCTCTTCCCCCTTGTGTCTGACCCACATTTATACTTCCTATGATCTGTGCGGCCTCGTCCTGAGGAGTCTCACTGTTGCATAGTTGTCATACTGTATCTGCTGCATGTGATTCTTTTTTGGGAGTTGGATCGGGCTCAGGGCATTTTGTATGTCAAATGTGTTTACATCACATGCTTTGACGGCCTCCTCCTCTCATCTTATACCATAACACTGGCTCCTGCTTCTTGCCATGATGTTGGCTGCTTAAATTATTTTGATCATTCCAGGGGTGTAGAAGCTTCAACTACTCTAATAGTCAGTCTGCCCACCTGGGTGAAGGATGTGGAGTAGCTGAGCTTGTGTAAGGCAGGACTATGAGGTAATAAATATAACAGTGAGAGTATTGTTTGACACATGTTTTGTATGTGATGAGAAAACAACACAGATTCATTTAAAGTTGCTCTTTTGATTAGTGGGGATGCGCCAATTTTGACATTCAGGGCTGATACAGATACTGATGTTTAAAATAACAGTTTGGGAGATGGGCAACAGCTGATACTGACACTGATGTGTTTTTTTATTGTTATTTATTCTGTTTTATTGTTATTTACTCACCCTTTTGTGCCATGGAAACAAAGAAATCTTTGTTATAAAAATATCTGCATAATTGAACTGTTCTGAAGTAAAAAAAAAAAAAAAACTGGTTAAAAAGCCCTTTACAATATAAATAGATATCATAATGTCCTGCCTAATATCTGTTTTATATTTCTGAGAAAATATCAACAAATTTCTCCTTAAAGCGATTGTACTTATTCAAGTTTCTCACCAAAAACTACATTTTACAAGATTTACCTATGCATAATACTCTTCAGAAAAATACAGAAATACAGAAAAATACTCTTTTCTGTTGTCCATTGGAGGACCGGACGCTGGTTGCTACTAGCCATCTTGTCACACACCGTGAGATCACAGAGCCAGCTCATTAATTTAAGTTTGTGGCCATTAGTTTCGAGCCCTGCTTTTTAGTCTGTGCGAAATTGATGTGACATAACAGGAGGATAGGCTGATGACAGTCAACAAGGCAAATATCAGCCGATAGGAATGTTAAGCCGATAAATTGGTGCATCCCTATAGTTTTTGAATGGATGCATGAAAGGAGATGTAAAGATGTGGACAGGGGGATTGAAAATGCCAGAAATTTCCACCTGTCTGCAAAGTAGGAATTATCTGCTGATTGTTTTCAGGTTATTTTTATGTTTAAAAAATGTCTCTCTTGTTGGCTCGTGTTTGGTCAGTGACACTTCATACTTCACTAGTACTAAATGTGACTTTTTTGGGGAGCTCTTAAAGTAAAACTGTAATTTGGTTGTATTGGTTTATTGGTCAGAGTCCTCTTAAAATGTTTCTGCAGTCCTAAAAATGTGGTTGAGTAGTGCCAAGACATCATGATCTCTTTTCATCCACTACTTTTAGTATTCTCACAACATCAAGCAGACATACATATATATACCCTCCAACAGCTGATCACTGCTGCCCCGTTCTTAAGTTAAAACAACACAAGCCGGAGCCCTCCATTCACCTGTTCTGACCGCCTTTCTGCCTGCTGCCTCCTGTCCCTTGGGAAAAAAACCTCACACCACATAATCGCCAGTGAAACTAGAGCAGCCTGCTGGTGTCAGAACAGCCATGCTGGGACCGGATATGGCACCCGTTTAGTTGTTTGACCAACCCGCACTCAAGGTCAGGACTTTGGAAGTGGGAAACCTCCAGATCAAGGACGCCAGTAAAGTTGCTATGAACTGTCCTTGAGGCAACTGTTTTAATCTGTCCTACAAACTTCAGCCAGACTTTTTAAGATATTTTGCTTTTTCTTTAGCTCCCAGTCCTGGGATACTTTTTATCTTCTCAAGCAAGCCTTTATGCATTCTGGCTGCTGGTTTGTAAGCTGTTGCTCTGCACTAGTCAGCCAGGCAAAATGTGTCTGGTTAGTGTGTTGTTTATTTTTGGAACATTTAATGTGTCTCAAAATCACAGAGTAGCTGTGTCTTGTGGGTGTCACCACAGTGTGCAATTTGTCAGGAAGCACACTAACCAACGCCAACAGTAGTAGCATTAAATCATCAATCATTTAAATGTCTTAACACACTGAAAGAGCACATATTATGCTTTTCCTTATTTTCTGTCATGATGTTATAATGCTTTAAGTTTTAAATCATGAGGTAGACATATGTAAAAGTAATCACTGTGAGCAAAAACCTAAGACTTCAGGCTGTTCTGAGTAACAAAGACAAGAGTTTCTTTATGTGGTCATCTGCTCCAGGCAAGTTACTGCAAGAGCTTACATTACATAGTTATGTATCATGTAGCTACTCGGAAAACAAGTAATCTTGGTTGCCAATATTTTTAATTTCTCCCCGATATTGAATCATATTTCTGCTGGAACATTTCCAGTTGTGAAGATTTTGCTTTAAAAGCTTTAATTGGTAATTTTTCACTGTTTTTCACTGACACTTTACTCCATTACAGTCATTCCCCTGGCTATAATGAAGGTGCAGAGAGAATGGCATAAATACATGAAACCTTGAAACACTGACCAATCAGAGCTGACTGGGCTTTTTCAGGAGGGTGGCTTAAAGAGACAGGCGCTAAAATGGAGCATCCCAGACAGAGGGTGAATACAGGTGTTCCAGCACAGATAGTATGAGGGATATAAAGTGTTTTTGAACATTTAAGCATGTAAATTTGCTCTCGTAGAAACCCAAAATAAAAGAATGAATCTGAAAATTAGCATAATATGCCTTCTTTTAAAGAGAATATGGTGCTATTTTACTTCTTTACGTCTTTTTTTTTTTTTTGATGAAGCTTGCCAGGAATCATTAAAGCCTCTCCTCCACACTTTATTATTTGACAAGGACATGTTGTTTATACAATACAGGGGGAGAGCGTACAGCGACCCATCAGATTTTCTTTTGATTTGATTTCTTTTAAATGAATTGATCAATCTGATAGATGTTAAGGTCAAAAGTCACTTTACAGAAGAAAAATAAAGTGGACACATCTACCCCTTCATTGGCCATCACTACACTGCGTTATAGGTTATTGGCATTAAGATAACTTTATTAGACTGTTAACAGTTTACTTGATGATATCTATATAAGAGTGACATGACACTGTCATAACTGTGGCATGACATGGTCATGAACCTGTCATGAACATTATTTACATGTCATAAAAGTTTATGACTGCTGTTATTAAGTTGTCTTTCAGTTTTTGTAATCACAAGTTGACATTGTTTGGGTTGTCTTGATTATGACAACTTGACATTAATCAAAGTGACATTACCAGAAGTTGCCTTTGTCATGACAAGTTGACATTAGATTTGTTTGGGATGTCCTTATTATGACAACTTGACATTAACCAGGATGACATTACCAGAGGATGTCTTTGTGTTAATGTCAAGTTGTCATGACAAAGACAACTTCTGGTAATGTCACGTTAATTAATGTCAAGTTGTCATAATCAAGACAACCCAAACAGTGTCAACTTGTCATTACCAAAACCGAATGATACTTAATGACAGCAGTCATAAATGTTTATGACATATACATAATGTTTATGACCAGTTCATGACAGTGTCATGTCACCCTTGTGTAGATACCTTCAAGTAAAGTGTTACCATTAAACTTTGTGACTGTTGCCGAGTAACTGAGATCGCTCTTCCAAATTTCTTTTTATTCCAAAGAAAACCAATATCCTAGATGGCTTTACCAACATAAAGAATAGATACTAAAGTAATGTTTTTTGTCTTTGTTGACATGAACACATTAAAGACACTGTGTTTATTCACCAGAGAGAAAGAGGAGATTTTTCTAGTAGTGAAGGTGGTGCAGTGTTTGGTCCTGAGCTGGAGTGACACTGTGGGCCCCACCGTGCCTCCTGATGGAGGAGACTGTGTTGTTGGCACAGTTGTCAGCTCTGAGCTGACGATCGTGTCTCAGCTGCTGTGGGCTGGGTCTCTAATAGATGGGAGGAATCTTCGACACCAAACACACGCATGCACACACACACACACACACACACACACACACACACACACACACCCCCTTTGAAAAGAAGCAGCACAACACACAACTCGGCCAGGCCTCCAGCGGCCCCGTTCCCATTTGCTGTGACCAGATAGTGTTTCATGTCTCAGCGGGAGGGGAGAGAAGGGGGGTCACAATCACCGGCGTGAACACCTCTGCTCTCCTCACTCAGCCAGCAACTGTCTGGGACACACACTCAGGGATCTCCACTGGAAATAAAAGAGAGGATTACATGAACTGAACACACCTGAAAACAGTTTCATTCTCTCTTCTTTCATCTCTCTGTCTCTGCCTCCCCTTTCTGTCTCTCCCCAGCCAATGAGAAGATTGGAGATATCAATGGCTGTCCCAAGAGCCGTTCTCAGATGGTAAGTGACCTTCTAAGTTTGTTTTGACAGGCTGTTGTGAAATTTACCTCTGTGTGTGTTTCTGTGTGTAAAGTCACACACCGTTTTGATGTGCCATCTATCTCACCGTCTCATGTGGCCCACGCTGGGAGCTGTGGTGCAGAAGTCACTGGTGAATAGTTACTCCATTTATTTTTACTTTTGTGGTCTTGCGGGCTGCCGTCTGTAAAACCTCTGGCTCAGACTTCTGGCAGTTGGCTCTCAGTTGAAAGCTTCGCAGGCTTTGGGTTTTGGGGCCAGTTTTGCCTCATCTTATTACACTTGCAAAAGAAGAGAGCATTCTTCTCATCTCCGGGAGTCAAAGCAGGCAGGGAGCATCGGCGCTGATGACAAAGAAAATGTTTCCAACCAGTTGTGATGTGATTTTGTCCACGGTGACATTTAGCAGATATGCAAGTTGGATTTTTTTGTAACGCTGCTGGTGGGATTTCGGTGTTTTCACAGTTCTGTGTTCTCTGTGGGAAATGAGCCGACAGTGCCCAGGGCAGGGCTGCCCTCCGCTGAATGTGAAGGGTCGTAAATTGGGCCAGTGTGCCAGCTGAGGGGGCTATTTTTGGCCACCAGCCAGACTAGTGAAGCCTCTCAAAGCACCAGAGGGAGAGAGAGACACACACACCGAGAGTTAACAACTGAGGAGGAGGTGGAAACACAGCTGATCACTGAACCCTTCCTCTTCAGTGTGAACATGGGCCCATATTACTACACTTGTGAGGGTATCCTGTCATTTAGATTGGTTTCTAGTGCTTTTTTAGTACTTTAAAGTGCTCTGATTTCATTTTTTGATGGCGGTCTGTTTCTTTGTTTGCCATTTCATAAGTTACGGTGCCAGTTTAATTTAAAAGCTTTGGAAAATTCTCGACCTTTGTTGATATTTAAGCCTCAAAGTATATCAGTTAGGATCTATTCTCAATTTAACATAAATGACAATGTAGAGCTGGGCTCTCTACATAGTGTGGTGTTCAGTGAAGCTAGGTTTCCCCTTTGGGTTAACCAGACACTAGTCTGAGTGGGCGGAAGTTCGCTGCATGGATCAGCCTCTCATTGGGCGGAACGAGCCACCCGCTGAAATCCCGCCCTACCACCTCCGGTTGTGTAGCAGTTTTCAACACATCCTTTACTAACTTTTGCGGTGTTTGATCTTGCTGGGATGTAGCCATTTTTCTGCCATGGTTCGCGTCCTGTCTGCGATATTTTTGTGGGCGTGTTACACCAAAACCTGTTTCCTCCCGGCAATATTTTTGCAGGCGCACCGTTGCTGTGGCACCGCCCAGAACGATTGTGATTAGTTGAAAGAAATACAAGCAGCTGGGGTGTTTTTTCCTCCAATCTCAAAGTGAGAGTCGGCCCAGTGAGCGAGACTAACCAAACATTGGTCATCCTGGATTACTGGTATCGTTAGTTAGCTCAGTACACTTAAGGTTTTCTTGTCGGGCTGTGAGAGTGTTCATGTGAAAGAGGCAGATTTGTTAATTACAAGTGACATCACCACAAACCTGAATGAAGTACTTAATGGGAAATGTGATACCCATGGGAAAATTTGGTTCTAGTGACACCAAAATCTGATATTGAAGGAGGTGAAATGTTAACAGTATAATCACACATCTAGAATAGAATAAGAAACAATGGAAACACTTGAAATATTTTTAAGTAAGGCTATCAATAAAAGCAGGGTGAATAATATGTCTTTAGTACAAAGTGAGTATATTTATTTATCTTATGATGAACTGACAGTAATGAATTTATGATACATAGAGTTAAAAGTAATATTAAACTGTTTCTTCTGCCAAAGTAGAGAAGACAGTTAATGCCTGATAAGGGCTATCTGACCAAAACGTTGCATTTTTAATTTACTGGGAGCTAATAAACAGCATGTGGATTGTTTTTTATAATAATAGACAACAGAGGGTTTAATTTGTTTCCTGTATTATTTTTTTATGAAGTCGCCTCATGTTATTTTGAGCTGCACTGGTAGTATATTAGTATAGAAGCCTCCACACTGTCGGGAATGAAAGTAACTTTGCGCAATTAAAATGCAGCTTTTAATCTAGGGCTGCAAATAATGGTTATATTCATTTCTGATCAATCTGTTAATTATTTTCTCACTTAATTGGTTAGTTGTTTGGTGTATGAAATGTTAGAATATTGTAAAAAATGTCAGTCAGTGTTTGCCAAAGCCCAAGAAGGCTTTCTCGAATGTGGTGTTCGTTCACAACCCAAAGACAGTCAGTTTACTGTCATAGAAGAGTAAACAAAGAAGCTTGAATCAGAGAATTTGGGCTTTTTTAATTACTCGAATCAGTTATTTGTTTATCAAAGTAGTTTGCTATTAATTAAATGGTTGAGTACTAGTTGATAAATCATTGCAGCTCCATCATTTTATATTTGGTGTCATAAACTCTGTGTTTGTTTAAAGCTTTGTTCTAAAACCAGAATGGACACATGGAAACTGGAACATGATTCTGCTGACTTATAAAAATATGTATTGCTCTTCATTACCTGTCACTCTGTTGTAAAGTCAGTTAATGATGACAGTGTTTTTTCAGTGAGCAGTTTGGCCAGTAGTTGTGTTGTTGGCAGGTTATGATCAGATCTTCTGACATTAACATTGGAGCATGTCAGCCCTGCAGCTTAGGTTACCATGGTGATGTACTCGGGTTGTGTGCCAGCATCATGATACCATAAAACCTGAGTTCAGTTCAATACCACTACAGAAATGCGTGCACTAAGCCATTTCTGAAAATGGCTCACCTCCCTCTCTACTTCCTGTCCCACTTACTATCAATTAGGCCTTTCCCATTAGTGCTGATTACGCCCCCCAGTCGCCTGTAATTGAGCGTTTTGCACTCTTTGGTCTCAGCGGTCTGGGCCTCTCTCTGTGGTTTTGTTGTGCTGTTATCAACATCCTGTCTCTCACATCCAGCCCCGCTGTCATCCGTGAACATGGCAGCTTTTTTTTTTTTTTTTTTTAAAGACAAGAAAATTGCAGGACACTTCAGAGACAAATCAAGTGGTTCCAAATATACAACATGTCTTTGATTTTGTCCCAAATGTTCATGGATGGTGTGCGTGTGTCACTCAAGAGGGAAACAAAAAACATTTTCATGGTGCGCATTCAAGCAATGTGATATTGTTTATTGGACAGCGGCTGTCAAAATCTGCTTTTATTTTGCTTGGATGAGCTCAGATGTTGCATACGTGTGTGTGTGCGCGTGATATTTTTGGATCGCTGCGTATAATCTCAGTAGGTTTGTTAGCTTTAAAAGAAAATCTGATGCACTCAAGCAGTGCTAAGGGCAGGTGCAACTGCAGTCATTATGCAAATGTCTGCTTTGTGTGTTGTTGTGCTGTCAAAACAAACACACATACACACACACGGGTCCTGAGAGTTTAGTTGGCAGCTGGGGTGGAGGAGTATGAGAGCTCACTTTTACAGCACTTGATTTCATTGCAAAGCTTCCAAAGCTGGTGCCAATTACCACCACTTAACTTAACCTCCGTCTCTAAACGAATAAACATGGAAATAAGCTCCATCAGTGGAATAAACTGTAGCACTCTCACCTCACTCTCATGCTAGCTGATTAGCATGCTGGCTATCCATGCCGCAGTGAAAGGCTGTTTTTACAACTGTCACATCCTTGTTAAACGGACCCCCATCGTCGGGTCATTCCTTTGCCACCCAGTCAGGCCCCTGTGTGTTTGTGCGTCTGTCTGTGTGGGTTCAGCTCAGAGCGAGGGTGTTGATCTGACACTGAGCTGTTAAAACCACACAGGATGCCACGCACAGACAGAGGCACACAAACAAACACACACAGGGTGTCTCGTCCAAGCAGCAGTAAAACAGCAGCTTCTGAAATAAACTAGATTTCACCTGTTAAAGGCTGAGAAATTAAGCAGTGTCCGATAGAGATGTTTCATCAGCCAAACAGTTCATTATCCTGATTTTATTCGGTGCTAGTAAAATATGGTAATGGATTCATTTACCTAATTTACTCCAAATAATATGGACCAAGGTTTTGCAGTTAAGCAGAATCTGAAGGGACTATTTTATCGGTCAAAAGAAGTTCAAATTGCAGCATGTTGTACCGGCACACTATTACCTCAAAGAGATATCGATGTTGCTGCTTTTTATTGACATTTTCCGATGCTGCAATCACCACAAATTCTGATTAAATTTCTTTTACTTCCATTATGTGAGGATTGAAGTGACAAATACTGCAGAACATGAACAAATAAAACCCCAATTTTCTGCAAGGTATAAGTGAAGAAATGCATGTTTGTCTTTTGAAATTTGGATAAACAGACCTCTTACATTATTACATTATCTTGTGGCCGTCAGCAGATGATTCTAGACACCTCATATCTATATTTACATTAGAAATGCTTGGATAACCCATTAGATATACACATTCGTGGATAACCATGCAGTGCTTTGTGGCTGAAATACATGGGGCACAGATGCTACGCACTAGGCGGAGCAGAGCGGGGTTTTCCACCTGCTTCACAGACTTTGTCATTGCAGGGTGTGGATGCTTCAGTTTCACAGTATGTGTACTGAGTTTTGCCAAGTGCTTGATGTTGCAGGGTTTGGAAGCATAGGCCATATTAACTGGAATTAATTAAGTGGATCGTTTTAACAGCAGGATGCATTGACTTAACTGATTTATTTTAATGAAATGTAAAAAACCCGACAAGGTTGATCTGCTGCTTCAGATTACCTTTAGTACTATAAGGTATTCATTTTATCATTTGAAATAGATTGTACTCATTTTTTACTCAGTTCTATGTCATTTTTACCTGTTGGAGGGCTGCGAAGCTGGAAAAAAAAGTAGATCATCCGCATAAAAATAACGTTAAGCAGCCCAGTGCCCACGCAGGCAAGTGTGGCTTCGGTGGTCAGTGTAGCAGCTGCAGTTGATTATAATGGACGTGCCTTGCTGCGGGCATGCTGCGGCAGACGTGTGGGCTGGGGCATGTATTTTGGTTGTAAGGCTACACTTCTCTACTGGATATTGAGGAAGAAAAAGAGAGTAAAAGAGTTTGGTTTTGTATTTGTTTGAAGGGGCAGTTCATTCCAGAATCAAAAACACATATTTTTCCTCTTACGCGTAGTGCTATTTATCAGTCTAGATTGTTTTGGTGTGAGTTGCAGCATGTTGGAGATATCAGCTGTAGAGATGTCTGCCATCTCTCAGATATAATGGACCTAGATGGCAATTGGCAATGTCTCTTTCCAGAAATCATGACCCGGTCACTCAAGATCATCCACAGACCTTTTTGTGAGCAGTTTCATGTAGGAACTATTTTCTTTCCACCAAGCAGTGTTTATCTACTCATGGACAAGATTGTGCTCATGACAATGTGAGATGTAAACACTGATGGCATCCTCCTTGGCTGAGCTGTGACGCTAACTCAGTGGTGCTCGGTGAGCTAGTCCTTGATACAGTTGCAGGTGTTGTTTTGAAGAAAATAGTTCCTACATGAAACTGCTCACAACAAAGTCTGTGGATTATCTAGAGTAATCGGGTCAAGATTTCTGGAAAGAGACATTGCTGTTGAGTTTTTCCAAATGTATTTTTTCTTGGTGCTTTGAGCACCACAGGCTGAGTGCCATCTAGTTCCGTTATATTAGAAGGAAGGCAGAAATCTCTACAGCTGATATCTCAAACACTCTGCAACTCACACCAAAACAATCTAGATTGATACAAGGCACTACAGGTAAGAAGAAAAGTATATATTTTTGATTTTGGGGTGAGCTGTCATTTTAAGGGTTTCATTCAGGATTTTGTTTCTTGGACACACAGGTTTGATTATTACCTGTGCTCTTAATATCTTTTTTGCTGGACTGGTTTATTCTCTGTAACCTCCCTGTTTTCTGCTGCTGCAGAAGAGAGCGAGAGAGGTGACGGAGATAGACTGACTCCACAGGTAGAAACCAGCAGGACCAGGTGTTTTAATGAGCTTGATGAAAAAAGGACTGGAACAAGCATCGACAGTCACATAAGAATGTTAACTGAGGATACAACTCTTTCACCTCACGGCAGGCCCTTTACTGCGATTGTGTGTTAAACTGGACTGACAACATAGCTTTTCTCTTTCTTTCACCCTGTGAATCCCCTTCAGGTGCAGCGTCACTTAAAACTGCCACGCAGTTTTTACCTAATCAGAACACACCCACTGTTTAACCTGAGTGCACACAGCCACATGTGTCTCTGACTGTGTGGTGTTAGTCTGTACAGTGAAGATCACAGATTCAGGCTGGTGCGTAGATCGTTGCTTTCTTGACGCAGATGAACGTTGGAGGTTTTGTAGAGGGTGAAGCTTTACGCAGGTAAGCAGGACAAGACCCAAAAGTTGTTTTATTAATGATTCAGCAGGCTGGTAAATGTTTAATTTAAGGGCGTGGTACTTTCTGTGTATATTTGTGTGTTGGAGAGATGGAGAAATTCCCAACTGTGTCAGCTGGTCAGAACTCGGGTGATCACATGATGGACTGAAAACAACAGAGCAATCGTATTTACTGTTTCTAAGCAACCAAATATACCAAACCCGAATGTTAATTTCAGAGGGCACGGACCTCTATCAGCTGCTGAGCCCTGGGCAACAGAGACACAGCACATGGAGAGGGTGGACAAAATAACAGAAACACTTGACTGAATAATGAAATCCAATACAACTGCTCTGCAATAAAAGCTACCACTGTGAAACGTAAAACTGTGATCACACGATGCACAGCAAGTTGTTTGTTATTATGTCCACCCCTTGTTCATACGCACAGATATGCTGTGCTCATTTGTTGCCTAAGTGAGTTATCTGCGGCAGTAACAGTTAGTCCATTCATAGGAGATATGACACAACAGTTTGTAAATTATACAAGAACATCTTCCTGAAACTTCAACCTCAGGGAAAATGTGTCCTTGTCAAAATGAAAGCAAATTCACAAATGTCTTATTAATATGT
Organism: Epinephelus fuscoguttatus; assembly: GCF_011397635.1. NCBI lineage: Eukaryota > Metazoa > Chordata > Actinopteri > Perciformes > Serranidae > Epinephelus > Epinephelus fuscoguttatus. The sequence goes on from NC_064753.1 coordinate 41,955,649, forward strand.
AAAAACAACCCAAAAGTGTTTTTCAGACAACAAATTAACAGAGTTGCTTTAATTATTCTGCTCACAGATCAGGAGGGGAAATGTTGATGTAGCCAGAGGAGATTTTTGTTTTTGTATATGAACACAGAGAGGATAATTAGGAAAATATAAAACTGTTTTAGCATAATAGTTTATAAATAATAATAAATCTTATGAGGACATAATAAGAAGAAACATGTTTAAATATGCTTAATTAAATGAGAGAATACACACTGTGACCATAATGTGACTACAGATGTGAATAAAGACACACAACAGCATGTAATAAGACAGAATATACTGCCTGAAGTTGACGTGTTTGTTTTGCATCAGTATGTGTGCATCATAGCTGCTGGTGCATCGGTTTTTATCAATAAGCTGTGAAAACCAGCACTCCCCTGAGGTATTGAAACCTCTGCATACATTTTTCAGCCGAGTAAGAGAGAATTATTTAAGTAGATGTCAAAGTTCAGCAGGTGAGCCAGTAACTGTGGTCTGTGAAACCTCCTGAGAGAGTGAAAGTACGTGTGGGCAGATACTGACAGATGTAACCACACAGCGATACAGGCACATGTACAGATACACACACATACTGACTACACGTTGTCTCACTACGATGTTGCATGATCAGAATCCACAAGACCCAGCAGTCAGAAAGTGAAATGGTAGAGGGCTTTAGGCAGTGAAGCTGGTGTCGTCACACTAGAGTCAGACCGATAGATCAGAGCTGCAGCATATCAGGCCAATATTTATTCTGAAATATTGGATATCAGCTCATCACGTTGTGAAGTGACAGTGTGAAAAAGGTTTCTCCCTGCTGATCAGACCAGAAAATATTGTAACTCCTATACCGTTGAGCTTTTTGCATACTTTATCTATTCATTCATTTGTTCAGTTATGTTTTTTTGGAAACTAAATTGAAGAAAATATCTGGTGTCTGAGATCTGGAAACTATGCAGGAATTGTTCTGTAAATTCAGTTAAGGAATGGTTTAAAAATACCCATACTAGTCTTCTTCAAGTCTGCAGAAGAATGTTACTAACATTAAAGAAACTTTGAGGTTCCTGAGAGCAATAATTTCAGTTCAGTCGGGAGAGACAGAAGCGTGAAGTAAAGATGATATTTAATACAGAATACGAGTGTACAGATATTTTGTGATTGTGGGACATCTGAGCAGCAGCAGGAAAAATCCCCCCCATTGAGTCCAGACGCTGGTGGTGGTGGCTGCTGACTCCTGAGGTGAATGAGGCTGATGAATCTATAAAGACTAGGTGTTGATGGGGTGGTGGAGGGTGCGCACAATGGCAGCAAGGAAGAACTACGTCAGAAAAAGAACCATATTTAAAATGAGGAGCAGTAAGATGATAGGCTGACAGAGAAGGTGCGTCGCTGTGCTGTTGGTTGATTGTAAAACAGCAGATGACTCAACTGACCTACCCAGACAATGACACCTAAAGATAGTGAGTGAGCATACGTGCCAGGAGTGAATGGCAGGGTGAGAGAGAAACTTACAGCCTGAGCATGAAAAGTATTGTCTCCCTGAGTGAACTAGCTAGAGCTTCATTTGTTTCTGTATTCACAACTCCACTCTCTTCCTCCATGTTTGCCAAAAATCACATTCCCTTGCAAGAGTCTAGAGTCACTAGATCACATGATCACGCAATAATCCAGCCCTGACTTATGACACCTGCCCTGTAAAGCTCCCACGATAGAAACGGTATCGCCAAATCTCTGCTGGTGTACACATTTGCTGCCGTTGCATTGTATATACCGTCGTATCCCCCAGCCCTAGTAGAGACTTTGCATCCCATGATATTCTTAATGCTTCCTCTGAGGCTTTTTCATTCTGACAATAACAAGGTTTTTGTATTTTACTGCAGATATTTATTGCTTTAGATCAGCTATCAGCAACTTTGGTTTAAAAATATCGGCCTCAGTATCAGTCTTCAAAAGCTCCTATCAGTCAAATCCTACTTCAGATATATAACACTCACACACACTCCCTCCCTCCCTCTAGCTCTCTGTCTCTCTCTCTGTCTCTCTCTCTCTCTCTCTCTCTCTCTCTCTCTCTCTCTCTCTCTCACACACACACACACACACACACACACACACACACACACACACACAATAGCATCCCTGTGATGGAAAGAAGTGTTTGTTTAGAGGGCTGTTGGCTGGCCAGCCCCATGCTGCTGCCAGAGCAGAGCAGGAGGTGACGGTGGCCTGGATGGAGGTGTGAGGCCAGGCGGAGCAGTCACACAGCAGGGACACATCACACCATCCACACGTCCAGGCAGGTGGGAGCTACCAGTGGTGTCATTCAGGATCTGCAGTGGATATTTCTCTGTGCTTGTTTAGAGGTATTTTGTTCTGGTGATCAGTAGAGTGTGAGCATAAGATTGTTCTCTTAAGTGTTGTCTGGACTTGGTGGTTTTACTCTTCGGACTGTGTCTGCATTGGTGTATACATATTTGATTTTTTTTCTTTGTCAGTTTGCTTTTACGTGATTTGATAGTATTTGATCATCTATTAGAAAGTTTGCAGAGAACGGAAGAGTCATAAGGCTAAAGGGTGGAATTTGGGCTCATCTTGTTTGGTGGTACAACTTTCTTATTCCTGTCATGAAACTGGTTTATTTGAATGCCCAGTAAATAAGTCTACAGTAAGCCTGCAGCTAACAGTAGTATTCATTGTTGATTAATGTATCTGTTAATTGATAACTGTTCTTTATTGGTTGGTTAAGACGGATTGATTTAGATGCAATGATTAATATTTCATACATTTAAAAAAAAATGTCATGAATACTGAATCCAAACTGACATCTTTGACTAGCTTATTTTGCTTGAGCATCAGTTCAGACATCCAAAGGGAGGCCTATTTAGTGATATTAAATAAGGAAAAGCGGGAATATCTTTGCTTTTGTAAACTGCAAATGATTATTTTCACTCCACAACGACTTTGTAGGGCATAAAGCAAACTTTCAATGTTATGGTCAAATCATTTTCTTTTCATCCGGTGTTTAAAGGGTTAAATGTTTAAGTGGTTTGGCACTTTATTTTTGAATAGCTGACAGAAGAGAGGTGACAAGAACAGGGAGCGAGAGGATGGGTGACGAACAATAAAGGTCCCCAACTGGATTTGAACTGGGCATGGTGCAGTTACATATACATCATCTTAAACCCCTAAGCCATCAGGAGTCCTCACAAAAAGTTGAGCTTTTATCTGAAAACTTTGGGTATAGTGCTCTTGGAACTGGTACGTAATGCTGACAGACATGAACTTAACCTCAAGATATGGTCGATGATTCCACCGCAGACAGTACTCTTCTCTCTTGAGCATTGAGTCCATGTAAAGCAAGAATGACGTTTCTCTCTTGACCAGTCAACGGACTGCAGTGATTCTAGTTCCACCTTTAAGTATCAGATCAATCAATGTGCTAGGTACCTCAACAGAGGGCTGATGACAAACAAGATGAAATGTAGGGGTTCTGTTGATACCATCCACAACTTCTGACGATGGCAAGGAAGAAATAACCATTCTAATGCATACCAAACTGAACTGAAATGAACTGAACAAGACTGCTTGGTTGAAACGAAGCTTTTGTAAATACAGTAACCCATGGTATATACTGAACATCATGGACTGATTAGTGATATACAACGATAAAAGAAAACACAAGGGAGGATTGCCTCAAAGGACAGAAAGTGATTTGGTCTGCCTTTTTAAAGCATAGACATCAGCTACAGATCCAAGGCTCTGTAGCTGATGGCGCTGAGTTGAATAGTTTCCTCTGGCTTTTCTGAGCTCTGGTCCCTGCAGGTTTTAAATAACAAGAAGTTTCAGTATGCATACCCCCAGAGAGGCGGGGTTTGGGAGCATCTCAGCAGGATGGGCTTGGCATTTGTGACGGGGTATCTTAATAAAGCATATTTTCTGCAGGCTGCTGCTGTTAAAACTCCAACTATACGAGGGGATTTGGATTTAAGGACAGTCGGGGAGTGATTTAGTCACTCAAATAAGGTTTAGGTCAGAGGTATTAAAGAAAGGCATTTCAGAAAGGTCTGTGGTATTCAGAGAGGTCCATAGTCTGCATTCATATCGTTGCTATGTTTTCTGCTGTATCACCTCTAAGAGCAGCATATGTCAGCCCCTCCAACAGCTGTTTCTCGGGTCAGAGGTCACTGAAACGACAGCAGGGGTTACACTGCTGTTTCGACTCAATCAGTGACCTGAAGTGCACCAGCCTCTGCACACACTCACATGGCTCAGATAAACACAGAGTTTAAACTAGGAGTAGAACAAGCTGTAGTAATCAAGGACTGGATTGAATGATAACAATGTGGTACAGTTTTTAAGGTTATCGCTTTTAATCTCACAGATTAATAAGCAAGTAGTAATTAAGCATGTGCGATGTAAGTGTGCTGACTAATATTCTGGTAGTGGAGAACCCTGCTGTATTATAATAGGAGATGTAACTAATAGTAATACAGCAGTGGATGTAAGTAGTATTAATGATGGTGTAGGTGTCACTAATAGTGATATGGTAGTAAATGGAAATAATGTAAATGCGTTAGTGCTTGTAACTAATAGAAGTATGTTTGCAGATGTGAGTAGCACGAATGAGATAGTAACAGTAGATTTAGTCACATCACTATGTACCTTGTATGCATGAATCAGACACTTTAATAGAGGCAGATGTGCTTTTACTTCAGCTTCTCACCTCACAGCCAGATACTTCCTAACAGGAGAAGCATGGAGGGAGCTGTAGGTCAAGCTATATTTAGTTGGTGCATATTAAATGTAATCATATCATTAATCTTTAGTGAGCGGGGCCCTCCCGGATGCAGCCCACACCCGGCCTCGTTTACAAAGGACACAGTTCATATGTATTTTAGTTTAGAAACCACCTGGAGTATCACTGCTCTATATCTGTACTCCCTTGGCTGTGAGATTATATTTAAGCTGTTGTACTTTCCAAACAGGTTTGTTGTAAGTACACTGTGGCACATTAGCCTCAGTGTGTTATAAACCTACTCTCACTGGTAATAAATGTCATGCTGAAAAAGATTTAGCACCTCTTTAACCTTTGTGCATACTGTAAAATGCTTTTTAAATGTCCATTTCACAGTCAATCCTTCACTTAATTGCCTTGCCTGGAGGACAGCCTAACAGTCAGAGCAACGGTCGTGCCATATTGATATCTTTTGTGCCGTTCCTTGTGTGTTTGCTCATTGGAAACAACAGTTGGTAAACTTTGATCGCACGATTTATGTGGTTTACTTTGTGATTACGTGGGCCAGCCAACACACTCGCTGTATAATGGGTCACATGGGCTCTAAACAAAGCCTGTCTGCCTATCAAATCCTCTCGCAGTCCAGTGACAGCTCAGCAGTCTGCTCAGGTTGCCAGGGCTGCTGTCATAGCAACTGTGTCGGTGTAGATGGTTTGCTTCTCCCTTGCCCTGCTGACGAAAGTCTGCTTGGTTTGAATCCTGTTTTGACTATGTCACCAGTGTGGCCAATATTGTGTTGTGAGCTTTGCTCAGCACGATATGAGCAGCCAGTCACTAAATATAAAGCTTTTCCTTCCACTTTCCAACACTGGTTTGTCTGCCAAAGTACCATTTGTTTGCTATCCAGCTTGATATCTAGAAAACTAGTTGAGACATTTTAATTGAATTGGTGTTAATACTTATTTTACCACTCCTCTTACATATCTCACATAACACATTTGGATGAATATGGAAAAATAAGTATTATTTTGTTTTGTTTTACATCCCATATAATTTCCTGTGTTTTTGGTCAAAAGAAGCCGATTTGACATATCTACATCTGTTGAAACAACTTGATAAATTTTAGTCGTCATTAGCCTGACTCATTTAAAATCTTGTAGAAAACATCCTTGTACAAAGCCTTAACAGTTCTCATCGAGACACAGACATTCTCTTAAAAACATGGCAACCATTATGTGCAGATCTGGATCATGGATCCAAGCAGCCGAAATTCCAAAGTTTCCTCTGTGGGGTGGTCGGGCTCAGCCTTAGAGATAGGGTAAGGAGCTCAGACATCCGTAGGGGGCTCGGAGTAGAGCCACTGCTCCTTTGCGTTATAAGGGGTCAATTGAGGTGGTCCGAGCATCTGATCAGGATGCCTCCTGGGCGCCGCCCGTTGGATGTGTTCCGGGCACGTCCCACTGGTAGGAGGCCCCGGGGCAGACCCAGAACACGCTGGAGGGATTACATATCTCATCTGGCCTGGGAACACCTGGGGGTCCCTCAGGAGGAGCTGGAAAGGGTTGCTTTGGAGAGGGACGTCTGGGGTGCTTTCTCTTTGCTTGCTGCCCCCGCCACTCAGTCCCAGATAAGCGGATGAAAATGGATGGATGAATGGATTATGTTATATTATGAAAATAATACATTTATAGGTTTGTGAGACCTTAGCAGATGTGTTAGCATTTCCCAAGTGCCTTGTAAGATTTCAAATGTATGCTGTTTACTGGCATGAAATTAGTATTTATTGCCAAAGACCAATAAACATCAGCAGATTTAGTTTCCCATTACAACAGCCTGTTTTTCATTGTTCCAGCTGTATCAAATCAATGACTAATGAAGGACATATGGATCTGTATTTCATCCTTGTTAGTGAAAATGTTCAGCACCTCTTTTCTGACATTTTATAGCAACATTCAGGTTGGAACATTTTGTGCTATCAGCTCTCCTTTAGAGATAGACTTGTAGATGTTCACTTCCAATTTCCCCATAGCGCCGTCATGAGAAGCGTGCAAAAGACAGACCGGCATGCTTCCTGACATTATACAAATATGCAAATGTGAATGGAAATGTGCAGGGTGCATTGTCTTACAGCTGTGTCTGTCTTTCTGTCCAGATTGAGAACATTGATGCCTGCCTCAGTTTCCTGGCAGCCAAAGGAGTCAATATCCAGGGTCTGTCTTCAGAGGGTAAGCTGGACTCCTGTACCTCTGCTTTCACTGGAACAAGAAAGGTAGACCCCAAGCCAGGCCAAGCCAGGCCAGACCAGAACAGGCTACTAAATGTCCTTTGTGCAATGGAAAAAGAGATAAAGAATGGCTACTTGATACACTGCGGCATTTTTATTGGCAAGCTTTTTTGCCAGGACACACTACATTAATGCCAGACAGTACACATTAAAACACGTAGGCTCAGCAGGGGCTGATTACTCCATATATATTAGTGCTAATGTACCAGAAAGCTTACAATAGTGCTGTGTTTAAATGTAGTCTACGTCCAAAAAAGACTGATGCTGGCTTAAACGTTCACATCATATTATTCACACGAGGAACAACAATAGTACGGGTAGTAATACTGCTAGTGTTATCATTGGGAAGAACAGTGAATCAGTGAACTACAAGAAAGACGCTTGGTCAGTTCTCGGTCCTGTAAGGAGTACATGTTCTCTCAGTGTTCTGTTGGGACTTTTCTCTTGCAATTCAAGAACATACAAGTCAAACAGACTGGAGATCCAAAGCCACCAGTAGACAGCACATTACATTCATTCTGTTACTACAGTTTTGCAAGAAAATACCAGCATACTCGCTGCAGCTCACAGTCTGTTCACTTAATCCCATCAATGCCAGATAAAGGCATTAGCAGGTGAGGTTAGGGCATGCACGTTCTTCTAAACCAGTGGTTCCCAACTGGTGGGTCAGGGTCCAAAAGTGGGTTGCAGGTCCATTTTGAATGTGCAAGTGACTCTGTTTTTCTAAAATCACACGTAATTTTGAAGTACAGTGAATTTTGGGCACGGAGCTTTTATTTTGAAGTGCTGTTTTGTGCTGTAGGGTGAGTGACTAACGGACAGCTACTTGACAGAGACAGCAAACTAGCTTGATGGCATGTCCGAACACGAGTATGATGCTGAATATATTAAACTGTGGACTGCGTACCATTGACTAAGGAGAAATCTGGACCCCATGGCTGAACCAGTTGGGAACCACTGTTATAAACAATAATTAAACAGTTGTAAACCTAGTCTTTGTAGTCAAACTGAAAATACGCAACAGCAGCAATTGCCATGAAACTGTTGCACAGCTATGGCGGGCGGTACCCTTTGTTAGTCTGGTGAACTGTCCAGGTTGTACCCCATCTCTTCCCCAATGTCAGCTGGGATAGGGGGATAGGGATCCAGCACCCCCGCGACCCCTTACAGGATGAGTGGCTATGGAAATGAATGAATGACCATTTAAGTCTAGGGATGTTCTGATACCTTTTTTTTCTTCCCAATACCAATTCCAGTCCTTGAATTTGCATATGAGCCGTTAACGACTACTGATCCGATACCAGTACCTAAAGAAATCAGTTGGTGTATACCACTAACCCTGTACAAATGTGAAATGATTACTGTCGTTGTTGTATGGCATGGCTCAGGTTAAATCCTAAACTGTTGTGACTTTCCATCATAAAATTGCTAATGCTACCATTACATTGTTTCCTTCTTTACCTCATCTGCCTTTTCCTTTTTGATATTCCACTTTGTCCTTCTCCCTGACCTGCAGAGATCCGAAATGGTAATCTGAAAGCCATCCTCGGCCTCTTCTTCAGCTTGTCCCGCTACAAACAGCAGCAGCAGCAGCAGGCCCAGCGGCAGAACTCCCAGCCCTCTCTCCCACCCAACGCCCAGCCCCAGAGCACTCACCCTCCCCTGAGCCAGCAGAGCAGCGCTCCGGCCCAGCTCAGCCACTCTACGCATGGGACTCCTGCCCTCACAGCCCAGAAAGCAGCGCAGGCCGAGATGCAGTCCAGGTGAGGCTCGCTGACACGTTAAAACAAACTGTGGAAACTGGAAATATAAGAAATGTAACCTTGAAACCAGGTGAATGGGTTTATGTCTTCACTTTCTTGCTGTTTCTGCTCTTCTAATCCATCATTTTGTCACCGCTGTCCTCCTGTTCACGCCTGCTGTCATTTATAACTGTAAACCTGACCTCTCTGTCTCTGTCCTCTTCCATATCTCTCCTCTCTTCTTCTCCTCTAGGGATGGGTCTCAGAGTAAACTGCTCAAGTTTTCCCTTGGTCAGAAAAAGACCTCTAGGTCAGCTTCCTCTGCCTTTCTGTTTTCTTGCACCTCCCTCTCTTTCCTTCAGCACACTTCCTGTCCTGTCCCTTTCCTGGAAAAAGGAAGGTAGAAATTGCCCCTAATCAAGTATAACTTCTCTTTTGTACCGTAATGGGTTTCATGTTGTTTCTTTGTCTGTGATTAAGGGCAATATCTACTACAAGCACTATCTAATATGCATGAGTGGTAGTGTTGAGCAGATAGGAACTAAAGCCCTGGGCTCCATTTTCGGACAGGCCTGTCTGTCTGGCAGCGCGCCTCATTTGGCAGGCCTGCTAAATGGGCTGTGAAAGACCTTTAGATAACCCTTAAGTAAGTGTGTGTGTGTGTGTGTGTGTGTGTGTGTGTGTGTGTGTGTGTGTGTGTGTGTGGGTTTGCTTGCTTGACAAGCACATCCCCCATATAATGTGACATTAATAATTAACACAGAAAGAATCTGTGGCTGGAATGTGCGTCTATAATATGTGTTGTTAAAACGTAGCTTCCGTCTGCGTTCACTGTGATGCTCTCGAGTCCTTCTGCGTTCACGTTTGCCTCTCTTTCAGCATGCAGTGTCATATTATGTGATGATGCGCCTTGAAATTGGATTTAGGATGTGGTTTTGCATGCTGCCCATCCCAGATTCTGTTTGCATTGCACCTGCCCCGCCACTAGCTCCTCTCCAAAGCAATGCAAGGGCTCCACCCTCTGGTCAGTTTGTGTAACTACAAGAGTGAGAGATTCTCCAGGTGTTCACCCAAAAAACACTTGGCTTTTATGTTCTCTGCTAAAGGCCCCAATCAAAAAAGTATACAGATTTCCTCATTTTTAAAGGATTTTAAAGAGTTTATGTAAATTGCTATTATTTGCAAATATTGCAATTAAAAGACCTGTTTTATTCGTCTGTGATCTAGGTTGGGATTCAAAATAATGCCACTGCTCTTTTCACACACAGAGAGGCTGCAAATCAGCATTTCCCCCCTCAAAAATGTACAAATAATTAAATCTAAATGCTTTAAATAAGTAAATCTGCCACTATTTCTGCTCATATGATAATCACTTACACATCTTTATAAATCAGTCATATGCTGGTCAAAGACAGACTGTGAAAGAATCAAAATGAAGATAGGGTTTGCAGCACACATACAACCCAACTTCAGACCAAATTCAAGCTTCTTGGTATTTATATAAACATTTACTAAAAACTCATGAGCGAGTGAGCCTGAAGAAGCAAAAGTAAAATGTTCTCTTGCTCTCGTTTTACTCCTTTGCAATACATTTTTTAAATAATGTATTGTAAAATGGAAAACAAGGTATAGATTCACACTGAAGTCATCTGTCTCAGTCATCCCTTATGACCCACTAGTGTGTGGAAGTGTATTTTTCTGCAGAGACCCGGCCTTTGCCTGCATTTTCTTATTTTCTGTGTTCAACACGTTCATGAGCGTGTACCCCACAGCGCTCTGGTGAAGTTGGGGCTTTATAAAAAGGTAGCGACCAGGTGCCAGACCATAAGCATCATGCAGCCAAGAGACACAGCACTGAAGAATGCAAATATAGCCTGGCAACGCCAAACAAGAGTGAATCTAGAGTTGGCTTTTACTTTCACTCTTGCTGGCAAGCGTGTTTGCAAACCGTAATAGCCAAACCTGCACAGTATACGATTTATAAATACCTAGAAGTTTTGAGTTGGTCACGAGATATGTTTAAAGTTCTTTAAGACTTAGTCCTTTATGTATTTAAGCAAAAAGTATTCGGCAAAAACATTTTTTTTTTTTTGTATTTTTGCCTGTATTTGACTTTTGAGATTATAAAGTGACAGGTTAACGTGTAAAAATATGTCCATATTAGTTCTCACACGTTGTAGCCCATATTGATATTTTGAAATACAATTGTTTTCACCCATCAACTCGAATATTTCCTCTATACACAGCCAGTCCAAAGGGGGAAGGCAGTAGACTGACTGGTCCTGCCATAATTGAGAGCCAGATGATGTAAGGCTACTCTTGACTAAATGATGTGGTGAGACCTATTACCTTGCAGTAGCCAGATAAATAATGGCCAGTCAAAGTAAACGGCATGCCGGAAATGAGAGTTTCCATAATGTATGCAAGAGCTGTGAGACAGAGAGCTGTAATCTGCTTATCAGCACCCGCCTCACAGTCCCAGGATGATGATGATGATGTCGCCTCCTGTGAATTAGCATTTCATTAGCAGTCTGCGTGCCACAGCCTGGTCATATTACAGCTCGGCTCACACACCTCACCGAAGGCGACATATCGACTCGCAATATGGAATCAAGGTGTTGTAAATTTCACCAAGGCTTATCAATGGCTAGTATATCCTGTCTAATCCATGAGGGGAAATAAAGGAGCAGGACGTGTAATCTGAGGCTGCTGAGCTGACAGTTCCCCAGGGACCTACACGCTGTCAGGCCGTCCGACGCACTCAGATACTTCCACACTGCTGTGTGAGCTCATCCGTCTCCATTACATTACTGTAGGTGTATATAGGGAGGTGGGGGCAAGCAGAGCTACAAAGAAAGTGAACAATAGCTGAGTTTACATTTACTAAATTGTGTTATGTTTAGATCCAAGCCACAGACTTTCAGATTGAAGATGAGCCAGTTGTAGGCATGTACTGTATCTTGGAAACTTTCAAAAGAGCCTAAAAGAGTAGACAGCATACCGAAAGGCAGCAGCAGGATGACTGAGTGCCTAGTTAAGTCATCGATTTGAGGTTGGCTCGACCTTGCAGCCCAGCAAGAGTATGAGAGGAGAACTTTTCCCCAAGGAAATCAATAAAGTAGGACAAAAAAAGTTTGTATCATAAATTCAGTACATCAGCTTCCTCGGGCATCAACTGAGTTCACAAGCTGCATATTCACAGTGTGGAAAACAAAGTCAGCATGATGCTTGTGTGGGGCGATTAAAAATATTCATCACTTTGGGAGGCTACTCATAACCTTTAAACAGATCTTGAATAGCAATAGCTTTATGTGTATAGCACTTACAGCTATTTCTCTTTTTGACGTTCTGTAACACAGAAAGGGAATTCTTTCTTTAGCAGTCCTGAAATGTGATGTTGAAGAAGTTCTAGTTTAATGCTGTACCTTTTGATTGGTTTGCTATGTAGGGACACCCTTGTGCTGCTCTGCCCTGTTCACATAAAACACTGCATGGTCCTTCTACTCTCAGTTCTGATGAAGTGAAACTCTCCTGTTTAAATTTAGAAGCTGTAGACTGGATTTGTCCCAACAGAATGTGCTAGAAACTTGCAGTAACCGAATGTGTTCCCTCAGCGTGTGTGATGAAGGCTTTATATCGAACATACTCTTTCTTCCTTTCTTTCTCTTTGTCGCTTCTCTCTTTCTCTCTCCATCAGACTTCCCGGCCCCTCGGCGAGGGTGTCCACTGCTGGCAGTGACATCCCTCCAAGAGGCTCTGCGGTCAGTGCTGCTGGGAACAGACGCAGCCAGGGCTTCAGTGACAAGACCAAAGCCAACTTGAACCTGAACAAAGGTAAGGCTCATGTGCAACCACACACAGACACAAACACACTTAGTTTTGCCATGGATGGCTATAAATACCATCATGCTAACTGTAACCTTGAGTTGGCCTCAACAAATTGTGAGTCTGTGTGTGTGAGAAAGAGTGAGACACGTTAGAAAGGAGACTGTAACCTTGCAGCTCTTAAAAATGTTAATGTTGCAGTGTTGAGGACAAATTTAAGGTGGACTGTGAATCCTCTGGGTGCCAGTTAAAAACATGAGTTTGCTCTGTTGCTTTGAGACCAGGAGAAAGTGTTAAATACATGCTAGAAAAAGATGCATGGCCCCTCAGCGTGTACTGTAATGCTGCACTGGAACAACTGTGTCCTTTCAAGGGAAAATTCCCCCTTTTAATGTTTCAGTTAACTCGGAACATTAATATTTCACGTTATGAGGGTAGAGAATTTATCCTCAGTTTCTGTAACAAACATTCGGTTGTTGGATGCTGATGTAAATGTATTCTCTGACTGCAGCCTCAGTGACTGGTCTGAACAGTGTGCGTGAGGAAAAACCTGTGTGTGGTTACTGTTTTAAGGACATTGTGTGTGAGTGTAGGAGGTGACAAGCTGTGATTTATTGGAGTTGCAGTGTTATAGTGACCTCCATTTGGCTGCTGTGTTCGTCCTCACAGGTTGAGAGGGTTACGGTCAGTGTGGCCTGCTCGGATCTGAACCACTTAGGGCATTTATGGCTGTGTGTTTGAATAAAGGAGAGCATCAGTCCGCTGTCATTAGAAACTGAAAACTTCTGCTGTGTTTAGTCTGGAAGAACAGCGCCCTCCTCCTGTTTGGTGAAGTCAAACCACCCAGCAGAATTGTCTTTAGGAGCTCTACTAAATTGGAACTATTTCAACTTTGTTTTTGAGAACTTGTGTTTCTGTCAGTTTGGTATTATACTACACCACCCAGTAGGCTTGTGCATTTGACTTTCAGTAACTTAAACAGATATAGAAAAATATGTTTTCTAAAACAGTTGTTCATCTTTTGACCTGATGATTCAACTGGGAGAGTTTTGTTTTCAGTAGGAGGCGGAAATCTTCTCTCACACATTTATTCCAAACTTCTCTGACCCAGTTTAACTTGCACTGCCCAGTGTTTTGAGTTCTGCAGCATACAAACTTGCAAGTGTGTTTGGCAGTATATTTAGTGAGAGCAGTGTTGAAATAGCTTCTGTCACAACTCGGTGGGCCAAGGCTTTATATAGACTGTCAGTGTTCACAGTCTAAACTCATTACCCTGCATTACACAGAGAATTCTGACCGCCCAGAGAGAAAGAGAGGTGTGTGTGTGTGTGTGTGTGTGTGTGTGTGTGTGTGTGTGTGTGTGTGTGTGTTAGTGAGTGAGAGAGAGAGAGAGAGAATCTGTTGTCTGTGTTTAAAGTGACAAATTAACAGGGACCAACACTCTGAGCATCACTGTGGGACACTTATTCTGATGTGCAGCTCCACTGGAGATGGGAGAGTTTCTAGCAGACAGTGTTGTGTTCACGGACAGGTATATAAGAAATTTGCAAGGGTTAGTATCAAAGGAATAGTCCAACATTTCGGATATATGTTTTCTGTCTGTGTGCTCTTCACAGTTGGATAAACTTGGCATGAATACTAGAAACAAGTTCTATCTTGTTTGTTTAATCCACGCAAAAAACTGAAGTGTAAATACAGCAAGTCGTGATTTTAAAGAGTGTGTGTGTGGGACTATTTCTTGGCCTGGCCAGCAATGACCACCTGGAGTCTGTCACCATGAGGTTGCCAGGCTGCTTCGTGCCAAGCTAAGCTAGCTGGCTGTCAGCTTTAACTTTATATTTATAGTCCAGACATGAGAGGGGAGTGATCTAAATCTGGGGTGAAATCGAACACGCAAATTTCCCAAAAAGTTGAACTGCTCCGTTGATATTAAAAATCGTAGTACTGGTAGTAGTAGTAGCATTAATGTTAGAGATGTAAGTGACCAATTAGTGAGCAATGTTTCCCTAAGAAAGGACCAAAGCTCATATACAAATCAATTTTGTTACCAAAAAAAAAAAATGGTTTGCATAACACGTTAATTTACCTTATCCTGGCAAACAGGTGTGCATGTATGTTTTGGAGCAGCAGACCTTGTGATTGGAGGTAGGAAGTATGAAAATCACTTGTCAACCCCCCTCCTTCTTACTGTGTTGTTGACATGCTGCCAAGCCCCTCCCCTCTGCCATACCACCACACTCCTCCTCCTCCTCCTGCTCCTGCACTCTCTGGATGTCTGGCCATGGTTTGGGACTCTCCCATCTCCTCCTGTCCTTTCCTTCTGTCTCTGTTCCTCCTGGACATCTGCAGCACCTATGAGGTTTGTCAGCTTGCACTTGTAGATTGCCTCGAGCTAGGACTGCAGGTTATAGTTTCTGATGTAGAACTTGAGGTTTGCATTTGAACTTATAAAGTATGGTCGAGGATTGATTCAGTTTTAGAGGTTTGTTGTTGTTGCTGCTAAGCTGCAGAAAGCAGGTTTGTTTCTCTGTGAGAGGATGTCAGATCAGCTGCCCTGAACCTTTTAGTGAATAATTTGATTTGTTAGTAGTGAGGTTGCAGGGATATTGGTCATGTAATTAGCCAACTTCTTGCTTCATTAGTGTAAAACTGACACTGATTTAGAATTTATTTCACCTTTCCAAAGTGTCATTAAAAGTCTGACAGTGTGATCAGTCTAATATGTCAGTTTAGTGTTTGCCTTAAAAGAACATGGTGGGACACGGTATGTTATATGTGCTTGTTGTGAGGTTCAGATGGTTAGAGAGGCACCTGCAGCTTCTATTGTGAGGCCAGATCTGCTCTGTGTCATTGGCTCTGACACCAGAATGGAGTCACGTTACCACACCGCTGTACAGTACAGAGACAGACCTGAATCTTCTCCTCTGCTCTGCATTAACACAAGGCGACAGCGTCTGGGTGTCCACCAAGTGACACAGAGCAGAGACACACACAGAGAGCAGGGGGCACCTGTGGTGGCTCTGTGTTTGTGTATGTGCATGCTTCTGTCGCCCATGTATTTCTGTGTGTGTGTGTGTGTGTATGGCTGGGTCCCTTGCTGAATGAATAGCCTTCTGATGAGCTGTAGCGTCACTGTTTGAGTGTATTCATGTGGAGAAACTTTAAAAAGTTTCAGTCTCCACACAAAAGCCGGCTGTCCCGCTCACTTTTGGGAGCACAATGACTGAGGAGGGAGAGAGAGCGAGAGAGCGCAGGCTTCTGAAATCAGAACGTGATGAGTAAGCAAACACCTGCAGCCTCAAACTTTGTGCCAGTCAGATATGATTTGTGTAGATTTTACAAATTAAAAGTCCATGGAGGTGTCAGAAAATGAAATAAAACTGCCCTCACAGTGCTCTCTGTGAGAAATCTTCTCTGCACCTTGGGTTTAAAATCAAATAACACGTTTTCAGTCTTGCATGTGAGCAGGGCATTTTCAGGTCAGCAATTTGGTCGTTGACTGACTGAGAAGGTCCAGCTTAATGTCTTGTGACCAGTGTGACCATGAGAGGGGTTGGAGGGCTTGTGATGTCTAAACAGTGTCAGCCCACGCTACCTCTAATGCGTTTACCGCTTGTTTTTTTGCGGGCAAGAAATGGTCACACTGGTGTATGTTCGCTCCGGTCACCGGTCCTGCCGTTTGAAGCTTTTGAAGTTGCTGAGCAGAAAAAAACATCCCCCTCTCTTCTAAACTTGACATGCATGCACAGACATGTACACACACTCGCATGGAGACAAGCATTGACACTTGTGTGAAATTACATGGTTTTCCTCGGCTGTAGAGGGGCATTAACACAAAGGAGCACACGCACAGACACATGAGTGTGACCATCCATGAAAAGAGCTTTGGGTCCACTTCGGCTGATTTCCTTAAATGCCTTGATGTTATCAGGAAGGCTTTGAGAGGACTAGGCAGCTGGGCCAACCCTGAGACAGAGTCAGAGAGAGTGAGACAGTTTTTTATGGCAGACAGGAAGCGGAGTGGTGGTCTGTGAGTCTTTTCGCCTCGGGTACTCCTATACCTACTGTCATTTTCTGCTCTTGATTTTATTCTCCAATGACTGCCATAATTAAGCAGTTAACTCGTAAACACTGAAATTCTTTCAACATGTTTCCCCCAGCAGTTTAAGTCCAGGATTTGGCCCAAGGCTGCACAGGGTGGGTCATTAGGTCAGTGACCCATTCTCTGGGCATGTTAAGACTCTTCTGTGTTTATTTTTGAAGGAGAATTGCTTCCGCAAGTGCATTTTGTGCAGATAATTTAAAGCTGGTTTCTTAAATGCAGCCAGAGTAAAGCCAGATTGATCCATAGAGACCTGTCTACAAGGTCTGTATCCATTTGATTGTAGTTGTTGTTTTACAGTGTGAGGCTGTGTTTTTAATTTTATCTTAAAATATTCAGGCGGCTGTGCCTAAAATGAAGACTCATGCAGCATTTTCCCCTCCAAAATGAAATCTACCCCACCTTGTGGTTGCTTTATTAATTGTAAGAAAAAGTAGCAGGTTGAATTTTAAACCAGAAGAAAACACTTGACTCTGACTTTGGCATTTCCTTAATTTGTGATGGACTGAGGTGTTGAACCTTGTCTGGAATCCTTGGCTGGGTTTATGATGCAACAGTGTCCAAGTCCATCACTCTCGTGTCACTTCTGACCCGACACGTTGAAGATTGACCACCTTCCTTCACCCTTAGCAACCCAACTGGAGCGTGTCAGTCCCGGTCAGCGGGTCCAGTCATGACAATGACCAGCTGTACCCAGTGTCCAGGGCCTCTCCATGTCCTGCCTTTCCTCTTCTGTTCCTTCCTGACCCGAAATCCAAACTGACCCCATTCACGGACAGCACAGGCCGTCCTGCTGGCCCACATCAAAGCTTCACTCATCCCAAACCTGCAGTGCCAGTCCCCCGTATTCTCTCAGCCTGTTCCATAATCACAGCAGGTCTCCCTCTCATTCAGCCGCCTCCAATGGGACTCCAGCTATTAGCAACCTGACCCACTTTCCCGATTGCTAACTGCTAGCACGGCTAATTGGTCTCTAATCAGTTCCTAATGGCTGCATTGTTTCAGGCTGCTCTCACTAAATGCTAAACAGGGGGAGAAAGGAGAGGCGGCGAGCGGGTGCCTATTTCCAATTAGGACATGAAAGGTGCTGTAAAAATGAAACAAAGTTGAGAGCCAGATGAGAGAGGGGTAAACAAGTGGGTTGAGTGTTTAATATTCTGTGTAAATGCTGACTTAATGAGACCACATGAATAACATATGAATATGGAAGTAATGTGGCTAACGTGAATTAAAGGAATATTCACTCATTAACGAATAAGCACTGTGAAAGTCATATGATTATTTTCTATCGGAAATATCATCATAAGTATTTTGAATGAATAGTTCAGCACTAAGTCTTATTTTGTTAAACAAAGAAAAGTTTAAAATCCAGTGGCGTAATGTAAAAAAAAAAAAAAATCCCGAGTAAAAATCAACTTGGTTTTAAAATGTTTGAAAGTCATCAGGGTCACCATCTGTCCCTTCCTCAAATCCTTGTATTTGGGAAAAAAGGTTTAAAAAAGAACCAAAAAAAACCCCCCCAAAAACAAAAATGCACACTATCGATCACTTGTCACTTTGTCCTTAAAATGTCTTAAATTCAATTTTATAAAAATCAGGCCTTAAAAGTCATTCAGTAGTTTTAAATTTGATTTTCTGAGGTCTTAGTTGCAACAAACTTTATATATCCACCTTTTATTTATATTTTTTTATTTTATTTATTCTATTTTCTTCTATTATTTTGTTCATTTTTTACTTTTATTTTTATATTATTTTATCATATTTTTGTCTCAAAATGAGCCAAGCTCATCTGCATGATAGTCCCCATTTCTGATGCTACAAATCTTTAAATCTAACTCTTTGTACTTCATACATGCACTTACCTGTTGGCAAAATGTAGATTAACCTGACACTCTAATAACCATATCCCTACATAAAACCTACCTCTGCATGGGACCACATATATATATATATATATATATACTACCTTTACCTTTATTACCTTTATACTCATCTGCAACGCTTTTCATAACAAAAGATGATTTGTCTTAAAATTGCTTTATAATGATCTTTGAAAGATCTTAAAAAGCTTTAAATCTAAGTGTCTTATACCTGTTGACACCCTGCTTGTACTTACTTGTTTCTGTCCTCAGATGTTCATCAGGTAGAATTCATACAAACAGCACCAGGGCCTTCGACAAATAGTAAAAAAACATATTGGAAAATGCGTCTTGCCACTTATCTTTAGAAACAAGACTCTATGGACTCTATAACTAACAAGAATTACTTAATATGATTCAGGGTTGTGGGGATATTGCTCAATTAATAAGCCAATCTTGCTACTTTGGTGCGAATTTGCAGTGTATTAAGAACCTAAACTCCCATAGGTCTAAGGTGTGCAACACAGCAGCAGCAGGGGCTTAGAATAAATATGAGTCAGTGTGTGTATGTGTGTCAGGTATGTTGCAACAGAACTGTTATGATTAATTCCTCCCAGTACTCCCTGCACAGGCCCTCACTCTCAGCGGCCGTTGGAGTTTGAATATTCAAATGTTACTGGTCTGAACTGTGTGCTGCTGGTAGCACCCCTCTGCACACACTGACAACCCCAGCAGCTCTCAGGATACTCTAGTTCACTCTAGTTCTCACAGTAAGAGCAGTGACTTGACGCCAGGGATTTCAGCTCTTTGCTTGCTCCTTCAGTTTTTGGTAAGTGTGCTTGTTGAGATGCTGTTGAGTCACTTGTTGCAGATTTAACCCAGACAGTTTGTTTTTGGGTGATAAATCTGTGACAATGGTTTACAGGAGCATGTTTCCACGATAAAAAAGGCTTTCTGTTCTGTTAAAGTTAAACTGTGTTTTTTATCCCATTTATAAATCTAATTTACAAGAGGCTGAGTACATGTAACCAGATGTAACCAGACAGTGTTTCTTTGTAAAGCACAGGGACGCTGACCAAAAGCAGCCCTTATAAGTACAAGCCTTATAAGTGCTGCAGCACTGCTTCTTGACTTGGCCTGCTTGGCAAGACTTTAAAGCACTTGAGTCTGCGCCTCATTGTTTTTATACAAAGTTTGTGATGGGCTCCTCTCATTGTTAGTGCTAAGGGGTTTTTAACAGTTTTGGTGGCCAGCCTGATGGAAAGTAATGGCACGTTGGGCTGTATCAACACAGGCCACCTCCAGGCCCTTATAAGGCCACTTTGTGTGGGGTCAAAGACGACTTAGCATCTGGTTTCTCTTCTCTCCCCCAGATCCTCCCTGTGCTTGACTTCTCCTCCTCAGCTGTACCTTCCTATCTCATTGTTTAATAAAATGTCTCTTTTCTGGTGCAGATTCCTCAGAGGGCATGACCTCACAGCCTTCGGTGATGACTGAGCATGCTCCGTCATCTGCAGTGACTGTCAGCTCCTCCACCAGCATCCCCGCTGCTACCTCCGCTCAGATTCCTCCCCCATCGTCATCATCTTCATCCTCTTCCACAGCCATTCCCCAGCCCAACAGCAAGCCCTGGAGGAGCAAGTCGATGAGCTCCAAGCACATCTCTCCTGCTCCCTCCTCCACCAGCGCCCCCGCGTCTGCCATGCAGCCCGTCAAGCAGGAGAAGGACGTGTCCTGTAAGGCTGCCCCGGCAACTGAAGCTCCCCCTAAGGTTGTCGCTCAGAAGTCAATGCTAGAGAAGCTTAAGCTCTTCAACAGTAAAGGAGGCTCCAAATCTTCCACCTCCTCCAATGGAGCAGGGGCTCAGACTGACAATGCTGCCCCAGCAAGGCAGCCCGGAGCAGTGCAGGTGGAGAGAGCCGAGACTGGCTCCAACACCGACCCCATGGAGGAAGATGATGGTAATGTCCGTCCAGGAATGAACGGCACCAGCAATGGGACGGCCTACGGAGCAGCTCCCTCAGCAGGTACTACTGTGTCCACAACGGCCAGCAGCCCCAAAATCGCCCTGAGGGGCATCGCCCAGCGCACTTTCAGCAGAGCTTTGACTGCCAAGAAGGGCTCTGTCAAAAGCACAGAGAAATACAAGGAGAAGGAGAGAGGGAAGGAGAAAGGGAAGGAGGTGGGGAAACGCATCTCAGTCCCCGACAGGACAGAGCTCAGGGGGGAGGAGCTTAAGGAGGAAGTAGCACCTGTTGTAGACACAGACAGCTCAAACAAAAGGACCTCTAAAATCACCAGCTTCATTCCCAAGGGGGGTAAAGTGGCCAAAAAGGAGAGTTCAACCCCTGCACAAAGCGGAATACCAAAGCCAGGAGGCAAAGCCCCAGGAGTCGGGGGGAAAGCTTCCTCAGTGAAGGAGGCGGGGGAGAGGCCTCGGAGCATGCGGTTAGGAGGGGGGCTCGCCATGCACCGCGGACCCCTGGACAGAGACAGGGACAGCAGGCACTCCAGCTCCACCTCCAGCCTGGCCTCCACAGAGGGAAAGAACAGCGCCTCCCCTGTGGCAGGTGGAGGCACTACACAGAGCACGGCCAGCAACACCATCAGCGTGCAGCTACCTCAGACTCAACAGCACCACAGCCACCCCAACACGGCCACCGTCGCACCTTTCATGTACAGGTGAGACCACACAGACTGAGCCTGGGAACACATGTTAAAGCAATGGAAAAAATGGTTTTCTCTTTAGTATTTCTCCATCACATGAAATATTAATAACAACATGAGTAACAATCAAAGATACAGTCATGAATAAAGGCATCATTTATTATTTGAATAAGGATTTAAAGGAGCAGTGTGACGAATTTAGGGGGATCCATTGGCAGAAAGTAATTGTTGTATTCTTGTCAGCTGAGAATGAGCCCTTCATACCTACATAGGCAGCAGATTCCACAGAGTCCGCCATGTTGCACCACCATGTTTCTACAGTTTCCTGTGGGGTGAGGGTGAGGGTATTTAGGTGGTTGCAGTCTGCAACCTCACCACTAGATGCCACTAAATCCTACACACTGCTTCTGTAATACTTCATTTACCACAGTCTGCTTTATCAGGACTGTGTGGGTGATTTTGCTCTCAAATTCAACTTAAATTTCAACTCCATAGATCACAGAGACGTACCATTGACAGTAATACTTGACAATCCATAGTTTATGTGACAGATATTAATTTGAAACAAAAAAAAAACATACAAACACTTGAATCAACAAAAAATAGAGACACTTTTATTGCAACGTCTTGAAAAAAAAATGGAAGATTAAAGGGGAACATCACCTAAAGTAAGAATTCCAATATGTTATTTCCATGACCGAGGAAAGTTCAGTCAACATTTGTGAACATGAGCTACTCTCTCTCTCAAAGTCAGAAACCACAGAAGGAAGTCTCAAACTTGGGATGTCATGCTAGATGATATTTTTGGACTGTCTCAGACCACGGGAATAACATAGAAATTCTGAAAATGGGCGTAGTTCCCCTTTAAGATCCAGACCAAATATAGAAAAGCAAATAAAATGCAGTACAGAATAAGATAAAATGCAGGTGTTCATGTCTCTGTATTAAGAGATAATATTTCTTTATTGGGTCTGCTGCATTGATTTTAATACTTTTTGAAAACTGTCCATTGTGAGTCAGATTGCGTTCCCAGAGTGCAATGCTAAATCTGAAGAATAAATTTAGCTTCACTGGTAATCTTTCTGTTAGATCACGTGTCATAAAACACTGATAAAACAAAGTCATTAAACCGTTGCACACTCTATTCCGACTATAAGTCATAAACATACACACAGCACATTTTCCTGGTATGGCTGAATTCTTCAGTGACGACTATTTGAAGTTGGCAAATATTTGCCGGAGTGTATTTGTTCAGTCGTATACCTGATAACAGTTCTGAGTAAGCTGTTCTTGACCAAATAACTACACAAAGGTGTATAAACTTCTGGCTAGGACTGTACAAGTCAAAGCTTGTGAGATCTCTCAAGTCATCTCATATCTGATGTTTGATTCTCTTACAGCATCTTAAAGCACAAAATCTAAATCTAGCCATCTGCGAACTGTTACCCAGGAATGTCACATCTGTGTTTGTTCATGTGTGCGTACGCAGAGTGTTTTGTCAGCATGTGTGTGCACATGTATCTGGGCAAGTATGTGCGGATGTTGTGTGCCTCTGACCTCTGTCCCGGTCCCAGTGTGATAAGGAAGGAGGTCCCTCTCGTTCTCCACTCATTAGGCCCCTGACACTTCCTGCACCGCTGCCCTTTCTCTCTGTACATCCTGACCTGTAACTAACCAACCCACATCTCCAAAACACCCCCATCCTCAGTGCTCAGAAACGTTCTGTTTTTGCTGTATACCTGTCAGGTAGCATTACCAGCAGGATTATATCACCTCCACCTGTCAGGAAGAGTATGTTGGAAGAAAATGAAAGAAAAAACAAACGTAAATTCAATGTTAATATTGTCATTTCTCTCACCTGCTAAGGACTCATAAACTAAAAATAAAGCACCCTGTCATGAACAATAGGCCTAGTCCACACATATACAGGTATTTTGTAGTCTTTTAGCCTTTTATCTACGCGCAAACTGCGTTTTAGGTCCTGCACCTTTTGTAAAACTCTATCCAGATTATAGATTTTCAGAAAGTGAGTTCCCAGTGTTGACATGTAGACAGGAAAAATCGAGTGTAGGGCTTGTATCACCTGTTATCTCCTTTGTGAGGCATCAGAAATGAGGCAACATTTTGTGCAAAGGCAGATGTTGCCAAAATAGTGCCGGTTCTAACCTAGCTAACAGGGCTTTTAAAAGTTTACACATAAATGTACAGTTACTCTTCCACTATATTGAGAAACAGGAGCGTCAAAATGTGCTGCAGAAATCTGTGCTACATAATCCATCAATGACACAACACAGATCTTTTCAGGCTTCTTATTGGCGGACATGGCTTCAGGGTTGGGGTTATATCACCCCCTCTTGGTCTGGCATGTTCTTGACAGTGCTTCAAGTGTGTTTTACATTTTCATTTAGACAGAGGTTTTTTAAAAACAGCGTTTATAAAGACATTTTTTGAGAATGAAGGAGGAAAAACCCTGTTTTCAAAAGTGTCCGTATACGTGTGGACTAGGCCATAGATCTTATCCAGTAAGTTTGTTAGTGCATGAACACAACCTGAAATTTCAACCAACATTAGGTAATTTAACCAGATGGTAAAGAAAAGTTTACATGCTGTCACTTTTTTGTGGAACAGTGTGGGAGGCAGTAAGAGCTTTTGATTGGCTCTCACACTCAGAGAGAGTGTACAGTAGTCAACAGGGACAAAGTCTGGGATCAGGCAAAGACCAAAGGCTGTATATAACTGAGGCATTCAAACGTCATCGTCTCAAAAAGCCCCAGCCAGTGCAGCGGGTGAACTGTATTGATTTATCCTTCAAAGACAACCTTTTTTTTTACCGGCATTTGGGGCTTAGCAGCCACTCATTTTAGATTCCGGTCACAAGACTTGAAACACAGCAGATTTAATTCTTAATCAGGTTTATCCCTCTTTCGTGACAATTTGCTGAATATTAGGTTCCCACTAAATGCACAATAATTCAGAATCGATGATATCTCCCCCCTTTGATCCCTCAAATTATTTGTTTTCCCAGATCCCAAACAGACAGCGAGGGAACGGCGAACACTGAGTCTGGCTCAGGAGGAAGAGGTGGAGACGTTTCCTTCACTAAGACCAGCCAGCTCTCCATCGAGGACCTTTCAGGTGGGTGATCACTGACAGTGAAGAGTCTGTCTTTGCTCAGCTTATTTTGCTGGTAAATATATCTGAGACTGCTTCTTTTTGTCTCAGGTGAAGACCCAGAGACAAGGCGGTTGCGTACCGTCAAAAACATAGCAGACCTCCGGCAAAACCTGGAGGAGACCATGTCCAGCTTGCGAGGAACTCAGGTCACACACAGGTAAAAATGACAGACATTGGTTGATGTTGCTGATTTTAACTGGCAGTGACTTGTGATTCAGCGCTGAGGCAACCTTCTCTGTGTTTGAGGAATGTTTGGAGCCATTAGTAGTTTAACAAACTTGTTGTTTAACTCTTTTACTTCTTTATTATTTCAAAAGTTCAGTTACATATTATGATTCTTTGAATTTTCTGTCCCAAAGTGAATGTGCAACATGTGCAGTAAGTGACAGAAGAAATGCAGTATGTTGGAACTTTTTCCAAGAACAATTACAGGCACAAGCCATACTGTTCAATGCATGTCTTTCAAGTTGGCAAAGCTACTATAAAAAGACACACTAAGAAAAATAAACTTAAAAGTGATTGGTGATTAATCAAGTGAGGTAAATATGAAAGTAATTTTCTGTTCACCTTGTCAATTCAGCGCTGCTCATTAAGTAGTTTCTAAAGTGTGTTTCCTGTGGAGAACAAAACTCCACTGTGTGGGGATCATCAAAGTGAAGCACCTTACAATGGCCGCTCCGGCCGAGTGGTAAACAGGCCAAATCAGGATAACTGCTGGGGATTTGAGTCAGTGACTGAACTGCCTCATGGTCAGCAGACTGTGTCTGTCTAGGTTTACAGGTATTACCTCCTTTTTCTCCTCGCTGCCGTTTCATCCTTCTTTTGAGGGATCTTTTGCTTTGATCGCAGGGCATGTCTTTCATGTCGTCTTTGATTCAGGTTTAGCTCTTATCGCGCTCCCTCCCTCAGAATTTTGACCTCTGCTCTGGCCTCACGTCTCAGTGCTGACCCAGCTGTCTCGGTTTAGGTTAGGCTCTGTTGTAAGGGTTAAATGTCCTGTTTTGCTGTTTTAGTTTTTTCTTTCTACCCATCTGTCCACAGCTGAGATTATGCAGGCCGCCACTGCTAGTGTGGCAGTTTGTTTGCCTGTACTGTATCTGTTGGTGCACAAGAAACAGATGATCTGGTTGTGGTGGTGATCCAAATATGTGACCTCTCATTGGAGATCATTTTTTTAATCAGTACAATCACTATGAAACGACAGGTAGAAATTAAATTTCAAATCGTTAAGCCATCTGTTGCAGTAGTAGCTCAGAAATTCATTGAGAGGTTTTTGTTCTTCAAGTGCAAATAAAAAGACTTTGATTAGAATCTGATCAGAAAACATTAAAAAAAATAGATTTAAGGGGGCGTCCTGTTTGTTTACATGTGGATCACATTGTCTTTATTCTCTCTTCTCTCTTCTGCTCAGCACCTTGGAAACCACCTTTGACGGCAGTGTCACCACAGACATCAGCAGTGGCGGAGGTGGCAGTGGAGGCAGCAACAACAGCGGAGGGGGTCGGAGTATCCTCAGCATCACTTCCACCCGCCCCTCCTTGGCATCATGGCGGCTGGGCCAGTCCAGCCCTCGTCTGCAGGCGGGCGACGCGCCCTCTATGGGGAACAGTTATGGCGGCCGGGTGGTCGGCAGCCAGGGAGGACGCTACCTGTACCCTGGACATCTGCGGCGGCAGCTGGCTGGCAGGGGAGGAGCTCTCTGCAGCGTGGACCTCGGAGACAGAGCAGGGGAGGACATTGACCTGGAGGGCATCGCCGTGGATGTCACTGGATACATGAGCGATGGAGACGTGCTGAGCAAGAATGCTACACGCACTGATGATGTCGCTAGCGGGTAAGTGAAATGCACTGATGGAGACTTTTTAATCCTACAACAGGTTTGGGGATTGCTAATGCTGAAATTTTTAGATGCGGAATTGGTGAATTGATCTGCAGAAATTTACCTGACAGCAGTTTTGTTCATTTATTTAAGACAAATGCCAAACATTTGCTGGTGTTCGCTCTTCCAGTGTGAGGATTCGCTGCTTTTTTCTGTTTTCTAGTATTGTTATTAACACTTTTTGTTTTTTGCTTGATATTTCAGTATGTCCCCTCAGGCTTTGGGAGCTTGTGATAGGCAATTTCCCCTAATTTCAGATTTTATATAATAAACCATTAATTATACAAAAAGAAAATATCAGTAGATATTCTGATATTAAAACAATCTCAGTTGCAGCCCCAGATATTGCCACCGACCATGCAACAAATGCAATGTTTTTGGGGGGTTAAGTGAGAGAGACACTCAGCACACTGGCTGATTATGTTACAAGATAATAACTTTAAATTGTTCTTCTGTAATTCGATCTCCTGTTACTGAGTAAACCAGTTAACACAGTACCTGATTCTGTTTTCAATGTCATTAAAAATCTGCAGACTGATTCACAGTGATTTAGATTATTGGTAGATGATTGATTTGTTTAGACATCCCTTGGTAGGTGAGCAAGAAACTGTATCTCAGACACTCCCTATACATTTCCTCTACACCTCTGCTAGCACAGCAGTGTACTCATTAACTGGCAGTTAAGTCATGAAAAGTATTAATGAGTTACTTTGTGCTATGAGAGCATCATGTGTTGATAGTTAGATATTTCTGTCTGGTTGACCATGTGACCCCACAGACTGTGAGTTGTCTGGAATACAAACTTGCCAGAAGAGGGCGGTATTGTTCCTTTCCCCATTATTCCTGCCTGTAATCCAAGTGCCAGATGATATCTGACAGTTAAGCCGCAGCAGCATAAGCAACATTTATTATGTGTAGCACAGATCCCACAAGTATCCCATCTCTCAGTCTGCAGCCACAGTACTGCTGATACGCTGATAACCTGTTTATTTGCTCTCTCAAAACCACTGCCCATGTTGTAACAGGCCTTCTGCATACCTTGGCTGTCACACTGTGCAATTTAAACCTCTGCTGTCGTCCGTGTTATCAGATGAACTTGTGAAAGGTGCCAACTCGCCTTCACATGGTATCGAAAAGCCAGAGACGTAGAGACCAAGGTCTGGTATTAGAGCTGCTGCAGGAATTTGCTTGAGTTCAAATGAATGCTAGTGTAGAAAAGAGTTTATGAGCTCAGGGAAGCAAGGTGATAAGACATCTCTTAAAAGCTGGAGTAGGAATTACTTCCTCTGACCCCCATGGGTTTGCACTGATTCACCGTCAGCCCTGAAGCAGCTGTACAAGTCGAGGGCGCTAAGTGCTCTTGAAGTACTTGATATGTCTGAATCTGTGTGCAGACAAAGACCAAGCCACAGCCACACCTGGACAGGTGAGTGATTTGAGCAGGCGAGCACAGCCATTTGCTTGCTCTGAAAACTTGATATCCAGGCTGGGTCGGACTTGTGAGGAAGGCAAGGAAAAATATAGATAATTTCCCTCTGATGATTTTTTGGTGATCTGATACTGTTCAGGCTGCAATTATAGACTGTTTGCAGTCATTTGTATTGACTGACTGAATCATTCAGCCTGAAAAAATGCCATCACAGCCATCTAAAACAGACATTGACGGATGACCTCCCCCCACCCTTCTCCACATCCTCAGGGCATTTAGCGGTTAGCTCCATCACAGCCCTGTTAGCATCCATTAACTGGTTCTTCCAAACAGGGGTGGGATGTTTACCCAGAGAGGAGGAGCTGGCATTTATTTTACAGAAGCACACTCTCACAGTCCAACTCCTCTCCTTCACTTAACTGTCAGTGAAAGAGTCAGTTCACACAAAGTTGAAAAGAAACATATTTTTGGCACCCAGCCATGCAGATAGCCCTGGTTTTACTTGCGCAGGCTTTGAGATATCTTTCTCTCTATATAAGTATATATCATTTATTAAATCAGGTAAAAGTCTCATGTGGTCAAGAGTGACGTGGCCAAGCAGAAAGCTTAAACATCATTACAACAATACAAGCAGACATGTACAACTGTTACACGCCATAAATGAGGAAGCACAACATCCAGTTAAAGTACAGTTATAATACATAAACTTGTACAATTTTCTGAAACGATTTCAGTGAAAATTTGATGAGCATTTACATCGAGTGCTATGTTCTTGTTCCTTTAAGGTTAACTTAAATTCCTCATAGTAATCAGCTCCTAAAATGACAGGTCCCTCTGTATTTTAATTCAGGAAGAGTGTAGGTTTTCACCTCAATACAATGGAGCATTTCTTTTTTTGAAGCAATGTCTCTGCCCCTCCTGTGATCAGTTTTCATCTAAAGTATTTTTCCCAAAGAAATAGTCCCCATCAGTCTCTCCGGTGTCCTAATAGAGACAGTTTTTAATGTTTGTAGCATGGCAAATTAAATTCAGTTCACCCTCTGATGGACTTTGAAATTCAAAAACATACATCAGAACGTAACAACAGCGAAAAAACAGTTAGAGAGTTATTTAAGTAAACAGTTATTGGACAGACAGCTAATTACAAATTCTATTAATTGGTTCATTGTGTCTATATCTATAGCTATACTATATTCAGTGCCATGTTCTGTCTTTGGGTTTTGGACTGTTGGTCAGGAAGAACAAGCAATGTCAAGACGTCACGTTCAATCTTTAGAAATGTTGCCAATTTCTTTAATGTTTTTTATTTATTTTACCAACGAAATTATTAATTAAAAATTGAGAGCTGACTTGATAACAAAAACAATCATTAGTTGCAGCTCTAGACTTTTAAAAGCCATCTTAAATGCAGACCAAGATCAAGTCAGCCTCTATTTGTTTTTCATCCATGAGTCCAACAACAGACAACATGACTGATTACACCACATTTAGTATCTGCATTGTTTTTCTCAAATCTCCACCCCCCTCCTTTATTTTTCCTCTCCACTCCTCTGGCCCTTAGAGACACGAACACCCCCCCTTACCACCTCCTCGGCTTGGGGGTATGCTTCCCGATCTACCCTGCTGCCCTCCCCCTTCCCTCCCTTCCTCCCACCTTTCGCAGACAGACCCAACCTCCAGCCAGGAGGGTAAAGCATGTGGAGCTGAGGAGAGCGGCTGCATACCAACACTGAGCTCCCACAGGCTAACACACACACACACACACACACACAGTCAGGCTGCACATGGACACATAATCTTTACACGGAGAGTTCACTGAGACTGCTCACTCACTTCTGATATCATCATGATCAAACACGCTCTCACCTGGTGATATTACTCACGTAGCAGCAGATTACGCACACAGCTTCCGACCTGATAACAGACAGTAGCCAGACGGTTGAAAACGAACACCTTTGCTTTGGAGATTGTTATCAACACGGATCAACCTACACCTGGACTTGTTTATTTTGCTTTGGACTAACTGTGTTACCATGTATGAGGCAGAAAGGTACGTCACAGTGTTTCAGACTATCTAGACAAATATCCAAAGCTGCAGAGGGGATTGTTTGTTTTTTTTCCCCAGAGCGTGACATTTTGTGAATTTCCTCCTGTCAGTAGCACAGTGCGTGCAGTCTTAGTACGTCAAATATTTCTGCAGTTTCATTTACTCAAGAACTTTTGCTTCTTTCAGTTGCATGGCTGTGTAAACTCCACCTGGCTGCTTGGTTTCAGCCTGTAAACTGTCTTGTTTGGACACGTTTCTGCTGCCTCAGAAGGTTACAGGTTAACAAGCATCTGAAACAGGAGGACAGGGAGGCTCAGTTACTCATTAGTGTGAAGGATTAATATGTGTGTGTGACTGCCCGGCCATCTTCAAGGTGACTTTGCTTTGGGATGATGGATGCTTCCCATAAAGGACAGCTTGCCCCCCTCAGAGTGGGTCCTCTGTCTGAGGAGGATCCCACCATTCGTCACCTGTCTTCATTGTCTCTTGTGACTGTAACAATATGCTTCACAACAAGTCAGTAACGGGTGGTCCATGGATCATTTGATTTAACTTTGGTGGTGGTCATCTTTGCCCAATTTATCAATATGATCCCCCAAAACAATTCCAAATACTTGACATAGTACCTTAAAAACAAGTAGTAGCTACAGCATGAGACATTAAATTTAGCTCTTTGGCGCATGGTAACAAAATGCTGAATCTCCATGTTCAGTTTGGACCCTTGGTAATGGTTAGCAGACGGCTGCCAGATGACCCGAGAGAGTAGCCACAGCCTTTATACTGCAATTATGTTCTGGTGAGAAAGTGCAACATCTGGTACTTTCAGGTTTGCTTCTAAAACAGTATTCACATGCTGCTGGGTGTGACAAATCAGTCCCAGTCTGCATCATATCTGTTTTCAGTCCCTCCAGGATTTCACAGGCTTTTTTGGGAGAGATTGTTGCAGCCTAAAATGCCTGATTTCACAGCAGCTTTTCTATAAAATTGCAATGTGTGTTAATGTTTTAGGTTCTTTTTGCAATGAAAGTGCAGGAGCACGTGAAATTGTGGCAATTTTTTGTGCAAAGTTGATCAAAAGCCAAAGGCACCTTATTCCAGTGAGGATAAAATCGCATTAATCTAATTTACCTTGATTCTGTCAGCATGTGCAGTAGATCTGGATGCAAAAGCTTCCTTCTTGGTGATTTGTTTTGTCTAATGACAACGCTCCAGCCATTCTCTGGGTCTGTTTTGTGTTAGAAAAGTGTTTGTCAGTCAATGATTTTGGTTAATGTTCCACCACAATGTCACACACAGTGCAAAACAATTTACCGCTGCTTTCGTGCAGAACATCAGGAAACTGCCTTGCACGGTCTTTAGCAGTAATTTTTGTTGGTAAATGTGAGACATTTGTGTTGCACACGTCTGCAGCTTCACAACCAGAAACAAGGAAATTAGTTTGGCGATGTATGCAGGGGACTGCTTTGATTGAAAACTGAAATTTGTGGAAAAGTTGTGGTGATTTGAAAAAAACTGGAAAGTCGTGCTGAATATACCAGGATTGGTTGAATTTGCATGCGTCAAAACATCCCGAAGGGGCTTTGTTTGATATCACCACAGTGAATTATCACCCATTGCTGCAGTTCCCCTCAACTCTGCAGAGCATTTTAGCCTCTTTCAGCCTGTTGTTTTTGTTCATCAGACTGCAAACTCAGCTCATTTCCAGCAGAAGCTGTGCTGAGTGAAACAAAAGCTGGTGAAGAAATTAAACATTTAGCAGTTGAAAGGGAAGTAAATAGAGACCAAATGAAAGGAGAGTGAATATAAAATATCTTATGGATACAATGAGTCTAAATTAATCCTTATGTCTCCTTGATCTGCTCGATGTGTGAGGATAGCATATTCATAATAATCACTTAAATATGCCGTTGTTGTGTTTTCAGTTTTTTTTTATGCCGCCAAGTGGCCAAAAAAACTCCACAGTCATTGCAACTTTAAAGACAATTTATTCATAATCGTAGTTGCAGCTGTACTTATCCTAAAGGCTGCAGCTTGTTCAGCATCTGCACAGGTTTGGTCTGGTTGCCGTTAAGTCTCTGTCTCGCAGCTCAGATGTTGATTGAGTTTGACTACAGGTTACACAAAGGAGCTCTGTCTATCGGAAACACTGTACTCTGTGTATACAGTATATATAGGCATACATGTGTGTTTGTGTGTGTGTGCTGGGTTGCCTCTTACTGAGATCCACGCAGAGATAACACAGAAAATGTTTTAGTGGTCAAACTCTTGCTGGGGCTTATTTTTCTACTCGCTCAACTGCAGAAACTGAATCATCGCAGTCTTACACAGAAAGCATTCACCGCTCTGAACGGTCCAGCCTCGACTTTAAATCAGCAAACATTTCATTAAATTACACCTGGGTTAAATGAGTCAATATTTAGTTCCATTAGGAACCTCCTCCACGGGTAAATATTTGGGGAATTAGTCTGTGTTGTTTTAGTTTGAATGGGAATGTTTGTGTAAGTGTTCAGGGCCTCGGCATCAGCTTCAGACTGAAACTGCTGCTAACGGTCAGACTGAGATCCCAACAACCAATAAATCAGGTCCATACAAATGTAATTTTCCACTATGGAATGAAATGATTGGCCTATGTAACCTGCACTTACATATGCAGTGTATTTTTAGCTTCTCTTAATGTTCAGCCACTCAGTCAATCATAATATCCCAGCCCGCAGTAGACGATGGACTCTGTGGGTGATGAATGATGATGTCCTTATTGTGGGAATAAAGAACAGACTCATCCTCTGTCTACTGAGCTGCCACTTCTCTTACAGACCACTGTTGTTTCCCACTGGCCACATGAGAGAAATGTGTCTTCAGTCTGATAGTTTGCTGTCCTCACTGTTTGTATGTGAGCTCTGTGCGAACCATTTGGCCCTGATTGATGAACTTTGCTCCGGTCAGGGAAGCTAGATAGATGTGGTCTCCTCCTCCTGTTATATACTGTACACAACAAAAGCAGTTCTGAGAAGAATAAAAGGGAGAGTGTATTAATGTAGGCCGAAGTCTTAGACAAAGTGTGGTGCAGTCACAACTTCAAATCATCCTCTCTGAGCCCTTTAATCATGTGCCTTAGATGCTTTATGGTGACAATATCTAATGTGCTTTGTTGTGTTTTGCAGCTATATGACTGACGGAGGTTTGGGTCTGTACACACGGCGCCTGAACCGCATGCCCGATAGCATGGCCGCCGTCCGAGAGACGCTCCATCGAAACACGTCGTCAGGACAGGGAGATGCTGACAGGTAAGTCAAAAAACACCTCTGAAATCTCTTTGAAATTATCCGTTTGTGATGTTCTGTTCATTCCACAAGTCATTTTATGATTTGGTGCTTTAGTTTCATTTTGGAGTAACTAGTTTCCCTCAGCTTGTTTTGTCCACCTCCACTGATTCCAGTCAATTCACATTTGTTTAATTCTTTCGTAATGCAAAGAAGTAACAAGCAAACATGTTTCAGTTGATGCCTGT
This sequence comes from Epinephelus fuscoguttatus, assembly GCF_011397635.1. Taxonomy (NCBI): domain Eukaryota; kingdom Metazoa; phylum Chordata; class Actinopteri; order Perciformes; family Serranidae; genus Epinephelus; species Epinephelus fuscoguttatus. The sequence goes on from NC_064753.1 coordinate 41,988,915, forward strand.
CTCAGTGTGCAGGCTGTGTGCGCCAAAGATGCAGCAGATATCAGTTTTTTAAGTTTTTACTTGAAGTGTGAACCAGTTTACCTTCCTTTGGAATTACAGTTTTGGCCATTTTAATGCACCAGGTAAACAAGGGGTGAGAATGGTGATCTTTCAACGTATTGGACTATTTTCACTTGGACTACTTACGCTTTTATATGCCTCTTATATAACATGCTGAACTTTGTGTTTATCCAGTTAGGCTTCTACAGTAAGGGCCTTTTCATAGTCGACGCACCCAGTGAGCAAGTGACGCGAGCAACGCCCTTCCTTTCATAGTCAACACATTGAACGCAAACGACTTAGGTGACACTTGAAATGCAATACATCGCTCGCGCAATAGGGGGTAGCAGAGTCACCGGTACATTCCAGCTAGCTAGTACTGCTATTTTATTAGAGTGCAGGGCAATAGAACTATCATATAAATGGGGGTGTGCCCGTACAAGTTCGCAAAGTTTTTCCTCCTCGCCCGCCATATTTCATACCTGCTTCTTCTGTGAATAACAAAAAGTGGTTAATTTCAAGTGCATCGCTTGCATTATCACCGCTGCTGGCAAAGCATGGTATTACACACCTCGCTGCGTCACGTATCAAAAAAATGGACAACACATTTTGAGATGGAAGCACAGATCATGGCGGCCAATGCGTCTCAATGCATCCCAATGCGTCCGCATCTGCGTGCCTTTGCGTCGACTATGAAATGGCCCTAAGTATAGTTGGTAGATATATCTGATGGTTGTTGTACTTCCTGGACTGTTAACTGCTTCCATCAGAGCAAAATGAAAAATAATTTCATCACACTGGATATGCTGTGTAAGTATGTCATCTGGAAGTGTCCTAAAAGTTAAAGTACTGTTCGGTCTTCTTTTGGTGTCTTTTGGTCAGATAAAAAGTGCTGTGTAAAGACATCACCGTGGGCTCTGGAAAATTGCAGGGCTTTTTTTTTTTTCTGGATTTATAGACAAAACGATAACAGCTGAAATACAATCATATCCTGTCTAATGTATAATCTCTTAAAAAATGTTCTCTCTGTTTCACAGTATGATATTGTACAAGGTTTGCTCAGACTTGCACCACTTCACGTGGCAATGTGATGTGAATGAGGTTTGTGCAGCACTGATCCTAAATATTGGAGAGCAGCAGTGAGACACATGTATCTCTGTCCGTATTATCAGGATATATTGGCCACAGCATGTAGGAAAGTGAGAAGATTGAATATTTGTGTATCTGTGGGACTTTCCAGAGCGTCCCGTGTCAGTGTGAGCGATTCAGTGTGATGCTGCAGTCTTTGTCCTGTCACAGAGATGGAGAGGGATTTGGTTCCTGGCTAATTGACAGACGGAAATGGATGAAGGCCAAGCAGAGTCCCGCCATGCTGCAAGAGGAGGATGGGGGGTAGACAGAAAGATAGAGAGTAGAGGGGGAGGGAATAAGAAGGATATGAAGATGGACTGCAGAATGGATAGAGAGGGATAGAAAAATAAATGAATGAGGGGTAAACTGGGTGAGACAAAGGACTGACTGGTCGCCTCAATTTATATCCATCAACATGTGATCTTTTATTTAACAGAAATATAACATTTTTATGTCTTTTAGGACGGCAATTTTGACATTTGACATTTTAAACAAAGCTTTACAGGCTTACATCAGCCTTAAAGTGGGTACACACAGAGACGTGCTGGTGTGCATTGTTGACATCTTGAGTGCCTTAAGCTGCCTTTTCCGTAAATCCTCAGGTGTGGCTAATTTCCTGTCCTCCAGACTTTTGACCTTTGCCCTCTTGATGCCTTTTACCCCGCACACACACACCCTCAGTCTTCCACATTAAACTCCCCCAGCCCTTAGGTGGGGCTTTACACAAACTGTCCCTCTCCTCACCTTTCCTCTCTCCCTTTCCTCCTCTCTTCCCATCCAGGACTGTCTCTCCTCTCATCTTTCATTTTCCTCTTGCTTGTTATGATTAGAGACCGTAGTGAGTCAAAGAAACTGGAAACCAATTAAATGATAAAAAGTTGGGGGATTCCTCTTCTTTCCTGTTTGATTTTGTGCTTTCATGTCTCTCTGCGAGGTTTAATCGACCAAGTCAGCAGATGTTATGTTTCTCCCTGAACTTCATTTCTCATGATCTTCAGTCAGCTTCATTACTGCTTTCATAAGATTAGAGAGAAGGGTGAGAAGAGAGTTTTAAAATTAAGAGCGGATGAGGTGACTCCCCCCTCCAGACCACACCTCCTCTCCCCCCTGAAGGAATGTCTGATAAATGTGCTTACTGCTTTTAGTTTGGGATTAATTAGCAGAGGTGGAGAAGTGGCAGATAAAATGCATTAGCATAACAAGCGGAAAAGCCAGAGGAGCTGGAGGGTGAACGAGGGTGACTGGTGTTCTGTTGTAAAAGATGAGACTAATTTAATACGTGAGAGGGGGGTTAATGGTGCAGTTTGGGCAGGTGAGGGAGGGTGAGCATCTTTTTCCAACATTTTGTGGTTTGTGAGTGTCACAGTGGAAGATCTGAGCTCAGAGGTGTGTGCGGTCTGTATTTGCTCACTGGGTGTGTGACCCATCTATAAACCTGCTATAGTTCAAATGCCTCCTTTTACATCCTCTGGTTTGTGATGCAGCAGAGCCTCTCAGAGCTGGTGGGGAAGTGGGGGTGGGGGAAAGGTGTTGGGTGTCACTGTGGCATTAGGGTAAAAACCTCATGACCCCTGGAAGAGGAGGTCACGAGCTTCAAAGGGTCGGGGTTCACAGTTAGGAGCGTTCCTAACACTGTTAAACCTTCACACTAAATCTTCCACATCAGAACAAACCTGCACTAATGAGGAGCGTAAAGGATGCAAGTAGAAAAACACAGCAGTGAACTGCTTATTCAGATAATAAGAAACCAATTAAAGGACATATCATCTCATCATCTGAGTTGGGGACTGATGTGACTGCTGGAAGTTATCACTGCAGCTGATCTGTTAGAGGTGCAAGAACTAGTTTTACCAACTGTCAAATGTATGCAAAGCAGTGAGTGGAAGCCAGCAGAGGATCACACTGACTCACGGGACAACAGGACCTGTGAGGCTGAGTAAACAGGCAGAGACAATAGAGGATTCTGTGTATGTGTGAATGTGTGTGCGAGCATGCTTATCCCTGTCATTTATCTCCGCGGCCAGAGAAAGAGGAAGCAATCTATAACCGTCTGTCCTCTGATTTGAATTCTCTTTGTTAAAGCAGACAAAAGGAGATGTCTTTGTGGTGTGAAACCGCTGTAGCTGCGTGGCAGCGTGTTAGCACCCCCTCTTGCTGAGGCGTTGAAGATATCATTTCTCTTTTCCAAATGAGAGCGTGACACAAAGAAAGCAGAGCTCCACATAAACCACTCAGTTTTTCATATGTGGCTGGGCGATAAAGGATCCTACTAATCTTTTAGACATTTGTGCAAATGTGTCTTTTCTTCCTCTCTCTATTTTTTCACTGGTATAGTCAGCAATGGCAGTCTTTATTTTGTATGATCAACATGAAGCACTGAAAACATGGTTGATGTGAAAAATTAACACACAAACTCAAGGTGATCAACGAAATCATGTGAAAGCTATATAAAAAAGACTTCTACTCACAAATAAAAGCACTGTAATAACCCTTTGTACCACCAAAATTGCATATATGCAGGTTTTTAAACGCAGCAAAATGTGCTAAAATAGGCAGTAGCTACCTCTACCATTGTCAGTATACCAGGGCCGTGTCGTAGCACTGCAGTCTACGAGTATGCCTTTTTGTTTGTTTTTCTTACTAGTGTATCACATTTGGCATCTGGAACCCACTGGGAAACAATTTAGTAAACAGTCTTTCAAAGTTGGTGCCGAATTTGCAGAGATGGATGTTTTGTGGCAGTGCGTCATTGCATTGCGTCAAAAAAGTGGTGAAAATTTGCACGCTTGTCTGGCTGTCATAATTCCATCACTGCTGATTGGGACCGATCCGAGCTGGAGCCGATAAATACCCCTGACTTCTGCGAAGTAGGGCTGCCCGCTTATAGTCGACCAAATGTTAGTCGACCAGAAAGGTCATTAGCAGGCAAGATTTCATTGGTTGCTTCGTCATAAAAAAAAGTGGGGCAGCCTTACTGCAGAGTCATTTTTCCCGGGAATGAATGCTGTTAAAACTGTTCCGATAAAAATAAAAGTCAGAAGTTAGTGGTTGTTTGTGAGTTTTTTGTCCAGTGGGTAAGGGGCTTTACAAAGGCTGGTCTTGTCATTTAAAGGCCGATTGGCATCATTATCAGAAGGTCTGACAGTCAGCATTTTTGACATGAGAGGTTTTGTATCAACATAAGACACCTAACTGGGCTCCAAAGAATCCAGATAATCTGTACTTGAGCTGAAGTTACAAGAGATTAAAGTGGAAATAGACAAGTTTTGTGCTTTAATATAACACTATGAAGTAACTGTTGAATGTACAGTGTTATAGCTATAGAGTAAAGACACCATCTGTGTTAAGACTGGTTCCCCATAAGCCTCACTCAGGTACGATCTCCCAGGAAAATAAAGGCTTGGATTACGGCACAAAGGGAGTGTGTCGACCATCGTGCGACCAAAACAGGGAGATGATAGTTGTGTTTTCCTCAGTAGCTATCCCTACTTACCAAAGAGTATCAATGTTAGATCTTTGCAGTTACTATCCCCAGTGGTGGAAATGGTGGCCGGTGAAACAACCAGAGTAACCCTGGAAACTGTGGTAGCTGCTAGGCTCCGAGGAAAACAGAAAGCGATCCGGTTGTCTTTGCGACAGCGGCGCCAACCAACAAAACCACTTGGAAACGCTAGAGGGGGAAAGTTGGACAGTTGACTGTTTCCACTTCTAAAAAAGATGAATTACTTGATTTCATGACACATTCTTTTTATGGTAAAGACAGACACACTGCATTGGCAAAGACCAACAGAGAAATAACCAACAAGGAGCTACTGTTCTACTGGCATCATGTGATGCTCCTTACTCTATAAACACCATGACACTGCTGTTGATACACCTTCCATCTGCAGGTGCCTGTTCAAACACACTTAGACATCACTCACTCTAATACCTTTCACTGTTCTTCTAATTATCTTTTAATTGTAGATTTAATGCCTCTTTATAAAGCACTTTGAATTGCTGTGGTGTTTCAAAGGCACTTTATAAATAAACTTGAGTAAACCTGCCATGCCTTGCCTTTGTGGTGCTAAGCCTTTAAACACCAGTCTTTTCAAACCATTAACACTGCATATAAAAGCCCAGCCTCTTCATTTAGTTCAATCATCCTCTGGCAACAAAAACAAAAAACTGAATCGTGTTCAATTTTTACCGCAATGTGACATCATTCAGCAGCCTGCTGCAATCCAGCTAATCACATACATTCAGTCCCAAATTCCTGATTTGATCCATCTGATCCTGAATTATGTAACTCTACGATCTGACATACTCAAACTGGCCTTCCTTGATTGTATTTTACTTTCTTACTGGTATTTTAGTCCCATGATAAAGCAAATTCTCAGGGCAGATAATTCAAATATGATTTTGTACTCTGGAAATTGCTTAAAATTTGAGCAGTAATTATCTCCACCATATATTTTAACACATGTAACTGATGCAGCTGCGCTGTAGATGCCTCATGTTAGTTACTTCATGGTTAAAATCCGTGTACTTCCTTAAAAGTTGACATGATCCTGATACATGTTGAAATTATTTTGTCTGCCCCCATTATGTGGAGTCACTGCAGTAAACCACATGGATGGATGATAAGATTTCAAATTATCTTTGTTAGTTTCCTCAGGAGACTTTAATCCCACCTGCAACAGAACAGAAACAAGTTGCTACTTACATGTCAAACCACTCTCACACACACACACACACACACACACACACACACACACACACACACACACATTGGAGGCACACTTTCTGTAACACACATGCCCCAAGCTCCAATATGTATCCTCTCCTGTCTAGACTTGAGCAGGTTCCCTGTTGGCCTCAGGTAAAGGAAGAGAGAGCTTCTTCTGCTCAGCTACCCAAAACACCTGGCACTCCACCTGTCTCGCCCTCTACCTGTCTGTCTCTCCGCCTGTCCTCTGTAACCCCACCTCCACCTGCTCCCCCGGTGAAGGAGAGTGAATGTTGTGGTTTGCCTCCAGGCTTTCTCTGTAATAATAATCACTCCCCTCCCTCTGTTCCTCGCTCGTTTCATGAGCCAGCGATCTTGTTCCCCAAAGAACCAGCAGTCTATTTGTATGGTAATCACAGACACACCGAAACACAGCTTCATCTGCACCTTAACCCCCCGAACTTTCCTATAATTGTTGCACCCAGTCCTGCTCTTCTTGGAGACAACGTCAACCTGTCAGTGCTGATTACAGCTGCTGCTTCAGGACTCTAACACTAACTCTGCAGCGTCTGGTGTGTGTCTGTTGAGTCTCGGCTCCTCTCTCCAGGAGTGTTTGGTTAATAATGGCAGAGGGGAGTAGGGTGAGTCACTGTTGGGTTACCAAGACCAATGGCACCATGCAGGGAAATGATGATCACACATCTAAACCATCCGTGGTTGTCAGATAGTGCAGTTTGCATGATCTTCTCCTGATATTTTTCCATTTTGAAACATGAAAAGTTGCAGATTGGAGTAAGGTTGATGAAACTCTTTTACTTCAGGTTTGAAAGGACAGTAGATGTCCATTTAGTCCTTTGCATGCTGGCCATGTTGAAATTGTGGTACAGCCAAAAACTTGGCTGCAGTGTTAGTTAACAGACCGTGATAACCCAGCACTATTACACTGAGAGCTTCCTGCATGCTTAAAGGAACAATGTGTAATATTCAGGGAGATTTAATGGCATCCTGCGGTGAGGATTGCAACCAGCTGAAACTACTTCCAGTTAGTATTTCTTCAGTGTTTATTGTTCAGAATGTTTATAACAGAAGCCAAATTATCCACAGAGGTCTCTTCCTCTCCAGAACAAACAGATGCAATGATTCAAAGCAGTAAACACACTAAATGAAGCAGTTTCATGTTACAAGATAGTGGCTCTCATATGCTGCTCGGCATGACGGAGACAGGCCTGCTGATGCTTGCTCACCTTTTTTCTCTGCTAACTTAAGATCCACACGTTTAGGAGGTGTTTTTACTGCGAACCGAATTATCAGCAGAGGTCTCTTCCTCTCCAAAACAAATGGACGTGTTGATTTACACTGGTAGAATTGATGAATAAAGCAGTTTCAGATGTAAAAAAAATCATGTTTTTCTGACACTCTAGTTGCGATGGGGCTGCCCACTACTGTTGCTGATCAGCGTTGCCAGGTGGGAAATGTAGGATTATCGTACCAGACTAAAATGATCGTATTTTGAGGGAAATTATCGTACACCCGTCATTACCAAAATAAAAGGCTTACTGATGCGCTATAGGCAAATATAATCACTCTAGTGTTTCTAGTTTCTTCTTCTTCTTCTTCTTCTTCTTCTGTTTTGAATCTCATTCTCGCTCAACTTCCTGATGGGTTCCAGCGTCTCGTGGGGCGGACGCAGCTGACCATTCAGCCAATCGTGCTTGAGACAAACGTCACCTGTATCTCCAAACATGTCACATGGAAACAGATGCCTTCAGGGTTCACAAAAAAACTCCGGCATTACAACCACACATTCACAAAATGGTCAAATTAGCATACATTTTGCCTTTTTGGGGGGGGATTATTGATCGTACATCGTACAGAGGGCCAAATTATCGTACAAATACGATAATTAGTGTACACCTGTCAACGCTGTTGCCGATGCAAAAACGTGAATGGCCCTACCCACAGCCAGCGCTTGGTTTGTCTGTTCTGGGCTACTGTGGAAACATGTCAGTTCAACATGGTGATCTCCGTGGACGAGGACCTGGTCCTTTTGTAGATATTAATGGCTCATTCTAACACTTACACAATGATTCTCATTTTCAGGTGATTATACACTAAAGAAATCACTAATAGAAATCACTACTATTATATTCAAATTCTGCCAATATATTCCCTTAAATCCCACACACAGGACCTTTAAATGTGTTCCAGTTAATGGTGTGCATTCACAAGTCAGATATGAAAGTAATAATCTTATCTCCTTAAACTTGAAATGAACTCCAGTCTTACTGGAGCTAAAATTGTGCAGTCAGTGATTTAAAAGAATTGCAGTGATGTCTTTAAGTAGCATAGCAGACTGACACAATCTCCCTGAGATCTGGTCTTGTTGAGAAAAGAGAAAATTGACCTCTTTCTTTTGTAAATATAACCTCACATTCACTGAGAGGAGAGTGTGTTAAACATTGGTTCTGAGATACCCACCAGCCACACCTTTCCTTTGTCTGCTCTCGCCTTATCTTCTGCAATTACACACACATCCACTTATAATCACAACACACTTCATGCAACCAAACCCTATTCCACAGATATCCAGACTCTCCTGCAGCCTTTGACTCTCCTGGAATACTAAATACTATAAATGCCTCCCAGGCATGTTCATACTGAAAGCAGAGTTCTGCTGCGTCCCAGTGGTGTGTGTATGCGTGTGTGTGTGTTTGCGTGTGTCTGTTTGTAATGAAGTCAGTCCAGCGAGGCATTCTGAGGCACGCCGGAGCAGGCTGAGGCAGTCTGACCCACAATCTGTAGCAGTTTGATTCAAGATGTAAGGTCAAATGTGTTCCCAAGTTAATGGGCTGCTCCCACACACGCTCACATACCCCAGCTGCTGCAGAGCGCTGGTCCACCTACACAGCAGAAATGTCCATGTTAGTCATTTTAGACTTATTTGCTTTTTTAAAAAAGTTCTTCTGTGAACTTCGAATCACAAATTTGCACTGTTGATCAATAGGACAGTGTCTTGACAGCCCTGGCTTTTGACAGAATGACTAGCCGGAAAGTCTAAAATGGAGGAAGCTATCATATCACAGCTTGCACCATCAATTTGTGTTCAGCCTTCCTCTGCCGGAGTATAGACTGAGCAATAGTTGCAGAGAGTTTTGAGACAGGAAATATGTCTTTTCTTTTGTAAGAAAGTATGAGTTGTAATGGGTGCAGCATGTTTGGTAAGATGTAGATTGTCTTTCTAGCTTCACCACATATAGAATAAATTTGCTCTCCACATGTGGGAGGAGGTGTATTGGGGTTGAGCAGTACGTTCCTAAGAGAAATGATGGTTCCGTTGCCATGGATACCGTATCAGCAGACCATCGTCTTACTCCCCTGGGCTTTTAACAAGCACACCTGCCTCGCCTTAGGAAACACACACACACACACACACACACACACTTAGAGAAGAGGGTGGGGCTGTCACTCAGGTAAATAAGGGTTTTTCTCCCACACATTCTCCTTTTTATACCAAACATTGCAGCTCGAACATCCACTGTTCTCTCCTGATCTTTGTACTCACTGCTCCGTCATATTATTTGTTCAAGCTTGTTTCTGTTATCCTGTTTTTGTCCAGTTTATTTGCTTTATTACCCAACTGAAAGCAGTGAGATGGAGTAATGACCCACGCAGAGAAAGAAAGCTTGATATGCAACAGTTTGCGGACTGGATTCAAAAACCAGGGCGTCTTGATTGCAAAGTACAAGAGCCACAGCCACAGAGCCAGCTGTTTGCAAGGGGAAACACAGAGGTCAGAGACTCGGTCCAGCGTCTCTGGTCCAGTCTGAAATCTGAACCAAACCACCAGGAGGAAACAGTAGATGGAGAAAGTAGAGCAGAGGAGCAGAGCATGTTGGACTTTAATTCATCTGCAGTGAGCGGTTTGCGGAGCGCTCAGCGCAGGGTAAGTTTTAATCCCTCGTACCTCCCCTGACTGATATTTTACGTGAGGTTAGGTGTGGGTGGGAAGTCGAGGTGTCAGCAGGTTCATGCAGGTTGTGGCTTTGAAGTAACTGGATGAAGTCGATTATTCATGTTTGAACTGCAGGAAAAGCTTGGGGACAAAAGTCTGCATGCAAGAAAGGTTTAATGTCATGGACTCTAGAAATGTAACAGGTTACAGACCAACATCTTGGTAAGATTTTCTCCTTTGAGCCCCAAATGGTATCAGTCACATGGGAAAATGTGTGTTTTAGGTCTGATTTTAACCATTTAAGTCACAGTTTTCTGATTTATTTCACCTAAGATAGCTTTAAGGTTGGGGAAATCCTCTATTACCGTATATAATATTCTGTATCAGCTTATTACAGCTCTTCATAGCTGCTATATGAGGTTTACACAGAATCACATATTTTAATCTGACCCTCTAATGATACAAAATCCAAAATGCAGCCTGACGTATTTGGTGTCTTTGCAAACTTTGGGATCTCCACAAGAGATAGGAAGAGTTAATATTGATCCTAATAACTGTCCACACTGTCAGTAAACAGCCCAAGTTTTTTCATGTGGATTTATATTACTGAAAATCAGTGTATTCTGCTGATGTGCCCATATCTGCATATCATCTGTGGAAAAATAGAGCACATAGCAAAGTGGAATGAAAACAAGTGGCTGGATGTTAAGAGAGGAAACTCCTGAAAATGTTTTATTTCCTCAGAGCGGATCATCATCTGTTATCTGGACATGCTTTCAAAGAAGGTTTCAAACCAAATGAGAATAAAAGAGGACAGATTCTAGGAAAAGTTTGCCTTTGTGTCATAGCTGCACCTCGACATAACTGCTAATATTTCATTATTTGGCCCCAGGGATCCCATTATCCTGTTTTGTAGAGCTCAGATGTTGAGGCAGGAGTCACGGGGCTGTGTTTCATTCTAGCACTTAAGCGACAGTAGACTGGTATGTATGCAGTGAATGTTTAAGTAGTGCATTTGCACACATGTGACAAATTCCACACGTTTGTCCCAGTAGTCTTTTAAATTTCGCTTTTCATTGCGCGGGCAGATGCAGAAGCATGGTGGAGTCGTGTGCCTGTGTCCAGTGATGCGTGCCACATGAGTGAAGAGGTTTTACCGTGGATCCGGGTCAGTCGGTCGGATCTAAGGGAGTGTGTGTTTACACATCAAATAGAAGGCGAGATGGAAAGAGACGAGTCAAAGGAAATCTGTGTGAATGAGAGGCAACCAGGGAGATCTAAATGCTTTGATAAATTCTCTGAGTGCAGATAGCAAATGTTTTCCCAAAGACTGGAGACAATGGGACCAGACACGGGAGAGGGAGAGAGGAAAAGAGACATTCCTGAGTGCGTTGTCCAGTTCAGTCCTGTCATTTCTCGTCAGTGCAAGGACAGCTGTGTCATTTTTGTACCACACAGCTCCTGGTCTCCGGCCTGGAATGTGCTGGGTCCTGTCCTCTCTCAACGGCCCCTTCACTGCCTCCTTCACCCTCACTCTGCCCATTTAGTCCAAACTATTGTCTTTTGATTGAAAGATAAGTTTGAACTGGACCTTGAGTCCTGAATGTAGTCAGGTTTTAGATGTTTTTCAGTTGTGGAAAATAAAAACTTAATTTGAATTATACCAAAACATTTAAACAATCTCGCAGAGGTAGTAAAGACACCTGCAATTATATCATACTTAAGATCGAAATGCCAGCAGCTTGCATGTAATTACGTCTTCACACACTGATTTAAATTTTCTGACCCCAGAGGCAAAGAGCAGCTGCAAGCACAGATACTGATATGACAAACTCTTCTCTTTGACACAGTAAAACTGGCAAAGCAACTTCACCTTGTGTAATATTATTGCTTTCCATTCCTGCTCAAGTAGCCCAGTTTGCATATTCATTTCATGCTATTTTAAACACATATAATTCTGTTTTTTAGCAGGAAACTGCATTTTTCGCTGTCTGATAGTTGTGTGATTGCATTTTGTATTTTAAAAGCCTGTGTAGTATGTTTTAATGGTTATACTGCCTACTGGAAATTAGTACTAAACATAGGATATACTGTGATGACAAAGCAAAGGTCAGTTTTAAATGGCATTCGTTAACATTGACAAACAGCCGGCATGGTGAAAAATATATATGCATATACAAATGTTATGGATGAAATCAGTATCAAACTATAGTATGTTAACAATGGTAATTTTGACAACATGATTCTGTGAAATAATGAATATCGACTGAATATCGAACCTTAAAGCCACAGTGTGTAGGAATTTCTCCCATCTAACGTTGAAATCATATATTGCAATCAAACAGATCGTGCACTCTAATGCCTCACTCTTTCAAATGCGTATTGCAACAACGGTAGCCGCTGTGTACCAAAAACCTATGATAACATTGATGAAACCATGTTATCTGATACTTCATGGGGTATTCATTCAGGCTCCTAACAGCAGCTAACAGTGCCGCTAACAGCTATTAGCAGCCAGTGCCACTGTTAGTGCTGTTAGCTGTGATTGCGTTACCTTTCTCCTTCAGCAGCTCTCTCCACCTGGGAAAGGCTAACCAGATGTTGACCCTCGTTTTTTGAATTCGCCGGTCGCGTTGCCTTTTTGATTCCCTTTTGCGCTTTCTTGGCGACGAGGATTCTGTCTCCCATGATGCTGCATATGCATGATCCTGCATTATGCTCAAAGATTGTGACTTTGTTTAAAATTTGCCGGGGTAGTAGTGAAGCACCTCTTGCTCCTCTCCTTTGGCTTCTCAGTCACGCAGCGCTGGCCTGGCTCTCAATGAAAACGCAGAAGGCGGGGCTGTATGTCCCTTGCTGGCAAATGTATTCTCAAGATGGCGAAACGTTATGGAACCCCCCAGATGACTTACCTGCGCAATGTACAAACAAATCCAAAATTCTCCTTTTACAAGAATAAGTCAGATTATTGGTGGAGGTAATAGTACACCAGTGATGACATATTTATGAATGCAGACATTGATTTTTGCCAATAAACAACTGAAAATGTTACACAATGTCTTATCAGATTGTTGTTGAATTATTTCAAAACTTTGCCAATTTCAGACCTGATTTTATAGAAGAACAGCTCATAAACAGCTGCTTCTGTTTGGACAGCATTTGAATTTAGGAGGTTTGGCTTCTTTTGTCAAATAACACATTTGGTTTTGCAAAGAAACGTATTCATATCCCTCAAAGTAAGGCATCATATTGGTGCCGATGATCAGGTATTGTATAACTAAATACTGTATTATACACTTGTCTAAACAAGTTTCAGTCTATATCAAGCTCAAACCATCAAGATAAGATTCCACTGAAAATGTCTAAAGGATCATGTTGTGTTATTGTGGAGCACCATGAGAAGAAAAAGTTGTTTTTCAGGTTGTGGCATTATGCAAACCACATTTACTGGTAGGAATAAAGTGTTTTGCATGCTTGTGCTGGAGCTGATTAATGTGGGATAGAGCCACGACAGTAGCTCCCCTGTGCTGATGTTGTGTCTGAACAACATAAACAGAGCTCACCTGTCAACTGTGCCCACCCCCCTAACCCTGAGGGCTGTAAGTGAGAAAGACAGTTAAAATTCTCTGTCTGTCTGTCTGTCTGTCTGTGTGGACAGAGACAGAGATTTGGGGTGATATGATCCAGCTGCAGTGCGAGGACCAGTAGTCGCCCCTCAAACACAGGAAATCCCCTTACTTCTGCTTCACAGTTCTGTTGTGGCCGCATGTCTGTGTGTATATTTCTGCGGCACAGATCCTGTGTGCATATGCCAGCGTCCGACTGGTTTTTCAGGAGGGGGGGGGGGTTACTGTACTGCCGGGCCGAACAACCCATCGACCGACCACAGCCCTGAGGGACGCACACAAAAAAAGTTAAACAAACACAACCACAGCCTTTTTCTCAGGACACTTCCAGACACTCCTATTGGCTGACCCACATGGCAGCCTTGTTTTTTCATTGGTCCCCTTGCCTCCCCCACTCTGCTCTTCTCTTTGGAGGTTTCGCCTCTGAACTGTGACCCCTCTGGGAAAGCAAAAAGATTTCTAAAGGGACCCGGCGAGAGGCGAGGTTCCTCTCTGGAATGTCTTGATTTGGGTCACTCTTCCTATTCCACTACTGTCCTCTCTGACCAGTTTATAGGCCTTTTAGCCTCTCCAGTGAGCAAGAGAATGAAGTCGTGTGTCATGCTGGTGAATGGCAAGCTTGCTTACAGAGTTCATCTGAACATTCCAGCTGATTCAAAGGTCAGTTCACCCAAAATCCAAGCATGTTTCATTGCTGTGAAGAAACAAAATCCCATTCACCGCCATTGTATTACGGTGGAGAAAGAAATCTGAGAATCTAAATGGCAAGATACTGTAAGAGGTTTACAAAGAAAAAACTTTTTTTTGTGGTTTTGGTGAACTGACCCTGTGAAGGAGGAGTGTAGAGGGATTTAGTGGCATCTAGTGGTGAGGGTTGCAGATTGCAACCAGCTGAAACTTCTCTTGGTTAGAATTCCTTCAGTGTTCGTTGTGAAATAGGAGCTAAATTATTCACAGAGGTCTCCTCCTTTTCAAAACAAACAAATCAGTTGATTAAAACTGGAAAAACTCTGGTTACAGGTCGATGTTTTAAGACAAGATAAGACAAGATGATCCTTGATGCGTCCCACAGCGGGGAAATTCACAGCATTACAGCAGCAGGATGTAGGGATAGTGCAAACAGGAAGCATCAGTAGTAAATATAAATGGCTCATTCTAAGGTACAGAAAACACATCGATTCTTATTTTCAGGTCATTATACATTAAAGGAGACACACTTATATTTTGTCTCTGCTATTGTATCTTCCTAAATCCTACACACTAGAGGCACTTCACCTATTCTTCTCAGTGTGATGATCTATTAGTTGTCGGCCTTGCTGGCCTGTGTTTGGCACCGCTTCCTCCCGAGGGCAGCCAGCAGTTACCGTCTCCGTCTCCTGATTGGCCGTACAGGGCCCGGCGGTGGTTAACTGGCGGGTTGCTTTGCCAGCGGGAGGCTGTGGGCTGGGCCACGCCGCTTGGCCTGATCTCTAATTAGCACTGGCTTGTCAGTTAGTCAGGGTGGATCTGTCTGGGAAATTGCAGTCTTGCACACACAGACACACACAAACCATAGCTGGGAAACACACAGGAAAGCGACAGTGGGATGAGGATTGTCCTTCAGTTTCAGGGGGAGATTGTCTGTGATCATGCGGCTTTGATTTGTGTTGCCGTTTGTCTCTTGTTAGGTTGAAGTGGCTTATTTAGGGCTCGGGGTGTGTTTGTGTGTGTCTTGCTGGGCTCTATTAGTGGCCTTGCTGCAGCAGTGAAGTGGTTAACAGTCCCGGGGGAGGCTCATGTTACCAGCAGCAGGGCAGGTCCTTCCCTCCTCTCTCCCCCTCCAGTTTCTCTCTCAGTTAGTCCAGAGAGAGACGAACGGTGCCCAAGGGATGAAGCATCAGTGCAGCAAGCGACAAAGGAGCTCAATCTAGGAACAGTGCCAGGACGAGAGGGAGAGGGTGAGAGACACTGAGAAGGCTCAGAGAGGCAGACAGAGAGGGAGTGGGAGACATTTGGCTGTGTGAACTCTCTCAGCGGCATGAAGTCATGAAGCTCTCTGTCCAGCTTGGCATTTTCCCGCAGCACTCTGGTTCCCACGGCAACCCAGGCACCCTGACCAGGTAGATGTGTGTGTGTGTGTGTGTGTGTGTGTGTGTGTGTGTGCGCGCGCGCGCAAGGGAACTTGTAGTAAATCCAACTGGTTCAATCTGTGTTCAGGAGGTGCTGAGATCTTTATGGGTTTGTAAATGTCTGTTTCGTCATTGCTGTCCACATATCTTTATTTTCTCTCTGCACATTTGTGTGTGTGTGTATATCTGTGTGTGTGTCTGTGTGTGTGGGACTTTCCCCTGTGGCTGTACGGATGAGCTGAGACCGTTGTGGTCAGTCTAAATCTCTCAGCACCTCTCGGCTCGTCTGTTCCACGGATGCTTTCAACTCTGCTGCTGTTTGATTTATTCTGCCGGTGCCTCCAGAAGGAAGTTATGTTTCCCCCTCTCTGTTTGTCAGGTTGTTAAAAAAGCTGCAAACGCGTTTGGCTTGAAATCTGCCGGGGACCAGCTGATTAGATTTCAGTGGTAATCTGAGTCTGGGATTTGAGCCATTCAGCAATCTTTGTTTTTGTTTAGTTTTTTCAAAAGCTGTAATTATGATGTTGTGTTCATGTGCTGGTGGGAAACATTCAGGACTTCCAAGTTGGCGGCTGAACAGCTCTGCATTGACTTGCCGTCTTGCTCGTCTGAAAATCTAACTTGACAGATGAATGATGAATGAGTGGTGATAAGTGCTGGGTGTTCAACTTCAGTGCTTTTTTTTTTCATGTCACAGGCATCAAGTATCGGAAGTTGGCATTGGATGCTTGGTCGGATGCTTAGACTCACTCTGAGATGTTTTCTACATTTTTAGGAATCTACTAATTTCAGGCTGTATTTTATTTAGGCAAAGTCTTGTTTGGCAGCTTGTGTTACCACAATATGTAACACTGATCTTTGGACAAGTTTGGTTTATGTTGTCAAGTTAAAAAGTAGAAAAACATGGTCATATTGCTCCAACTACTGTAAGCTGTTGGAAATAGTGTTGTTTGGTATCAATAAACTAAGAATTATATTGGCTATAGCAACGAAGAATTTCAACAATATGCTGACCTACTGGTAACATAATTTATCAAGCAGAAATGTCAAACTTTTTCTGCTTCGAGCTGATAAAATTATCTTTTTATTTTGGACTATTTGTAGCACAGTTGTCTTCAACAATTTGAAGACATCATCCTGGGCTCTGAGAACTTGATGGGCATTTTATAGACTAATCTAGTTGCGGAAAATAATCAGCAGCTGAATCAATAATGAAAGTAATCCTTAAACTTAAGGTCTGGTTGGTGTGATAGGAGTAGAGGGGGTGTGTCAAAGAGGGGTGTGTGTGTGTTATTAGTCATTATTGTTTCACTGCTGTCATACAAAGACTTCCTTGATGGGTTTTTATGTATCATTGGTCTTAAATGATTAACTGAACGGACCCCAGACGACTGTGGAAATACAGATAGTTTGACAACACTGGCTCTGTGTGTGTGTGTGTGTGTGTGTGTGTGTGTGTGTGTGTGTGTGTGTGTGTGTGTGTGTGTGTTTCCTCTGGTGCAGCCAACCCTGCACTAGCCATGACCATCAGCCTCCCTCTGGTCCTTTCAGAGCGATGTTTGCCAACTGGCCGGGCTTCCTGTCCCCCACAGACTCCCAGCGGATGCACGCATGCACAGACACACAGACACACACACACATATTTACAAATATCCTGCATTAACTCCCGGAGTGTTTGCTCTGTTCAGATGGGTTTGTTTGAACAACTCACAGACACACACGGACACACACACACTCGCACAGAATCGCACCCTGTGATGTCACCCCTCCGACAAGCCTTTGTTCGTAGGATAGACAACCCCATTCAGCCTGTTGGTGTGTGTGTGTGTGTGTGTGTGTGCTGAAGTCAGTTCAGACGGAGAATAAAGAAAGAGACTCCAGGCAGTCAGAGAAGCTGGATCCATCTTTTTTTTTTCTTCTTCTTTGCAGTTTTATTTTGGTTTAACACTGGAGTTAATAGATTAAGTTTTTCTTCTCTTTTCATACTAAGGCATGTATTTATCAGAAATATTTGCTGTCCTTGTAAAATGAAGTGTACAAAGTATTTTTTAGTTTTAAGTTTAAGGGTTTTTTTTTAAAGTTTTTGTATTTGTATTTGTATTTGTTGTATATGTAGGGACACTCAGTATGCATCCATAAACGCTCTTTAACAACCACACTTACACACTTACAGTAGTTATATTGCAAGTGTAGATGTGTATAAATCTATGTTTAACCTAAAATATAACACAGGAAGAAAAGGACAGAAGCATCAACTTCTGTTTCACTTAATTTGCAAAAAAACCCTCACTCTTTCTTCTGGATCTTTGTCTGTAAATGGTTCAGCTGACTGATGCACAGCAGCATTGTGTTCATGGTATAAGAAGCTTCACGTCTCACTGCTAACTGTCTGTTGAGTGTCTCTTCAAAGAGGAACTAAACATGTTCCCGAAGAACCGCCGTGACGCTGTCTGCCAAGAGGACTCCCCCGTCCTCTCCACTCTCCTCTCCAGATTGACTGTTTAAAGAGGACTAAAGGGAATCTGTGTGTCTGTGTTTCCAGCTGGGATGACAGCAGCTCTGTGAGCAGTGGCATCAGCGACAACATCGACACAGATGACATCAACACTAGCTCCTCCATCTCCTCCTACGCCAACACGCCCGCTGCACAGCGCAAGGGCCTTAACACACAGGTAAGACTACACATGCAAACACACACATACATCCACATTTATGAAAAATATCAAACTTTTTTATGGTTGTGCTGCAGGCTGGGATAGCCAGTGTCATGTTGGATCTGGTTCAAAGTTGGTTTATCATCTCGATTAATTCAATCCCATTAAATCTTTTATTCTGTCCTCCCTTTTTATTAGAAAAGGGCAATGTACAAACATTTAGACGTGTGTGTAAACCGCAAATATGTAATATACCTCACAAAAGTTGAGTTTTAGCTCTTAAATTACATGGTTGTTAAAAGCCAAGGTTCAATTAAAGAAAGGATTTGTATCAGTAAGCATATTTTATACTGTGTTCAGGTATGATTTGAATTCTGTCACACTCGAGGTGTACATGTGGTCCAGTGTGAAGCTCATGGATTCCTAAATACAAATCAAAGTGCAAAAAAACCACTGAAGTTTTCACCATATACAAAAAGGCACCAAGGCATGTGATGCACAATTTCCATGTCACCAATAGGACCACATGAGGTTCATTTGAAGGCAGCACAACATTCACATTTGGTCTGTGAAAAAATGAGATCTACAATGCAGGAATTGTCAGTTACCGTTTGTAAACACAACATGCAAACTTGGCCCCTCCTCCCTACACTGCTTGTATGTACACTACCGTACTATTGTAGGATGTTTCATTGTAATAAAAAAGCCAGTATTTTAGCAAACAGAGCTAACTGCCGGCACCTACCTGTGTAACAGAAAACACGCCAACTCCGTGTTGCTCTTCATCCCCATCCTCTCCTTCACTGCTCGCCAGCAAAAATGAAAGTAAAAGCCAACCCCAGATTCACTTTAGTCCACTATTTTTAGCAACAGGTTATAAAGTCCTGACCTCACCTGCGTGCTGTTATTGGCTGGAGGCTACAGACTTCAGGCCAAAGGTTGCAGCCCAGCCACAGCTAAATAAGGAGATGATACAGGCAGAGGGAAGGGTCTCTGCAGATAAAAAACAATGCCACGCACTACTAGTGGATCAAAAGTGATGATTGAAAGGAATTATTTTTGTGTGAGTCTCTACATTGTTTTCTAGGAAAGTCCTACATAGTATACCCTTAAATAGCATAAACTCCATATGGTATTGTGAAATAATTGGATGAAATGTAAACTTAATGTATCAAGTGGTAAACTGATGCAACCGTTTCCTTCCACTTGGCCTCATTTCTCTAAAGCCAGTCTGTCCCAGCATTCCTCTGCCTTCAGAGAAGAATGTGAGACTACAGCTGTGAACTCACAAAGCCAAAGCTGATGTTGACTCTGGCCTCAAATCATTAAACACTGATTAAGAGCCACTCCCCTTCAGGGAAAGTGATCGGTGAGACGATAATATTGTCAGCTGACTCGCGTGTACGTCACGCTCACGGCGTTGTGGCGTGATGTGGAGCCGATCGCCATGTGACGTGTGTCCGTTATGTCTGCAGAGGTCGAGGTGCTGGATGAAAAACAAAGGAGGGCACAAAGGAGCCTTTCTCTCCGTACAGCAGCCCGACACAGTGCAGGTTGATTAAGTCTAGTTTAAATTCTGTGAGCAGAGCAGCTTGCCGCATTTTTGTAGTGTTGCCGTGGCAACCAAAGAACGAACTTAAAAGCAGCCATCACTCCTCAAACAGCTGTAATTTACTGTTTGAAAAATAAAGGCTACGGTAAACTGGCTGAGTTATACCCCAATTTAGAACAATTAAAACTTCTCAAAAAGTTTTTTCAAGTTCAGCTCTAACTTGCAAACAGAGTGTTTTAGGTTTTGAAAAAAGACAAACGAAGTTGTAAAGCTCAGGATGATCATGAGCAGCAGCTATTTCCACTTTTTATTGTCAACAACAGTCATCACAGACAACCAAAGTGGACTTCTTTGCTGTGAGTGCAGCCTAGCATAAGATTTGACTCTTTAAAACACACTTAGAAAGCTGCTTTGAAAGGAAGCACTCTAATGTCATCTCATTTTAATGGTCACCATACAAAATCCCAAAAGACCAGCATCTTCTTGACTTGGGATTTTGCTTATGAAGACTTGTTTAAAGACTTAAAACTGATGACAGACTTGAGACATGACTTTAAGTTCAAGGCTCTCTTTCAAAAACATGAGCTGTTCAGCAAAGTGGAAGCAGAGAAAATGCCTCTCTCTCATTTCAAGTAAGGAGGAGACGTCTTTCTGCTCTGGCCCTGACGTGGTCAAACAGCTTCCCCACAAACTGCTCAGGTGATGGTGGTGTGGACGCTGGCAGGATCACACAGCATGATGGCTGTGGTCATAAAATGGAGTGCTTTTTAGAGGCACTTGGCAACGTCTAATAAAAGACACTTTCTTCAGCAGTAATAAATCTGACCTACCGGGTGTATGTGTGTGTGTGTGTGTGTGTGTGTGTGTGTGTGTGTGTGTGGGTGTGTGTGTTTTCCCAGCCTGTGACGGATGCAGAGAAGCACTCGGCTTCCACAGCAGTGCACCAGGCCTGGTCAGGAGACGAGGTGAAGAGGCCAGACGGCGGGTCAGACAGCGGGGTCAGGATGGAGCCGGGCTCCAAGTGGAGCCGCCGGAACCCCTCTGACATCTCCGACGAGTCAGACAAGGGCGGCTCAGGGAGGAAGACCCCCTCAGTGTCTCACACGGGCTCTTGGAGGAGAGGCATGAGCACTCAGGTGGGGGTGACATCCCCCCGGACTAAAAGCACCAGTAGCACAGGCTCCTCGAGCTCCACTGGCCTCAAGACCCACAGTTCAGGTAAGAACGACCTCCACCACCAATAACAGAAAAAACAAACAAATAAATAAATGATAGATTACTTATACAACAAATATCAATTGTTACTGAACCATTCTTTATCTCCTCACTTCGCTGTTATGTCTCGTTCTGTGTGCTGCAGGTAAAACAGATGACGTCAAGGTGTCAGAAAAGGGTCGTCTCTCTCCTCGTCCTAATGGTCTTCACCGCTCGCCCTCAGATGCAGGACGCAGCAGCGGTGATGAGGCAAAGAAGCAATCGATCCCCACCAGCCGCACATCGACCACAAACGCCCTCACTCACACTGTTTCAGACCCCCACTCCCAGACACACACACTCACCTCACGCACTCCTACCAGCACCTTCGGTTTCAAGAAACAGGGCCATGGCATGGGAACCATGGTTACTGCCAGTGGTGCAACTATCACAAGTGGCTCAGCCACACTGGGAAAGATGCCCAAATCTGGGGCTCGCTCACTGGCAGGAGGGTTGAAGGCTGGCGGGCAGGATGGCGGGGTGGCACTGGGTCACCATGACGACAGCTTCCTCCCCATGAGTGCCCGCTCCACGCTGCAGTATCGCAGCCTGCCGAGACCCAGCCGCTCGGGAGCAGCTGCCCGCAACGGAAACCGGTCCTCCACCAGCAGCATCGAGGCTGCTGTACTCTCTGTCACGTCTCACGGGAAAAACTCAATGAGCTTGACCAAGGCCAACGGCTCAGGAGGCGTGATGGCCAACCAGACAGATCGGGAGAAGGGCGTCTCAGAGATAGACAACCTGAGGAGCGGAGTGGTGATGCAGAGTGGAGGAGCAGCGACTGTTCCTTTGACAGGAAGACAGCAGGTTTCTTCACCTACACTGCGGAGGTGAGCACACACACACACACACGTGCACGCGCGCATGCTCTTGCAGACATAGTGGCGGATAAGTGATGATGAGACATGCTGAGTGGGGTCCTCTTGTATGGGCTTGAATTTATCCACATACAGCCCAAACACACACAGAAGGCCATTTAAAAAGACAGTAATCATGCAGTCACAGTAAATGATAAACAGTGGTGAGTAATGATCACATGTGTGGGCTTGTTGTACACACTGACAGACATACACACACACACACACACACACAGGCTCAGTGAGGTTATATCAGGCCATTGTGAAAGGCAGGCTTTGAGCCGGGCTGATCAGCTGCCAAGCCTCAGCCTTGGCGGTGCGGGGGGGGAGGTTGGAGGGGGAGGGTGTGGTAGAGGGTAATGGGCGCTGAGTCTTACCTCAGTGCTCTGCCCTCATTAATGTGAGGGAGTGATAACTCTTCAAAGAGGCTGTGTGCTGCCATTATCGCCCACCGCGGCTCCAGTCATCATAGCCTGCCATTTAGCTCTAACCCAGGATTAGTAGAGAAGCAGGAGAGAGTTTTTTGTCTCTGTGTGTGTATGGGTCTGTGTGTGTGTGTGTGGGTGTGGGTGTGTGTGTGTGTGTGTGTGTTGGCCTTGAGAACACTGACTCTACCTTTCCTGGCTGCAGATCCTCTCCTCTCTTCCTTGTTTCATACAGTAAAGAATTATACTGGTGTTTTTGTCTCGCCAGCCTCCATTAAACTCTTTGATCCAGAACAGTCATGAATATTTTACATGCAATTTGTTGTTTAATTTTCTGTTAATATTCATAACCCCTGGAGGACAAATCCTAATGATTTTTTTAACCTCATGACCCTTTGTCTTGCAACAGCATCGATTTTAAATTTACATTTATACAAAAAAAGATAGCTTAAAGCAACTTTGACACCTTAAAGCAATGTAGCATTATAAAGCATTAAAAGATGTGCAAAATGTGTACATAGATACTAATAAATAATATAACTACATAACATTAGATTCTCCTTTAAGGTCACATTAGACAGACAGAATATGCATCCTTCGCATTGTTAGGACATTAGGAAATGACATCCTTTGATTTATTCCTGCTCTTTTAGCTCCTGGTCTCACCCTTCCTCCCCTCCCTGCTTTTACACAGGTTGTTTGGTGGGAAGCCCAGTAAACAGGCTCCAGTCACCACGGCTGAAAACATGAAGAACTCCACTGTCATCTCCAACCCCCACGCCACTATGAACCACGTGGGCACGGTGCTGGAGTCCCCCGACGGAGGGCTGGGAGGCGTGGACAGTGAGACCAGCAGCCTCCTGTTTGGAGGCAGGGCACAGGGATTAGGGATGGGGACGCTGGGCAGCGAGCAGGTGAGCAAGAAACAATAATGGAGACAATGGATTGGTGTGTCAGTCAGCTTACTCTGTAAATGATGAGTGTGGATAACAAAATCATCCAATATTTGGCTGTAATTCTCCATGGTAACCACACACTCCAAAACTTTGGCATACAGAATATGTCAGGTCCTGGGCTTTTTGATTCATGAGTGTCCAAAGTGATGTATATTTCCTTTTAAAATGACTGACGTAGCCTGGTGTATCTTTAGCACTGTGTAACAGGAGCAGCCACTTATTCATTAGTTTCACTGCTATTTTTAGCTGCACACATTCTCCAACTGCCCACCAAACATTACTTACCATGAAAAGGGGGAAAGCGCATTTTCTTTTCTTTGGAGTTTATTTTGGAGTTGCATTTGAATTCTTTTTTAGCCAGGCTCGTGGCGGCAATGTTGGCACGTTGGTCTGTTCACCACTTTGGTCCAGATTCTAATATCTTAACAGATTGCTCGGGGCGTCGGTGGCTTAGTGGCAGAGCAGGCGCCCCTGTACAAGGCTGTTGCCGCAGCGGCCCGGGTTCAACTCAAGCCTGTGGCCCTTTGCTGCATGTCTCTCCCTCTCTCTCCCCCCTTCACACTTCACTATCCTATCAATTAAAGGCAAAAAATGCCCTAAAAAATATCTTAAAAAAAAAAAAAAAACTAACAAATTGCTGTGACATTTTGTACAGACATTTATGTCCTCCGCGGAAAGAATTGTAATAACTTAAAGGGGCAGTGTGTAGGATTTAGTGGCATCTAGCACCCATCCCTTTCCAAGCATTTAGGAGAACCTTTGATTACCTTCGGGATAATTTGTGCCACCAATTTCAAGCTGCCACTTAAATGTATAAAAGTGATAGGCCCTCTCTAGAGCCAGTCTTCGATTTGTCCATTCTGGGCTCCAGACTATCACATACTTCTGAATATTGTATTACTTTTCTATCATTAGATCCCCCTAAATCCTACACACAAGTCCTATAAGAGTGATAACAACGTATTCCATTACAATGTGAAAGGGTTTACTCATAGTGATGAACCTTTAGAGTTTTATCACCGGAATCGGTAGCTCTTTGCCCTCGGCTTGATGTAGCTTTATGGTGAGTTTCAGCTTATTGTTTAGCTGTCTGGCCCACAGCTTCACTGTTGTGGTTTACTCTGACTAATGTTAGTGTTTGTAACAACTGCAGGCAGCTGCTTTCAGCCAGAAAACTCTAAAAACCACTGTACACCACCTGCTCATTAGCAAACAGCAGGCTAACAGTCAGCAACTGGCTGGTGAACATAGTGGAGCATTTAGCAGCTAAAGAGGCAGATGGTAGAGACCAAAAATGGACAGAAACACTCATGACCAATCAGATTTGTCATCATTTAATTTTAGAGCTATCGTCTTTTCTACACAGGTTTGTGGTCAGCTGTCAAGTCAGAACGTTTGGGCTTAAGACTGAAAATAATTATGTACCTTTGAGCTTAGAGATGTTTGTGCGATGACAACGAGGCTTTGGCGGGGACACGAGGATGATTCTGTTCTCACCTGACTGATACCACAAACAAAGTGTTTTCAGTGGAAGTTCAGATGGGTAGTGCAGGAACTTGCTAGACTAACTGTAGGCTACGTATTGCAGCAAAAGTGTAAACATGCTCAGTCATGAACTCACCGTCACCTTCTCACATGATTCATGAGACTTAATCAGACTGTGTCTCAATCATGAAGTGACTCACTGTGTATTGTTTTTAAGCGGCAGTCATGTCTCAACACAAAGTATGCATAGGTTCAAAAGTTTAAATGGTTATCTTAAAGCAAATAAACCATTAAATAAACATGAAAAATGCGTAAGAGAAGCAGAGAAAAGCTGCACATTCAAGAGAATAAATGAATTACTAAAGATATGAAGTGACTAACTGTCACTTTATATCTCAAAGTACACAGACTGTCACCGATTGTTAAAAACAATAACCTCCCCTCCACCCCTCCACAGGCCTCCAGTCCCGGCTCAGTCTACTCCTCCACTGGACCCTCCAACAGCCTGACGTGGGGCACCACCTTCAGCAGCTCCTCCGCCCAGAGTAGAGAGAGCACGCTGGGCGGGCACGGTGGGACAGGCAGCATGGGATACCCCTCCGTCAGCAGCATGCACACCAGCAGCGAGTCCATCGACATGAGTCTGGGCAGCGCCGGCCACGGGACCCACAGGGAGGACACCCTGTCCGCTCTGGGACGTACCGGCAGCGTCAAGACCGGCATGTCTGAGAGGTGAGGAAAGTGGGGAATTTTGGGTGTCCATTTTTAAAAAAAAAAAAAAAAAAAAAACACCATCAAAATTCAAGTCAGTCATCTGTTCTTGCATCATGCCTTCATCTGTGTGGTATATGAGGTTGTTTTCAGGTTCCTTATGTACACTCAAGTAAGAGTGGGTTAAACTGAGCAAGGGTGCATTTTATTGCTGAGTTTGACTTTTCATATGTAAAAGACTGACGTTTCGGTAACATTTTACTTGTAGGTATCTACATAAGAGTGACATGACACTGTCATAACAATGACATGGCACGGTCATGAACCTGTCATGAACATTATGTACATGTCATAAGCGTTTATGACTGCTGTCATTAAGTGTCATGCTGTTTTTATAATGACAAGTTGACATTGTTTGCGTTGTCTTGATTATGACAACTTGACATTAATCAAAGTGACATTACCAGAAGATGTCTTTGTCATGACAAGTTGACATCAACAAGAAATGCACCTCTTTTTGTGTTTATGACAAGTTGACATAATGATTATTATTGTTATGACAAAGACATCTTCTGGTAATGTCAAGTTGTCATAATAAGGACATCCCAACAAATTTAATGTCAACTTGTCATGACAAAGACAACTTCTGGTAATGTCACTTTGATTAATGTCAAGTTGTCATAATCAAGACAACCCAAACAATGTCAACTTGTCATTACAAAAACCAAATGACACTTAATGATAGCAGTCATAAATGTTTATGACATGTACAACATGTTTATGTCAGTGTCATGTCATAGTTATGACAGTGTCATGTCACCCTTATGTAGATACCTTCAAATAAAGTGTTACTGAAGTTTCTTTGGTACTTCTAATTAATGTTATTTCAGAGGTAACTACTTTTATGTAGTTAAAATAAGCTTCACTTCAACCGGTTAAAACAGCTGAAATACTGCTTGCACATTCATGTATCTGTAATAATAATCCAGGAGAAGAATGTATAATATAATTCTTTGAAAGGGGTTCATCTGCATAATACTTCAACTTTTTATTCTACATTTTAGTAAAATTCTTATTGCAGTACAGGTTTCTTTTAACTTCTTGACATCAATACTGTCACTTAAAGGAAGACATCACCCACAAAATGACCATTTGTCATTTGTCATGCTGTGTTACCTTGAATTTATGAAGTTCATGTCTCCATGGAAAACAGAGAACATATTGATCAGTTGAGGACCATCTTTAACAACAGTAAAACTAAACAAAAACATCAGTTTACAAATTCTTCCACGATTAAACACTGAGCTGATGTGAAACGTATCTTTGAAATATGCGAGAAAAACAAAGTTTTATTCATGAATTCAAGGTAACACGTCATGACTGACTGATGTGCAAACGATCATCTTGTAGGTGAAGTATTCCTTTAAGGGTTTAAATACTTTTTATCTCTGAAATCGTCCCCAATACTGACATTAACTTCTTTTAAAGAATCCAGAATCGCGATGATGCAGCAAGCATCTGTCGTGGCGAGGTGTCGCTCCTTGTTTGCCATTCTGTCCACGCTCGAGCAGAGAAACAAAATCCCATGGCATCCTCAGTCGATTACACAGTAATTGTGGTCATTGTAGGGGATTCCATGCTGACAGGTTGACTGTGTAATGTGACAGGAATGTCTCGGAGGAAACTTAATAGCATCTGGAGTCGAAGCTTTGAGGCTATGACATCACCCTCCTCACTGAGTTTCCTTATTAACGTCTCTGGTGAAGAATCTCGCAGTTGAGCTCTGTTCTGAAGGATTTACTTCATTCTCTAAAACTTTCTTTCTCTGTGTCTGTTGTGCGTTTTTCCTTCCTGTCCTCAACCAGTCCCCTCTCCTCCCCCTCCGCTAGCCCTATATTCAGCCGAAACACGCTGCCTCGGAAGCAGGACAGGTAAATGTACCTGTGTGCGGTGTTAGGCTTCTGGTGAGACAGCTGTGGAGGTTCCTACTGAACCACCACCTGCTGCCACACAGAGAGCATCACAGAGAGGAGCTGTGTGTGTGGTAGCTTGTTGTGTTTGATGGTGTATGTGTGGAGGTGTCTCGCTCTGTGTGGCAGTTTGTGGTTATTTTTAGGACCTCTAGCTCCTGTATGAATGGGAACTTGTGAGACTGTAAACATGAGGTTGTCTGTGTGGATGTTCGCAGCTTCACTGTTTTTGTTTAGTGGTCCGTGTTCACATACTGCCACCTTGTGGTAGAATTTTATGTGCAGATTTATCCAGCAGCATGAGTTTAGGATGCTTATCATTGATTTTACACTGCAAAAATCTCAGTCTTAAGCCATGATTTACCATCTCTGAACCCTTAGAGTCTTTAATTAAGCAAGAATTTAAATATTCAGCCACGCTGAGATGACTGAAACTGTTTCAAGAATTTTCTGTAATCAAGTGTGATCTTATCCCAGTGATGGGATCTGCCTCTTTTAAGAAAATTCTTGCAATGATTTGAAAGAGGAGTCTTTTCAGTTGTCTTAATAAAAGAGTGAAAGCCAAAACTTAGGGTGCTTTCACACGGGTAGCTTGGTTGGTCCAAACCAGTGGAAAAAATGACTCATT
The DNA here is from genome assembly GCF_011397635.1 of Epinephelus fuscoguttatus. Classification (NCBI taxonomy): domain Eukaryota; kingdom Metazoa; phylum Chordata; class Actinopteri; order Perciformes; family Serranidae; genus Epinephelus; species Epinephelus fuscoguttatus. Next base: position 42,016,971 of record NC_064753.1, read on the forward strand.
GCATTTTAGGTCTAGTCTTGTTCCTGTTCCTCTTTGTTTTTTATAAATCACTCACCACCAAGAAACACAATAAAAAACACCAATGCACGGAGTCCAGCTCAAGGTTGCTTCCCATGATGATTATGTACCACAGCCTCACATTGATAAGACACTCACTCGAAGGACAATGTATGGTGTGCAATGTGTGTTGAATGTGCCTACTCGCATGGACGGCCACAGTGTTAATAGGCAGCGTTGTGATAGTTAGATGCAAATTATTGGAAACTGTTTTGCGTAAATAAACATGCATGTTTAAATGCTTTACATTTGCATGAACCTAAATATACGGGAAAATATACATTCATACAGTTCTACATTCCCAAATCATCCCTGAAATTATACAGACTGACAGGTAACTTGTTCGGTTTTGGCAATTCCTATCCGGTATCCTCAGGACACACATGACGAAATCAAATTCCAGTGACATATATTTATGCAGCACTTTAATGCTTCTTTTTCATGCTTTTTATTGTTTCAGTAAGAAAAAAATTCTACAGCAACCTAAATCATGACAAATAGTTATATCTAGATATAACAACAGATAAGATAGTAAAAGTATATTTAAATATAGAGAATAAATACTATGTACATACTGTGTGTATAAAGCCACTGTAAGGCACTTTTACAAAAGAGTTAATGAAACAAAATATAAAATCAAATAAATAATGTGATTAAAATTAAACCATATACAATGCTTCTGATGTATATATTTATGCTCTTATGTGTCACAAAGAGCTCACAGAGAAATAAATGATTGTAAGCATTAATAGTATTATTAGACTGCAAATCAATTGCATGTTATGAATAATGTGTAACGCAGAAAACAGGACAAAAAGAAGGCGTCTTGTACTGTAATGAATCAAGGCTTATTACTGTGGGATTGCTGTCACACACTTTGTAATGGACTAAATGAAATGATAAATGACATGGAGTCAGATACAATCATAGCAGTTTTAACAGCCTTTCAAACAGGAAAAATACCCTCGCTGACATGCATATGTGTTCCCATGGTTACAAGCGTACAATAGCATACATAGCTTAGCTTTTAAAAACATGCTAAAATCACATATGTGCTATCATGAAATCCTGTGGTTGGTTTGTTTTCTTTCACACCACAAACCAACTGCACCAGAATCCGTTTGGAGGCAGGGGAAACGGACCTGTGTTTGTTTTAACCAAAGCAAACAGGTTAGGTGTGAAAGCACCCTTACTTGATCAGATAGAGATTTTTTGCAGTGTGTAAGTTGGGATGTAATAGTGTCAATAGGAAAAATGTCTTTGCAGGTTAAAGATAGTATTGGGTAGTTCTTGAGAGATGCAGCCACATGTTTCCTTGCCTCCTTGCCTCCTTTGCTTTCCTCCTCTGAAGTGTTTCTCTCCCACAGCGGGCCACACTGTGGTAGAAACACTCTGCCCAAGAAGGGACTCAGGTACTGACCTCACTTCCTGCTGGACATGTTGCGCTTCCACACACTGGTTCACCAAATTGTGTTCTGTCTTTCTTTTGTTTCTGCGTCTACATTCACTCTCCGAGGCTTGTGCTCACGCTTGATAAAAATGCTTTTGACGTTTTTGTGTTTGGCACTTGGCACATGTGTTGTGTTGTGCTTCTGTGACGAGGCATGTCACTTTGTATCACAGCTATCACTGTGTTGTTCTGTAGCTGGCTTGCGTTCAGGGGGGTCAAATTTTCTTTGGCTTCTTTGCTGCTTTTTTCCCCAGTTTCTGTTGCTCACAGCTGAGAATCAGTCTATGTTCCCGCTGTTGTGATTTGTTTCAGCATCTGATTCATCACGTTAGATCCCAGCTACTAATCTGGCTGCTTGAGAGGATAAAATTCACCTCTCTGATTGTAAAAGTCAGAAAAATCAAAATCATCTTGTCTTTAAAATCACAGAATCCACACTGCACCTGCTTTGTTTTGTGTCCTTGCTTCCACTTGAACCTTTTTTTGACTTTCTGTAGGTATGGCCCATCCCCGCAGCTGCGAGGTCACGAGGAGGCCCGTGATTGGCTGCGCTCCCACTCCACCAGCGGGCTGCAGGAATCAGCCAGTAACTCCCCATTCTCCCCCAGCTCCAGCCTCACCTCCCCCTCTGGCACTCGCTTCAACTTTGGACAGCTCGGTACGCCCCTCACACACACACACACACCACCATAACCCAGCACTCCACGTGTGTTTACTTTAATCACTAGTTTATTTGTTCTCTGTTGGTTGAGACCAAAACGATTTCCAAATTCAGTGCATAAACTCAAACCACATTGCCATAAAGCTGTGGACAATTAGGAGGTTGCAGTTTTTCAAGTGAGAGAAACTTTGATTTAGCTTTAGTTCAATACGTTTAGCTCTACTTATCTCGTGATTTATCAGTGGACGAACATAAAATTGATTAATTAATCATTTAAGATGTTAATCAAGCAAAAATTGCCAAACATCTTCTGGATTTATCTTCTCAGAAGTACAAAGTTGCTGCTTCTCAGTATTCAAATATGCTCAAAATATTGTTAAAAATATAGATAAATGATGATCATGAGCACATTCAACTAACGTTAATGTCTTAATTACATTGTATTTATCAGATAGCTCCCCAAAGTGTTAATCATTTATGTTGCTGTACTTGCTTGTGATAACTAATAGAGCAGGAAATGAGTTTTCAGATTTAAACTTTTCTCAGGGGGCCTAGTCTGATGGTCTCCCAGTGTTGACTCCATGGCCTTGCACAGTTGGAATCAGTAATCTGAGGGTATTGCCTTGCACTCTGGGAAATTCAGTTTTCTGACATTTTATACACTAACATTAAATCCAAAAATGTATTAATAATGGGTAAAAAACCTTACTTAATTTCACATATCATTTTTCACAGCGTCCAGCCCGACCTCAGCAGCTCAGATCAACCTCGCTGGCATGCGCAACAACAGCCTGACCAATCAGGACGTCTCCTTTGACCCTTGCAGCGACAACCGATTAAGAAACTCCTGCATGTCTCTTGATGAGAAGACTCGCACCATGAGCAGATCGGGCTCCTTCAGGGACGGCTTCGAGGAAGGTAGGAGTAGACAAGGGGAGGATGGATGGATACAGACATGTATACTGAATATTCAGTGTCTCTGTGTGAGTCCTGGCCCCGGTCTTTACATGTTTGGTGTAATCTGTAATTACAGAGTAATCCTTTTCCAAAGACCTGCACGCCCCCATCTCTCTGTGACTCTGAAGCCTCTCCTTCCTTATTCCACATCCCCGTGCCAAAAGAATTATTATTCCGTTTGTTTAGAGAACATTAGGACGGATTACAACCGCTCCTCGAAGAAAAGCCCTCCATCCCCTTAGAAATCCATAAGCAGCTTTGGTGCAGCTTTGTTTTTTTCATAAGCTTGTTTATTGGGAAAAGTACCCAGGCGTGCTTTTCCCACCAGCAGGCAGACTCCCCGCTCGGGCGAGGTTGCTCCGCTGGAGTCTGCTCAATCCTCAGGGCCATAGAAACACACCGCGTTGAATAAGAGGAGCAAACTAGGACCGGGAGTGAGGTGGGCGTAGTCATGTGTTGAAAATGGCTCTCTTAATGAGATAATCACACTGAAATAATATTAAATAGCTGCGGCTGGTAGCGAACTCACATTTTATTTTACCATAATATAAACAATAAACCACAATGTAAACAGTTATCACAAAATAAAGCAGCGTCAAGATATTCCTCGCAAGTAAAGGCTCAATTTTGTCATCAACAGGTAAATCAAAAAAGTTTACACTCCCTCTTCTGAGGTTTGCAGAAGGTATTCTGGGAAATGTAGTTAATCAGTAACTGAAGTAAAACTTCACAGATGACCATGAGAGACTGACAGCGTGAGGTAGGGTGTCAATGGTATGAGATTTTTGAGGTACGATAAGTGTTTGGGGGGTTGTGCAAGTTTGTGTAAAATGTCTGACAGGCAGTCAAGGAGGAAGGAAATGTACACGTGCAGGTGAGATTCACTGTCAGGCTGCATTTTCTTTCAATACCATAGATAAGCAAATATACATGGTATAATAACTGTTAATTTTATTACCATAGTATACCGTGTAACCGTTACTGCGGCTGCACGTTATGCAAAAAATCACACTGCGATTATTTGGACAGATATTGTGATTGATATGAGTCTCAGTTTTAGTGGGAGAGTGAAGGGGAGACGGATGAATACACAGGAAAGAGCAACATGAGCAAATCCAGTGACACAGAAACTGGTTTTGTAAATGTGCCTCTGGGGAATCAGTTGTGTGTTCTGTGACTAACCTGGTAAATCTAGACTCCAGCTTGAAAATTAGTTTTCTCCATCAGATTCTGATGCAACAAACTTTCAGAAACCATTCAACTTGTACAAAGTTCTGTACACCGTACCTTATAACTGAGAATGACCTTCAGAATCAACAAATCCAAATTATATTTTTGCAAATAAGAAAGTCATCTACAGTAGATTCTCACCTTCGAATTAAGCAATAAATGTGATGCAATGATCACGTGAGTCACCCCCTCTTTTAACACCTGAAGCACTTCAACAGGTAGCTTAGACAATGTGTGATGTTGCAATTGCATGAACTTTGTGATGTTAAATTTATTTGGAAACTGATTCAAGTTGTTTTTCCGAGTGTTACAATTAGAAGCAAAGACCAGTGCTATGAACAGTATGTAGAGTTTCATTTAGTTGTCTAAGAGAAGCAGACAGCTGCCACTCATCTATTGTACAGCCGACCTTAAAGACATGCCTGAGCTTTTCCCCTTATTGTGAAGCGATACACAAACACACAGGTAGCACTCACGTAATATGCACATGCACAATAAGACAGACACAAACTTATTATTATTGCGCCCCCCAGTAGCACATCTGCCTCTTTTCCCAGCTCCATGAGTCTGCCTTCCCTTTCAAAGGAGGGGATAATTACAGGGATCACAGTGAGAGGCGTGAGAGAGACTTGATGACATACATGAAACCTCCGACATAACTTTCTCTCTCTTTGCTTGTGTGTTGGATCGCATTGTGCGTGGGTCGGCGAGGACATGCAGTTTGTGTGTACATGTGTATGTCGCTGAGGTGTAGAGTTACCCGACTGTTGTTGGATTGACAGGACAAAAGTCACATCATCCACCCAACACTTTGTCAGACCTGTCCTGTGTGAGAGCGACACCACGACGTAGTGTCGCTTCACCCCCTCCACCCAGACTCTCCCACTCACCTCAGTATCTGCTCTACTTCTCTTTATGTCTGTAGAAACCAATATCTTCCAAAACAACTTATCAACAGGTTTCTTCTTATGCCTTGGAAACAGATATTCAAAAACTGAGATTAATGTTTTTTTACATTAGAAATTACCTCCATCCTCCTGTTCCCATTTATTGTTATGAGACAGTTGTGTACAATATGTCACAATATCTGCGTAACTGTTGAGAGAAACTAATATGTACATTTTCTTTTGTTTTTTACAAATCAATCATGAACATTTGTCATGCAGAATTTTTAATGTATTAAAATGTTGTAAAATAGAGTTTAAGCAGTGGTGGAAGAAGTACTCAGATTGATTGCTTAAAAGTCAGAGTTTTACATTACGCACATTTGTTTTACTTAGAGTGCAAGTAAAAGTAGTCATTATGCAGAATGGTTCCTCACAGTGTTAAATTATATTATAATAGTCAGGTTTTACCTCTAACGAACACGTGTCTGAATGATTTAATATTGTGGTGGAGCCAGTTTTTGTGTACTACTGCGTAGATAAGTACCACATCATATCATACAAGTATATCATATGTTTTTATATGTAAAATAACTGAGTGTCAAATAAGTGTAGTGGGGTGAAAATATAAGTTGCAGTGGAGGTGAAGTATAAAGTAGCATTTACTAGAAATACTTGAGTAAAGTACAAGTATCTTTAAACTCAATGCAAACTGCAATATATACACGTGTACCATCAATAAAATGCAGATGACACTGTCATTTACATGCATGCTCCCTCCATTGTACAGGTGGTGCAAGAGCCTCAGACTGCATTTCAGTCATTACATGATGGAGACGTGCTCATTTTTCTTGAGAGGCCACTATGTTTGAATGGTGGATTTTTGCATTCTAAGTTGTATTTGTTGCATTTTAAATGTGTTTTGTTTGGCTGCTACCTCAGCCAGGTGTCTCTTGTGAAAGACATTTTCAAGCTCAGTGGAACTTCTTGGTTAAATAAATGTTAAATAAAATAAATAAATAAATAAATAAAATATCAAACAGCACAATTTGGCAAAATGCTGAAGACCCAGAAATCAGAAAAATGTATCCACTAAATCAACACCAGTGTTAACAGATGACTCCAAAAAACAGAACTCATGTGATGGAAACAAACACTGAAAGGCCAGTCAGTTGACTGTTTTGTCTAGAAATTTTTTTGGAGAATGCCAATTAAAATCAGGGCTGTGGCTGCCCATTCAGGTACCATTAGCATAACTGTTTTGTGGTGCTTTCCGTGGTCTATCGTTGTAGCAATCCACAGAATGAAGACAGAACTGATGCATATCATATTGCATATAACAGTCGAATGGTGCCTATTGTAGTGCTTCATCTTAAATTTAAAATAGTTCATTAATAGGATTGTGACTGATGATCAGTAGCTGTTTTTGTGCCCCCCCCAGAACTTGATGCCCTACGCACAGTGTATAATATGCATGTAAGTAGCAGCGGTGCTGGTGCTGCTGAAATATCCTGCAGCCCAATGTAATGTCTTCAAATGTCTTTTTTTTTTTTTAACCAACAACCTAAAACATGCTGTTTACTGCTATATATGACAGTAGCAATCATGTCATTGGGGAAGCTGCATCCAGAGAATTTCACATATCAAAATAGGTGCAACAGTTGATGTTTTGTCAGTCAATGATTCAACTAATTGTTGTTGCTCTTAAGAATTCAGGTCCTAAAATGTACAGGTACGCATTAAAACCACAGCAGTGAATCTAAATTAATATTCTCCTTCTCATGTGGCTCCCTGCACACCTTGCTGTCTAGACCAAATTAAGATAAAAGTGAGTCCTCAGTAAACCAGTGTCTGCTCCGTCTGCGAGGCGGATGACTGAATGAATGTTCCAGGATCAGCCCAACCTCGCTGTGTGGTTGATGACATCACTGCTGCTGATCCTTTCTGATCTGCTCCCAGGCAGGAAACAGTACTGGCGTTGTGTCCCGGCCTCTGATGTGTGATTAGTGGCTGAGTCATTAGCAGAGTAATGCTCAGGCTGTCATTAGTTGCGCCACAGTCCAACTGTAACGTGTAGGAGTTTTTATCTTTATGACCGCAGAGCTGCAGTCATTATGTTTGGGAGGAGGCGGGAAGGAGAGTCGGGGCGGGCGGGAGCAACTGGGAAAACTGGGCGGAACAGTGCTGGGTGGGCAGGGTTGGAGCGGAGTGGGTGGTGTGTGCGGGGGGTCTGTTGATAATCATGGTACTGTTGTGTGTACAGATGTACTTTCTAATCCCCACTTTTGCTTGTGGTTTTTGTCTCTTCAGTTCACGGATCATCCTTGTCTCTGGTCTCCAGCACCTCTTCCATTTACTCCACGGTGAGTACACAAAACCTCAAAGAGTTCATCAGGAATGGTGTTAAGTGCATTCTTTTTGAATCCCTGAACCTCCAATACTGATACAGTGTAGAAGCAATGGGGTTTTGGGTTGTTGTTTTTTTAATTGCATTACCTTTCGGGTCCTTTTTTCACCACTAAATACATAGTTTGTTCATTAGAGAGCACTTATGGCTTAATTTTTCACCTGGAAAATATCTCGTTCAGGACATAACTTGGTCAAAACCCTTGAGTTACCAAATTTAAGGGATCAAATATGTTAACCCTAACCCTTAGGACACATACCACGTAATCCCAATGTCCCTTGCTGCATGTCAATAGATGGATTACTGAACAGGCCTACTGGGCACAGATCCAAGTGTCAGGACCTGGCTTTTGCTTGCAAAATGTCACTCACATTAACACGTACCAACCATGAAGAAACTGAAAATTGCCACAACAAGACCATAAAGAGATGCAAACAAACTGCAAAGAGACACAAAACAGCCAGACGTAGACATAAAGTGCCTACAAAGTGACACAAGACGACTGTAAAAGGACACAAAATTAACTCAGAGAGACACAAAATTGACACATTAAGACACACCGTCACCTCAGAGAGAACCAAATGACTACAAAAAGACAGGAAACAACCACAAAGAGACACAAAACGACTACAAAGAGACACAGAACAACCAGAAGGAGACATAAAATGCCTACGAAGTGACACAAGATGACCTAAAAGGACACAAAATTACCTCATAGAGAGACAAAATTGACACAATAAGAGACAGCTTTACCTCAGAGGGACCCAAATGACTACAAAAAGATAGAAAACAACCACAAAGAGACACAAAACATCCACAACGAGACACAAAATTACCTCAGTAAGACACAGCATTACCTCAGAGAGACGAATGACTAAAAAAGGCAGAAAACAACCACAAAGTCTTTGTGTGTGTTGCTTGTAGTAGAGATGGTGGGGCCCTTTGCACATCTGTGCCCAGGGGTCCATTGTCTCATAATCCGCCCATGTGCATATCATAGTCTCGTCTCCTGTCTTCATTTCCATTGTATGAGTAAGTATGAAATGAATCAATAACACAACACCACCAGCAGTCATTTCCCATATCTAGTAAAGCATCAGTATGAGTTCTGTTCTTCAACCCTGAGATAAAATAAGGGTAAGAAACAGGCTCTGTATGATTATTACATAATCTCATTGTAGGAAATCTCTGCAAGCAGCGAGTATATCAGTCCAGATAGCTCCACAGTCCATGTGGAAACCAGAGCAACTGGTTTCTGCTTTTGCCCATGGAATTATGAAATATTGAGTATTTGAGTTTTTCAGAACACGCTGTTACACATTCACCCTCTAATCCATTCACGTATCTGACTCAGACACCCTGAGAGAAAAAGGTCTGGCTGTAATCATGCAGACAACATTGGGACAGCCCACACGCACACGCAGTAGCCAATCAGAGTCTTGTCTGTAAAGCATAGCTCCTCCTCCCTGTGTGGGCTTGTGTACTCACCTGGGCAGGTGTAGCAGTGTAGACACTGGATCTGTGCTCGGGCACTGGCTGGTCCTTTGAGCAGGAGAGTCTCAGGTTTGAAATCAGAGGGGGGAAGAGAGTGGAGGCAAAGATGATGGCGACTTTATCCATGACGGGCACCGTCACGTCCTGGCAGCTAACGGTAGGGATGATAAGGGGTGCAGGAGTACTTCATTCTGCTTTTTCTTTTTTTTTTTTTCTTTGCTCTATTGGAGTCAGATGCAGCTGTAAGTCAAATATATAACTACATAGAACATATAATCACAGATATTCTTTCTTTTTTTTAATCAGTAAAACTGAGGTGTCTGACTGAGTCTGACATTAGATGCTTCTTACCTGAACAAAATCGAATCTGATGTTTGCAAATTCCACAACATCACCACGAAGACCTTACCTATCTTGTTTTTCACTCTAGCTTTGATTTTCCTCAGATAACGTTTCTCCTGTTCAATTTAGGTTTGTTTTTTTTTTTTGCTTGCATGTTATCACTTTGCCTTACTCCCACGATGTTGATAGCTCATGGGATTGTTTTTGTTTGTGAAGTCCTGGTCCAGGATTTTACATCATGGTGAGATCTCTTGTGTTTTGTCTGCGTCTCCAAGACACACTGGCTGCTCTGTTTGTGTATCTAGGATCGACTGGTCCTGTGTGCGTGATTGACAGCTCTGTTTGGGTGTGTAGACCATGTGTGGATAGATGCCACTTTGTAAACCATCCACTCATGCCGCAGAACACATGTGCTATACATGCACAGACACATAAGGCTGTTGAAACCTGTTCTAGTGCTTTGTGGTTGGGAGGTGGAACCACATGAAAAATCGTTAATTATCAGATGTTGTGCACCTTTGCTTATGTCACAACACAAGCGCTGTGTTCAGGCCTCCCACAGGTTTTAAAGATACTGATTGTGGATTAGACAAAAAACAAACTGTTATTAAAGAAAAGCACTCAGAGAACAAATACTGTAACTCCACCAAGACTGCACGAATAATTAGGATATGTCAAGAAACTTTTAACCTGCATCACAGTCCATCTAGTCATCAAATATATATATATATAAATAAGTTAATTTCAATGCAGATGCAGAAGTTCGTTGTGAAATTGTTATAAAAATAAATCCTCAAAATAATCCTGTGAATGCAGCAAAATCTAAAATCTTGTTCTCTGTCTCATAACCTAACTTTCCTCCAATTTTGGTTGAAATCATTAAAAAAAATTCTGGTAATAATATTATTAAAACAAACAAACAGGACTAAGAAAATAACCTTTGGAGAGTGTAACACAGCTTAAATGAATGGGTAGCCTTGAAGGTATTTAATCATTGAAAAATAATCATCAAATCTATCTTTCTTTCTTTTTTTTTTTTTTTTTACATGATAAATTCTTTGAAACTATTTTGATGACAGTAGAAAACAATCATAGTGTTGTTTTTGATATTACCACTGGGTGGCGCTAAAGTAAAGTGGAAATAGACAAGTTTTTTTTGTTTAAACTTATAATAAAGTAAATGTTGATTGCAGAATGTAATAGTTAAACCAGTTCTGTCTGCCACAGGCTACGATGTAACGGTAAAATAAACGCTCAATTTTTTGCATAAAGAAAGTGCTTCAACCATTGTGTGACCAAAACATGGAGGTTAAAAAGAGGTGGAGTCACAGTGTCATATCGCTTCATAACCTTGTAAAATCAGGCCTGCGATTTCTGAAAAGTTCAACAGCTGGCGCACTATCATAGAACATGGGGATGATTGATCCGTTTCACTGTGGCGTTCACAGTCGGCCTCGGGTCGGAATATATTTTACACAAAAAATTAAGATAAGGGTGAGAATTATAAGTCTGCAATAATTGGGAAGGTCCTTAATAACAGACAGTGAACAAATGCATTCTGTGAGTATGTTTATACGGACATGAATAACCTGTTTATGATCAAGTTTATGGAGTATGTTGTTTATGTGTGTGTTAACATGGACATGAATAACCTGTTTATGATCAGGTTTTGGGAGTATGTTGTTTACGTGTTTAGCATGTAAACACCATATCTTGTTTATGAGAAATGTGAATATGCTAGCTGGAGCACTCCAAAGAAACCAGGATGAATATGAGGAATATGGATATCCTATTTTCTCGGTGCTCATGTAAACACCATATTCTTAATGTGATCATAACCAGGATTATCCTCATAAACGGGTTATTCATGTCCATGTAATCACACTCTGTATGAATATTTTTTATCCATATGTTCTGTCGGCAGCAAATCCAGTCAGTCATACCCAAAAGTTCTGTCAGGCTGAGCCCGCCCACAGAGCACCTGAGTTGACATCCCTTTATTTTTAGTGCCGTCTGCTGTAACCCTCCAACACTGCAACTCCAGCTGTAATACCCCACAGCTCCCATGGGGTCAGAGAGCATTTCCCAGCCTTCATTTAATAGCCTTGGACCAAAACAGGAAGAGAATAGTGGTTTTGTTTTCTCTGGAAGCTATCGGTAGCTATCCCCAGTGACCAAAGAATATACTGTAAGTTCTTTGCAGTTAAGATCCCAAGTAGCACAAATGGCAGACGCTGGAACAACCAACTGTGGAAGCTCTGGCAAAAGAAAAAGACTCCTGTTGACGGAGGATGCAGGTAGTTGCCATGCAGCTTGGGGAGGCAGTTGAAAAGTGGTTTGTTTCCACTTTAAAAGGTGTTGAACTGACAACAAACAAAGCAAATGAACCAGTTGTGCGTGAGGAAATTTCACTGCCACTTACTATGAACTTGGTGTAAAAGCAGCTTCAGTCAGGTTAACTGTAAAAAACATGTCCAGATGCAGTGTCAGTGCACCGTGCAGCTTGTTTACATGTAAATGTGGGTGTTGCATGTTTCACTGTTTTGGTGAACGGCAGCAGGAGAGGGTTGTGTTGTGTTCGTGCGAGCGTTTGTTTTGCCTGCTCTCTCTCTCTCTATATACGCATTTGGCTACCTGTCTTTTCTTACTATTGTTCTGTGTGCAGCCTATAGAGACAATGGGATTCTCCCTCACACACATACACACACACACACACACACACACACACACACACACACACACACAGAGATGAGTGAAATGCCTTCAGGAGGATATCTCTGCTTTCCAGACATATTACACCTGACAATCTCCTCCACAGTTTATACAGCTTGTCTCCATGGAGCTAATAAATCAAGCAGGAGTCAGGACATGTGCATCGCGCACAGTCTGACCTCCGGCAGCTTCAACTCCTTTCTCATTATAGCATGTCACATTTCAGTCAGTACGTCCTCTAATGATTTTCTCTTCTTCTGATGTTTGTTTTTACAGAATGAGGAGAAGTCTCAGTCAGAGGTAAGCATCGACCCGCCCACACCACTTGTATCCTGTGTGTTTTCAGCTCTTTAATTTTCTATGTGCAGTGGTTGGACTTGTTGAAACACGGGGGCGTTTTCGCAGTTATATCTAGTTACACATGTATCTGTATTGTGACTGACCCTGTAACAGGCTCTTGTTCCTCTCTGAACACCTGTGTACACCTGTATGTGCTCTTTTATGCATCCTCTGTGTTTCATCTCTTGACCTGAACGTATCAGAGCTCCGATCTTGGAGACTCCCTCATTTGTTGCCACAGTTTTTTTTTTTTTTCATTTTGTGCCTGGATGCGTGTGTATGTGTGTGTTTAGCAATGTGTGCTGTTATGGAGCAGGCATGTATGCTTTTGTCTTGGTCCTTTTTGATGTCGTGCCTCTTTTGCGTCTGCAGATCCGCAAGCTGCGCCGGGAACTGGATGCCTCCCAAGAAAAGGTTTCCGCCCTGACGACACAGCTGAGTGCCAACGTAAGTGAACAGGCAAACACACACTCCTGAACAAACTGTTTTAGACGTGTATACTATTTCCTTCCAGTATTTATCATGCCACAACTTTAATCAATAGTGTGGTCAATACAAAAAAAAAATTTTGCTGTTATACTGAACAAAGGCTGTGCCCCAAAAAAATATTTTAAATTATTATTTATCAATTTATTATAAAGGTGTTTATTAAATACCACACAAATAAGCAGTTCCAGGTGTTCTGGGACCAATATTCTAATAGATTCCAATATGTTTTTACTATGTACACTGTTTCAAATAAAATTGTAGACACAGAAAAAACAAGTTACCTTCAATTTGTGTTTGACAATAAATTTAAAACTAGTGTCTTTTTAGATTAAGTATGAAACTGAACAGTCTACTGCCATGATGGCTGCGCTATGAGGATATATTTTGGCAAAGTGATGCTTTGAGATAAATACTAACTTCAGCATAATAACATTCTCAAAATTATAATTTTTTTATTAACAGGTAGGGATAGGGGGCAAAATGATATAGCATAGTATCGCGATATTTTGTGTGGCCATATTGTATCAATACACAGGATCGATCGTTAATTATATACATCATTAATTTTATGCAAATACACATTTAATACAACTTCAGGAACTAGAAGAATAAAATCAGTTGCCTTTTTAGTCCACTAGATGGTGCTAATGTTTTTTTCCTGGTGAGGTCAGGCGAGGTCTCAGTCAAGCAGGAAGTTTATCAAAACAAAGATGGAGGCACCTGAGAAAGAAATCAGACAGGCGCCGTCGGCGTTTAAATCAAACATCTGGACTTATTTTGGATTTTTTTTTAACACGGAAGGAATTATGGCTTTGGATATAAGACACGCGATTAACAAGCAGTGTCATTTGAGAATACTCTGGGAATATTTCGACCATGGCGGCTCACCTTTCACGCATCCGTCCAGAGATAGCATTAGCCGCTAACGGCTAAGCTAATGATAAACCCGCTCCGCTGAAAAACCAACCAACAGTGGCGACGCATAGCTTGACTAACGTTAAACTAGCAGGTATGTGACACCGACACAGTCTTGCCCAAGCTTTACAGAGAAGTGAAGCATAAAGCTGAGGAATACTTGAGTACATTAGGAAGGGTAACGTTAGCATTAACTTGTGATGCCTAAACGTCAAGGTCAGTGGATTGATATGTGACTGTAACGGCACATTGTCTCACTGAGAATTTGGGCCTGCTGCTCTTCAAACTAGAGCAGTACACGGAAGTCACACAGAGCAAACACTGCAGACCTGCTGCAAAATGTAACCCAAGATTGGGGGATTGTGGTTACAGATATAGCTTCGAACATGGGTGTTGCTTTTAAGTTAGCGGGATACATGCATGTACAGTGTTATGCTCACGTTTAATCTGGCTTTGCAGAGGATGTTAAATCTGCCAACACTTGAGTTTGTCAGGTGTATGCAGCATTTCTGACAGGTTTTATGACGGTGCTTTTCAGTTTGTCTGCTTGGCATCACATTTTACTGCAATAAAAATTATTAAAGTCAGATAAACAGACTGAAAACTTTATCTTGTGAGGCAAAACTGATGTTGACAATGTTTTCCTTTGGGGAAATAATTTGTAGTTTGCTGTTGGAAATAAGGTGATAAATCCCAATATATTTTATCACAATACTCAGCATGTTGCAGCATCGCAATGATATCATATTGTGACCTAAGTATCGTGATAATACTTTATCGTTAGTTCTCTGGCGATTCCCACCCCTATTGAAAACACATCAAGCAGTGTTAAAGTGTGGTTTGCTGCAACAGTTGCCTTTTTTTTGTGGCCAGGAGCCATGTTCATGTGTTTCAGGCAGGCGGAAAGAAAATCTGTGTAACACAAGTCAAAATGTAACATAAGTCACAGAACTGGCTGCAGGTATTCCATAGCCGCAATGCCCTACAGAGCCAAATGACTGCAGTACTGGGTTGCCGCTGCAGCAGTTCACCACTGCTTGATGTGTTTTCGGCGTTAGAATCAATCAGTCAATCAATTTGCCACATAAAAACCATAAATATGATTTCAGCAAAATGTAGTTTTCATTACCATCAGTTGTATATGCAAAATAGTGTAGTAATAATGAATATATGTCGGTGTTTAAAATTAGGCAAGGTTGTAATTCTTAAGTGCACATTCCAACTATAATGTAATTATTAGCTGTTGAAAGTAAAAATGAAAATCATGTAACTGTATTGATAATTTCAGAAAATAAA
The DNA here is from genome assembly GCF_011397635.1 of Epinephelus fuscoguttatus. Lineage (NCBI taxonomy): Eukaryota > Metazoa > Chordata > Actinopteri > Perciformes > Serranidae > Epinephelus > Epinephelus fuscoguttatus. The sequence goes on from NC_064753.1 coordinate 42,032,204, forward strand.
TGTAATCCATATGCCATGACTTGAAGCAGAATCAACTGTTTGTTTTGTGAAGAGACAGACTCAATTTTAAAGAGCTTTGAAATTTGGCACTCTGTCTCTCTCAAGCACCCAAACATCTCCCAAATGCATGCAAGTACCTTTCCTGATATTCATCAAAAACTGAACAGATAGCTCCCACCGAGCACTGTACTCCCAGAAGGTGTAATTTTACATCTGGCAGAACCATCAGGAAATCTCTTAAAGCGTCTCCAGACACGATCCTTTCTGCCACCCAGCCGTCTGTATTGCACAAGTCTCGCCACGCTCCGCTTGTGATCTGTTGTCTGAGTCAATGCACGTTGGTGGTTTAACTGCGGATTAGAGATATGGAGGGAAGGCAACGGTGTTAGATTACAGCAGAGAGTCAAGTCTCAGCACACTGCTGAGGGACTGTCGCAGATGTGGATTGAAGATTTACAGCTAATGACGCCTGGATATAAGAAGGCGTGGTGTGAGTGTTGAAAGAAAAACAGACAGAAAACAGGGGCTGGTAGTGGGGGGGTCATGAGGTGGGATGTGGTGAGTGAGGGAGGGCCTTCATCTGTTCAAATATTTGATTACACACCACAGACAAATGAGTTGAACATGCCTTGAAGCCCCTGAGGCCGAGAATCTAAGAACATCCTTTGCCGCAAAAAGTCACGACTTGAATCACAAATCAGTCAACGCTTTACTCAGCTCTCACACACGCGTCCTGCAGGCATCTGCAGATTATTTATATTAAGTCTAAAGCCTCATGCAGTATCGTGAAGGATGACCCTGTTCACCTTGTTTGGTGTTTAAACCAGCAAAATCTGCAGCGTCACACTGAAAATTAAGTTTTCAGATCTTCCAGAGAGTTATTTGTTGTGCATGAGTTCATTTACAATTTTAATCCTTAATTTTCATATTACTTGGGCTCGAGCACAGACCAGTGTGAGGATACTAATAAAACTGAAGTAGTTATTATTATTTTGTGCAATCAGTCACATTTTTGAGGGGCTAACTAAATGTGGCACACTTATCAGAACTGGTGAAAAATGGCTCTGTAGCACCCCTGAAGAAATTTAAAAAAAAAAAATAAGCCCCACATTTAGGTTTCACCTGGATGTAGGAAATTTGGTAGGCATATGTAACATCACCATGTGTTCAAAAGAAGTCTCTTGGAGCCATGCCCTAAACCTAACAGGAAGTCAGCCCATTTGAATTTACTGTGCAATTTTTTTACTTGAAAGTACCCCCTCCCAGAGATTGAACCTCATCAACTTTGAATTTCAATCCATCCTACCCAGTCTGGAGTCTCATGTTCACTACGTCACTTTATTCTCACACTATAACAGCCAGAAATCTGTCAAATCAAGTTACAATAGAACATAAAAATCACCCAAACTGTAATGAAAAGAGGTTTACCCGAAGATGACTTCATGTTGTGTCTTAGCATGAATGACTGGTTCTTGCTCAAGGGACTGTTTTTGGTGAGGATGATGTCACGGTTTGGCTTCAGTGTTGTGTTTGTAGTGTGGGAACCTGTCCAGAGCTGACCTTCAGAGGATACTCATTTATCACAGGCTGTTATTTTTTGCATGATTATTTGGATTTGGCTATGTTTTCATTTTGGTACGGAGATTATTTGACTGATGTCATGTTTGGGTTTCAGCCCCAAGGTTGAAGGAGTTGTGTCGACACCTCTCACACATTATCAGATGCATTAGATTGTTTAGGTTGTTTTTCCTAGCTCAGTGTCTCTACTGGTTATCGCAGCTCAGTTAGCATTCACTCTTAATCAACTCTCTCAACATTCGTTCAGTCATTAGCAGTCCAGTTAGCCCTCTGCTGTTAGCGCCCATAGCTTTATTGTCAGAATTAACCTCCAGCTGACTCCTTTTCCATGGCGTCCAGCAGCTAGTGGGGGAAACCACTGAGGTGCAACCCAGGCTTAACTCCTCTCAGTATGGATGCATCTTTTGAAGAGGTTTATGAGAAAACCTTTTCTCTTCACATAGACTATTGGAGTCTTGTGTTTGTATCTCTGTCTCTTAAAGGGAGTGGAGCTGATTAGATTCTAGGAAAATTTGTGTTTAACCATAAGTATTTTGCCGTTTTACAGTCTACCCAAAAATTCTGGCATGTGAAACTGTCAGAACATTTTGCTTTTCCAGTTTATTTTTGTGACCGTTGTACAACTTTGTTTCTCCTGCAGGCTCACCTGGTGGCAGCGTTTGAACAAAGTCTGGGCAACATGACCATCAGACTGAAGAGTCTCACATTGACAGCAGAGCAGAAGGTGAATGCAGCATCACCTGCTCTATAATAGACTGTGCTGTGTACTAATAAAATTGCACATTCAAAGTCTCTGCATTTGATTCATTGCTTTGGCCCACTTGTCATTTTCTCTGTGCAGGACTCTGAGCTGAATGAGTTGAGGAAAACCATCGAGCTGCTGAAGAAGCAGAACGCTGTGGCTCAGGCTGCTATCAATGGAGTCATCAACACACCTGAACTCACACCTAAAGGGGACAGGACAGGTAAACACAAACACGACACTAAGCAGAAACCTTTGAAGGGGCACAGATGACTTTTTTAAGTGTATTTGTGCTGAGTATAGTAATGCAAAGAAATAGTGTTTTTCCAAAAACTACAAGTCATCAGATTGTACACATGGAATAATTTCTGATGCAATTAATCGGCCAGCAAAATTTGTTATCGTGTCAGGCCTTTGTGAGCTTCTGACTGTGTGTAGGGCACTTTTTGTTGTGTATTCCTCTTGTCAGGGAGGTAAACAGAAAAAAATATTTAAGCCAAATAATGCACTCCACCTATAAAATAACAGGGAGCTAATTTTAAAAATCTCACTCCAAGATTTGGAGCCTGTTTTTCTGCAGTCAAAGGAAAACCTGTGACAAAGTAGATCAGTCTGGCTGGTTAATGTTTGATATTTATTGAAAGACATATTTCAGTCATGTACATTTCCTGTCCCTGCTTGTCTCTCCTCAGCCGGCAATAACAGCAGTTCACAACAGCAGCAGCAGCAGAATCAGCAGCCAGACCTGCGCATCAGGAGGCAGCACTCCTCTGACAGCGTCAGCAGCGTCGCCAGCGCAACCAGCCACTCGAGTGTGGGCTCCAACATGGACACTGATGCAAAAAACAAGAAGAAGAACAAGAAGAACTGGGTAAGATGCTGGAAATTGAAATCTGAAGACATGTGATTTCAGTGTGTGTTGAGTCACTAACAAGCAGCCAACCAGGTCTTTGTCTCTTTGTGCATTTTCATGTCTGTGTTGGTGTCACATGTTTGGGTTTCTTCCCTTCAGGCATCTTTCACTGGGGAAAAGGTGAATACACCTTGGCTTTTCATAGACTTACTTGATTGATTTGGGGATTTGCAGGTCAAAAAACAGACATTTAGGTTAAAACTGGGCTAAATTTATTTGTACTAGCCGTATCTTGACCTGCAAATCACCAAGTTAATGTTTACTGACTAGTATCTAGTCCTAGCATCATCTCATTAGTTGTTTTTCACCAATGATCATACAGCAAAACATCTTAGATACTTACACACTTTTCCTTTTGGTTGTTGAAAGACTTTTTTGTGCACCGGAGGACAAGTCAAGGAAGATGACGTAGGAAACTATTTTTACTCTCTGTTGTCCCCATAGACTGAAGCGATGTTGTGTTAGCCGCCTGTGGTTCTCTAGAGCTGATCCTGATGTCAAGTGTTAGGATGAGCAGCGTGGTGCTCTGTAGTAGTTGTTAAAAGACGTGAGCTCGTGTAGAGTTTCCTGCTTTAGCTCACAGTGATAATAAACGACCCTCCTGTATGTGTGCAGATGTGCTTCCAGCTGTCAGTTTGTGTAGATGAGACCCCACAGGAGGTTCCTCCATGCAGGCACTCACACAGAGTATGTGCTATGGAGTGTATAGGGGCAGTGTGTCTGTTTGAAAGTATATAATGGATCATGAAAGACATCCTGTGTCATGGTGGTTGTGATGTAGTGTTAGCTTGCAGCTGCCTGGAGGTCAAATAAACTCAGCCTTAGTCCTGTAAGAGCCTCTAGTTTAATCTCTGTCCCTCCATAACACATTAACACCCCCAAACCCATATGAACATGTGCTGTTTTGTCTCTCTGTCTTCCTTTGCTTCGCTTCATGTGGCAGGTCTATGAGGTAAGGATGGTATGCTGTGTGAAATGAAAGAAACAAAGCTGCCTAACCCCTGCATTTTTTTCTAGGTTACTAACCTCCTTTCCTTTTCCTCCTGTCCTCTGCTGCCACCTTAGTGCCTGTCCACACCTCCCTAACACTGCTTCTCCCTGAAAACTGCTCTTATGACACTTGAGCCAGCTCTTTGAAGGGAAAATCCACCGAAAAATACTTAAACACTGTCAGAAAAGGAGCATTAGTTAATGTAGCTTGTATCTCTGGATCTATGGCCCTTTTTAGAACATCAAGACACACTGTGATTGGATCAAATTGGACTAAGTGTTGCGTGACCATCCTTTGGTGTATTGAAATCTGCTGAGAGTGGTATCTCCAGCTGTACCGACACAATCGCTAACATGACTAGCAAGCACGCTACAGAGCAGCTGGGAAAAGTGCAGACGTTATAACTGTGCGCAGGGCAGTAACAAAATGTGAGTCAACTGGAGATGCATAATAGGCACCGGTGTGAACAGTGATGTCTCTCAGCTGTCCACATGTGGTCAGATCACCCAAAACACATTAATACCAGGTCTAAATAAGGCCCAAATGTGACATGACTTAAGGTTGTGATATTTTTATTTGAGGACCAAAATTCACCAATTTTGAAAAGTCTACAGAGAACAAAAGATTGTAGAGGAGGCACTAAGACCAATTAATGCAGCACAGCAACAGCTTGCAGAAGCATGACTGTCCTCTGACATGTTCAGCCCAGAGGCCATTAAGTATACACGGTGGATTTCTCCTTCAAACACAAACTCTTGCTAGAACAATATGAGGAAATCAGTTTTTTTTACGTGGGTTTTACCTAAAAGTTTACATGTAGTTCAAATATGGCTCATCATTTTCTTTTTTTTAGCAAAAATACAGACATTGTAAAAGGAGCAGAGACAAGTACAACTTAAAAACCTTCTTAGTATTAAAAGGTAAAGAGAAAATGGGGAAAAGTGCTAATTATATTGTTTATTATGCAAGTTTATTTCAGCTACAGTGATTGTGGTTTAATTATCATTATAACCATTTTTGGATGCCTCCACAGAAAACGGCAAGCAGATCGTGTAATCTTTCAAAACATGTGTTAAACTCTCACAACTCATGCAGTAAAATCCAAGTCTCAATTATCCAGTCATATGCTCAGTACATCCCAAACATATGCAATTTTACTAAAGCTTTACTATTTTAAACTGAACTGAAAGTTAAACATATCTATGCTCTCTTCAAAGCCAGACTACTATACCAAGGTTTTTTAGCGAAAATGTGTTTGGGAAGTACTGAGCAGCATTTGCCTGGATAAATTAGTCTCTTACTCCACAGAGTTGTGTGAGTGTTTGCAAAAATGGTTTTGCTGTTGTTAAATGTGGTCCCCAATCAATCAATATGTTTGTCAGTATTTAAAAGTTTTCTTGAAGACATCAAGTTAACATGGCGTGATTAATTGATTTACAAATGGTGATTTTGTGGTTGATTTCTTTAACCACGCCTGATGAAAAAAAACAAATGCAATTCCAGATTTTTTTAAAATAAAAAACAAAAATGATGAGCCATAATTATAAATCCAAAGCTATACACTCCTCACACTCAGTGTTTGCATTAAGAGCTGTAGCTCAAGTGATAAGACAGTCTTCCCACAATTCCCTTTCTCCCTGTGACTCACTTGCACCTTTTCACAGCTGTTTTCATCCACTTTCCCTGGCACATTCATCCTCTCCCTCCCAGCCGTGTGTTCATGGACGTGTGTTTCTCACCGGTTCTCTTTGTTTCCTCTGTTTTCCATCTGCAGCTGAGAAGCTCCTTCAAACAAGCGTTCAGCAAGAAGAAGTCTCCCAAGTCGGCCTCTTCTCACTCTGACATCGAGGAGATGACGGACTCGTCGCTGCCGTCCTCCCCTAAGCTGCCCCATAATGGCACCACTGCCTCCAGCCACATGCTCAGGAACACACACTCCAACTCGCTGTACGTAGACATTGTCTTCTATATGTGATTGCAGGAGCACTGGGATGGAGTTTAACCTATACAAATATATCCAAAAAGTATTAGTGACATTTTTCAAACAGTATAGATGGAAAACTACCAAATTCTGCTAAATCACATCACTAAACTGTGTTGTCCTGCTTGTGTGTGCGCACGTACAGACTGTCTGAGTGTTTGGACAGTGAGGCAGAGACAGTGATGCAGCTACGCAGTGAACTCCGGGAGAAGGAGATGAAACTGACTGATATCCGCCTGGAGGCTCTCAGCTCTGCACATCAGCTGGACCAGCTCCGGGAGGCCATGAACCGCATGCAGGTCTGGAAACACACACACACACACACACACACACACACACACACACACACACTTCTATTAGAGAACTTCACATCAAAGGATTAAGTCAGCACTGAATCACAGAGTGCAGAAAGTAATATGTCACCTCTGGCCACAACCCGTCAGTGATGTCACCGCAGAGGTTTTGGCTTTTATAGCTGGTGATAACCAACAGCTGTGACATCATTGACTGTGTGTCAGCCAGATGTGCAGCAACAGTTTTCGCTCATGGTGATTCACTCTTGAGCCCCCTCAAAGCATTAATGACCTTACTGCTTAAAGGTCAAAGTTCATTTGTTTCTCTGTAAAACTATTTAAAACAATGAATTATGTGTTTATTTGATGTTGTTATGCCTTTGCAAAACTGTTCTTACCCTCAATGAAAAGCTCTTTTTAGTTTTATTTTTTAGATAAGTTGCCTGTGTTTAATTGTACAACATCATCTGACATATTGCTGGTCAGATTTTGCTGACATTTTAAAGGAAACATTTTAGCACTGGACAGGCAGTTTAACACAATAAGTTGGCCTCAAGGGGGGGCTAGTGGTAACGTTCACAATTAATTAACTTGAGCTGTGTGTGTCTGCAGTTGGAGATTGAGAAGCTGAAGGCGGAGAATGACCGTCTGAAGGTGGAGAATCAGGGCAGCAGGATGGGCTCCCAGGCCTCCATCTCCTCCTCCCCTCCCCCTCACGCACACAGCCAGGCCCAGGGAACTGGGCCAGCGCTCTCCCAGCACAGCCTCAACCTCACCACCAGCGAGTCCACCAGTCTGGGTAAGACAGAGCTGATGCCATGCGACCTACACAGTTCCTGGTAGATCTGTATGAGCTACTGAATGTGCTTGGACCCCATGTCATGGACAACATACAGTATAAAAGCATTATCTTTTTTTACTTAAATGTTCTTTATAGATGGGTCGGCTGTTAGGGGCGGGATTAGATATTCGGTCACTAGCTCAAATTTCAGTCTCAAGACTGTTTTACATACGTTTCTGAGCAGGGAACCATTTCCTCCAATGAACAGATAATTCATGTGTCAGACAGTGAATTTACATTTACTTGAACCTTATCTGACCTTGCTCTCCAGACATGCTGCTGGACGACACTGGCGGAGAGGGAGGGATGAGGAAGGAAGGGCGACACGTGAAGATGGTCGTCAGCCTGGACACGGACAGCAAGTGGGGAGAGGTGAGAAGTGTTAGAAAATACAATTAAAGCTATTTTGTGTTGGTTAAGAATGATACTGTACCTGAAGGCTTATCGGTATCTAAAACCAGTCGTGATTTTCCATCGCAGGAGGGCCGACCTCGTCATTTTCTGATCGGCTGCATCGGTGTGAGTGGGAAAACGAAGTGGGATGTCCTGGACGGAGTGGTCCGACGCCTTTTTAAGGTAAACATTAACAAGGTGATGTCAGAAACACTTCAGCATCAGTGTAAAGACAGTTAAAAGTTTCAGTTTTAGGTCTTTGAATACAAAAAGGATCTTGAAAATGTTTGAGTCTTGGTACTCAGGTTTTCTGCTTTAACACAAAATGCACAGAATTAAAAAGATAACTATTATCACTATCACATACTGCTGTCCTTTTCAAAACCTGTTAAAACCAGAGATAGCTTCATAGCAGACATCCTCTTTAAAAACGTTACAGAAACACCCTTTAAATGCTGAACTTTATGTCTGGCAGGAGTACATTACCCATGTGGACCCGGTGAGCCAGCTGGGGCTGAGCTCAGACAGCGTGGAGGGATACAATATCGGCGAAATCCACCGGCCCAGCACTCCCAGTGCAGCCCACACACCCGAGCTGCTGCCCTGTGGCTACCTGGTGGGAGACAGCAACACTATCAACATCCAGCTCAAAGGTACCAGCACGTCATAAAGCTAACTCTGCAAATGATCATTCTGTTCTGCCAGTCTATAGTAAGCTTTCTTTCACACAGAAAAACCCAGTTTAAAACAAATTTTAATCAAGCTTATACACCATGTTAGTCTATTACTCTTATTTCTCTAAATAACTGGACCAACATAGAAGCTGCTACACTGGAAAAACTAGAAGACCGCATGATAAACAGGTTTGGCACTACAAAAAAAACTGACTACTTGTAAACATGAGTAAAAGAGTAAATATAAATGTAAAATATTTCCTAAATATCCCGATCTGTGTCCAGGTGTGAGCAGTGAGAACGTGGACTCGCTGGTGTTTGACACTCTGATCCCGAAGCCCATGCTGCAGCGCTACGTCTCCCTGCTGAAGGAGCACAGACGCGTCATCCTGTCGGGCCCCAGCGGCACAGGAAAGACCTACCTGGCCAATCAGCTGTCTCGCCACTTGCTGCTGCTAGAGGGTAGACCGCTTACCCCGAACGCTGTTGTCACGTTCAATGTGGACCATAAGTCCAGCAAGGTATACACATGTACATTCTGCATTCGAAGTTTAAGTTGTTGTTTAGTTGTTGGTTGCTGGCAGTTTCTTTGATTAAAATGAGATAAATCTTCAGAGGAATGTGCGGCACCATTTGTAAATTTTTAAAAATGTATTATTACAAATAAATACACAAATGTATGATCAAAAATGGCATTTTAGCATTAGTACTGTATGGCAATATGAGGGAAACTGGTGGTTAATTTAACATATGAGGACAACTAAATCACACTAGCAAAGACTCTGACCATGAGTCATCAAGGTTGTGTGTAGATCACACCAGTGTTCAAAGAACATAAAAACAAGTATGACTGGTTACATGATTTCACATGCTTTCTGTCTCTTTGTAGGAGTTGCGTCAGTACCTGTCAGGTTTGGCCGAGCAGTGCAGCAGTGTCCCGGGGGCAGACAGCCCTCTGGTGGTCATTCTGGACAACCTGCACCACGTCAGCTCCCTGGGAGACATCTTCAATGGCGTCTTCAACTGCAACTACCAGCACTGGTCAGTTCACACAAAAACACATACAGTCATGCTTTAATACAAAGGGGACATATTATATGTTTCCTTTTTTTCTGTCATAATGTTACAATGTCAAATGTTCATATTAAACATGGCCAAAGTTTCGAATAATGAAGCATGTAAACATGTTTGAGTAGAAACCTAGAATGCAAGTATGAACCTGAATATGAGGAAGATAGATCCTCACCAATGGTTGAATGAATTTAGATACTCAGTCATAATGCAGTGGTCATGTAAGGACTGAAGTGTGCAGGTGTGTTAAAAGAATGAATATTTCTACAGCATGGCAATAAACCAAAAAAAAAAACTTGCTTCACTTGACTTGGTACAAGTCGGCTTAATGGACTGATGTAACCAGATGAGAAAGAATAATAATGTGTTTTTCTTTCCTTTCAGCCCCTACATCATCGGCACCATGAGCCAAGCTACGTCATCTGCCCCCAACCTGCAGCTTCACCACAACTTCAGGTAAACTGCTGCTGATATCCTCCACCCACTCTGGCATCTGGACATATTGAAAGATTTACATGGTCTTAAAATCAATATAAATCTAGGGCAAACTGTTACCATGTTGTATGATGCTGTAAAGTCCTGTTACACCTGTGTGTTCTCTGACCAGGTGGGTGCTGTGTGCCAACCACATGGAGCCAGTGAAAGGCTTCCTTGGTCGTTACCTGAGGAGGAAGCTGATAGAGACGGAGATCGGCAGCCGAACGCGCAACATGGAGCTGGTGAAGATTATTGACTGGATCCCGCGGGTTTGGCACCACCTCAACCGCTTCCTGGAGACACACAGCTCCTCTGATGTCACCATCGGTAAGAGACTGACTCATGATTTAGGAAAGATCCTTGAATAAATGTCAGTGTCTTACCTCTCTGCTCTGTGGCATGCAGGACCTCGTCTCTTCTTGTCCTGTCCCATGGACGTGGAGGGATCCAGGGTTTGGTTCACTGACCTCTGGAACTACTCCATCATCCCCTACATGCTGGAGGCCATACGAGAGGGACTGCAGGTAACACACACACACACATTGTCATTGTGAATATCTCAAAAACTTTCTATTTGCAGGAAATGGTGGTGATTTCTGATACCAGGTCTGGGATCCTGATTATATTTTCAGCCATAACAATAAAACTAATTAATAGAGACTTGATTTGATTTAACATCCTGAGGGGCTGTTAAGAGGATCCAGCTGAAGGAAGTTGCAGTGTAATGTGTGTGAGAATGATGTAACTGTTCAGACCTGCCCTCTCAGAGGACCAGGGTTATGTTCATCAAAGTGAAATGGATTCAATTTGTCCTCTTAATCTGCGTGTAATTAGCATCTGATTCAGTTAGACAGCAGCTAATCACCAGAATGCAACCTCTGAGTGTGAGTGAACGGGAGCTTGAAGGCAGAGTTCACTACAGGAATTTGTCTAATCAGCTTAGAAAAGAAACTGTGCATGATGAAATGGACACTTTTTTTCTTCTTCTTTTTTAAACTTAGGCTGCAGTTCATCTCCACATGAAATACTTCACATGGCATCTGTTACTTTAAAATAGTAAAATAATAATTGTTAAAACAAATGAATCATAGGACAAACTTATCTCTTAGGAAATTAAACAGCTAGACTCAGGCAAAACAACAACAGAATCCATTGCAATATATCAGTTGTAACAAGCAATATCAAAGGACTAAAGTCAGCTTTGTAGGTGTTAAATTTAAACTTGTATAATAATCAGATAATGGTCCATTTGTTATTATTGCTGTGATTTTTAACTCAGAGGTTGTTGCATTTCTTTGAATGAATACTTCACCCGCAAATTGACCATTTGTATATTCTGTTCAATTCAATACAACTTTATTTATCCTTAAGGAAATTGTTGTGCCAGAGAATGCTTCAAATTACATTAACACTAACTACAGTAACCACAATTTAACGTTCACTACCAGTAACAACGAGTGGGTTCCCCGGGTCAGGATCACTCACTGGGCCCAGTTTTAGAACAATAGAGTGTTAAATATCTGGAAAAATATGGAGCAAAAGCCATTTCCTTATAGAGTACGATAAGTATAAGAGTTACTACAATGGTGGAAAAAACAGACTGCTCCTGAATCAATGGTATATTGAATTTGATACAACAATGAGAGGTAGTATTGCACATGACATTGCACTATGAGTTCCTTAGCACGTTACCTTGAATTTGTGAAGAGAAGGCAAACATTCTTCATGAATTAAACGGATACGTTTCACAACAGCAAAACATCAGTTTAGAAACTGACAACTCCTGCAGTATAATCCAAGTCTCATTTATCCAGTTGTGTGCTCAGAACTTTGAAAACACATCAGTACAAACTGTCTCATGCATGGTTGAGTAGCGTTCCTGGGCATGCTAATGGGCACACTGCTCTTGGAGGAAGTGTGTTATGTTGTAAACTTTTAGCGAAAATGCCTTGTGTTTGGAAAGTACTGAGCATACGACTGAATAAATGAGACATGAATTATATTGCACAAGTTGTGTGAGAGTTGGTAAAACAGTTTTGCTGTCATTAAACGCTGTCCCCAATGACTTAAACTCATGAAGAATGTTTGCCTTTTTGGATTCTCCATTTAGCATGGATGCATGCAAGAAAATCTACATTTTCTTCACGAATTTAAGGTAACGTGGAGAGCAACTGATATACAAATGGTCATTTTGTGGGTGAAGTATTCTTTTAAATAATTTGAAGCAGCTTTCACGAATGCCTGCTGTCACTGAGATTTATATATAATTTGTTCTTCCCTAGAGCAACTCTGCTTTAACACCTGACGTAGCATTTGCTTTTTTAGAGGCACAACTTTCCGCAGAAAACAGACCTTCAATAAATACTGACAAACTGCAACTTCAAGCCATTATGCCACTTGTCTTCAAGTCCAAAACACTAAATCTGCCTCAGAGCTTCTTCATGCATATTTCATTATTACATTCTGTGTCCCTCTGTAGCTGTACGGCCGCAGGGCTGCGTGGGAGGACCCTGCTGCCTGGGTTATTGACACTTACCCGTGGTCAGCCACACCCACTCCAGCTGAATGGCCCCCTCTGCTGCAGCTCCGCCCAGAGGATGTGGGGTTTGACGGCTACTCTGCCCCGAGAGAAGGAGTCAGGAAAGAGCCACCACAGAGCGACAGTGACGCAGACCCACTGGTGAGAGGAAATACACACGAAGAAGTACAGACTCTTAGATTAGCTTAGACACAGTAGTCATGCACACACATAGCTTCCTAGCTTGTTGCAGAGCATGAAAGCTCATAAACAGTGTTAGTGAACAGGTGCTTCTTTTATCTATGAGTTGTAAAGCTTAATGAGACTGACACTTGTTTCTGCCGACAGATGAACATGCTGATGCGTCTAAAGGAGGCGGCAACATCATCAAGCCCGCAGAGCTACGATAGCGACTCCAACAGCAACAGCCATCAGGACGACATCCTGGACTCATCGCTAGAGTCGACTTTGTGATGCCGACACTGGGATCAGTTTTCAGGAGGAACTTTTTATATGAACTGTTCTCAGCTGGAGAACTTCTTGTTAGAGTATAATTTCATGCCACAAAATCCAGCCACCTTAATTTGGGTGCAGGTAACCCAAATATTTAAAAAAGAGAAAAAAGGTTCAAACTGCATTTCAGAAAACGGGCAACAAAAGTTTCTACTGCACTGCGTTGTTTTTTTTGTTTTGTTTTGTTTTTCACCGCTGTGGCCCGTGGCTCCTCTGTCAGGAGCCTGACATCTACTTCAGACAGACAGATAATAAAAGCACACAGCCTGTCTCTCGTGGTGAGGCATCGTCATTACCATCACCAGCCATCAGCATCTTAAACACCAGCCTGGAGTCCTCCATCCTCAACTGAGCCACAGCATCAGCTCCAGCTCATCAGGCTGAGATACTCCTGGGCCTGCCCGGCTGCAGTGCATCTGAGTGTCCTGCAGGTGGCAATACAGACCTTTGTCTCTGGAGCATCAGGGAGCCTGAGCTACCAGCTGCTGAGAACACCGATGAGACACTGCTGGTTGGACGGACGGACGAACAGCCGGCAGTTATCTGCTCTTCCTCCGACTCTGTGGCTGAAGTTTACTGTGTGAGGGTAAATCGAGCCAAAGTGAATGTTCGTCTCAAAGCATGTCTGCTCACACTTTAGACATTGTTTGATTTTGTTCAAACCCCAACTAAACGAAATCAGATTTTTAAGTTGGGTAAAGAAATAGCATTGTACTAACAATGGAGGAAATGTGTGTCAACAAAAAGCAATCAAGAGAGCACTAATAAAAACAGTTCCTATCAGATACAGCTGAATGATTTTGATTTTAATGTCTGCATTCAAAGCTCTCAGTGGACAAAATGGAGGAGAAGTGATGTGTTTATACATGTAAATCCATAATATATGTGTGGTAACAAGGACACAGGCAAACACCGACTATGTTTACATACACACTAATAGTCCACTACTATTCTGAATATGATAGGGGTCAGGTAAACAGACACAGACAAATTTTGGATAAGCTGCAATGGGCCGTTTTCTGAATTAGGCATTTTCTGATTAAGACGTGGGATATGCTGATATTTAGGTTTCAGGAGCATTCTTTGACATGTATCTAGCTTATTGTCAGCTCTGTGCGTTGTCACAGACTGGTTCTACACAAACCAACCAGCCAGCTCTTTGCAAGGCTGATACAGAGATACATGCCCAAAAGAAATGCCCACAGTTGTGTTTGGAAGAAGACACAGACCTACTTTTAAACATTATGAAAGAAAAGAATGAAAATGGGTGGCTGTGTTCACTCGATCCCACAAACTATTTTGATGCCAGAAGCAAAATGACAAGCGGCTCCAGCTGTTCCATTTTTCCATATTTTGGCGATTATAACGACATGTTGAGGCACGGAATATGCATGTGAACAGCTTAATAGAAATACTGTCTTTCTCTGAGAAAAGGCAAAACCTGAAATATTTTGTACATGTAACCGTAGCCATTGTAGCAGCACTGCTTCACCACCAGATCAAAGTCTGTGGAAAAAAATCTCAAGCCAATTTAACCAAAAAATTCTCACCTTAAATCCTGCTGACATCTTTTTCTTTTGGAGTTGACAAAGGGTCCTCAGTGGGCACATCCCGCCTCAAAGCTGAGAAACTTTTCTTCCACCAGAAAGTAGTTCCTTTGAAATGAAGCAGAATAACATATTAAGTGCATTTGTTATTTGGCCAAACACACAACTGTAAACACCAACATTTATAGCTAATTTTACAAAGCAAGGCAAGGACAAAATCTAACTTACAAAGTCCCTTTAAGAGTCTTAGTTCTCTTAAAAACAAACACTGTCAGGAGGAAAGGGTGCAAACTGGGAATTGAACATTCACCATGGCTCGATTTATCTGTTTAAAGTGTTTGAGATATTGTCCTTTTCCATCTGTGTTATAACTTTCTGCGTGACTTCACAAATAACGCCTCTAAGTTTTCGCATCAACTCACTCAATAATCCTTTGAGATCTCCATGCACATTGGCCCAAACAGGCTGTTGTAGCACATCTCTCTTTTGGTGCTGGACTGAATTCTAACAAACAATGCCTTACTCTTTTTCTAAACAGACTATGTGCATTAGCCGATTCTTTATTCGTCTAAATGGCTGTAAACCTAACAGGGCTCCGAGTCGACACTCTCCTCGAGGAGCGGCGTCGACCTCTCATCATATCAAACACCAATGCCGTGGGATTGGGACGTGAATGAGAAGCAGTACTTTGGGTTTTAAAATTTAAGTTGTATGCATGTATGACCCAGTGCTGTGAAGCTGGTGTAAATATTTGGACCACTAGCAAGAAATAAATAAATATATAGATGTTTTTTTGGTGCTCGAAATTTTGCAGGTTGATTGGGTGAGGGAAGATTAAGATGTGCTGATTTTATACCTCATCCCCATCCTTTAAATGTCCACGCTCATAGTCTGTTTGATGTGACTCTGTGATGAACAAAAACTGTCCTATCAAACATGTTGAACTAATTAAGTGAAAACTAGTGTATATGCTGCTTTGTTTATAGTGATATAATTAATCTGAGGTTAAAAGTATAAAGGTACTTGTGGTTGAATGATAATGTTAAACGGTTTGACATCATTTCTGTGGCGTGAAATCTAAGGAATATTTGGGGGTCATGTCGTCCAGCACAGTTTCCATCGCTTTCAGTGTTTTTGTCACTGATCCTATGCAACATTCATTCTGATCTCTAAATGGAAGCCAAAAGCTGAGTGTGCATTTTGTCCCCCTCTGTGCGTGGTGTCCAGCACTGCCGAGATGCACAGCATGGAACCTGACTTGTGAGGACTTTAAAGATTTGTGGCCCATGTTCTTTGTCCGTATGTGTGTCTGTGTAGTTTATAGACACTCTCCTGCTATGGTCCTTGTAAGCACAAAGAGACTGAGAGGTGTGGATGTTGTCCAAGCATTTGTCTGTCAGTTTTATTACTCACAAACTCAATGAATGTTTAGCCTTCTTTGCTATGTACATTTTTTATATGTAACATAACTTTGTAAATAGTTGATTATCTTGCAGCATTTTGATGACTTTTCTAGCCGATTTGTTACAGTACTTGAAAAGGAGTATTTTGTGTACAGTCTCTTTACATCAGAGCAGATTGATGCGGTTTGTCATCACTGGTCTGTCCAGGGCTCGGAGAATTAAATCTGATATCACTGTACTAGTCTTAAGTTATTGTGATTCAATAAAATTAATGATTATTTATGATTTAATGTTGGCAAATGGTTCCTTTAAAAAAAAACACCACAAACACTTGACTTGGAATTGTTTACAATTTTATTTGGTATTTGTACAAAATGTGTGAAATAAACATATATACAGCACATAATACAACATACTTATTAAACAAATTCATATAAATTATTAACGAAATAGCTACATTTTTCAATAAACAACTCTATTCAAGGTCAAGGTAAAAGTAACTCAATATTCTTGGCATAAAATTTCCATACAAAATTGTACAAAATACTGTACAATTGAACAAAGCTGTGCAAAACAGCAAATTGTGTCTAAGAAGCAGATCCTGTAGAGTGCGCATGCGCTGATGAAGCAACAAACTTGAGTGAAACTTGTGTTTTTGAACATGTATGGGGTCCCCTTTAAGGCCGGCAGCTTCTTACAGATCTGGTCACAGTCTCATGAAAACAAAACGTGGGTTATATTCTCTATATTTGCGTTTTAAAATAAATTAAGATACTGTTATTTCTTCTTCGTCTGACTCTGAGAAGTCCGAGTGCTTGCTGGAAAGAGACGGAGAGGAGATGCTGGACCCCGCCCTCATTCTCTCTCTTCCGAACTCTTCCTCTTCATCTTCCTCCTCGGCTGAGGACTTCTTGCCGACGTCGCTGAGGTCCGGGTGCGGGTTGGCTTTGGTGGGCAGCGTCTGCTCGCGGCAGCCACCGGACGACAGCAGCTCTCGTTCCTTTGAGTTCCTCCACTTCATCCGCCTGTTCTGGAACCAGATTTTCACCTGTGGAGGTGGAGAAAATGGTGAGTGAATAAAACATCAGGTAATGGAATGCGCAACAGCGTCTTTACGCGCAAATTACGCACGACATATTAGAGGTTTTAAGCGCGTGTGAAGTTTTACCTGTGAGTCTTTTAGGCCCAACTTAGAGGCCAGCTTCTTCCTGTCGGGTTTGCTGATGTATTTCTGTTTCTGGAACATCTTTTCCAAGGCCTTGCGCTGCACATCGGAAAACACCGCCCTCCTCAGCATCCCTCTCCGGGGTTTCCCTCTGGCGGCCAGGGGCCAAGAGAAGGTCCCGGGAATGGGAACAACGGATGAAGATGCTACAATACAAACACAGAGGAGGAATTGGAACCTGTTAGATTTGTTTTTGTTGCCATATCCACGTGTAAAAAAGTGTGTGCAGAGCAGAAATGATCCCTAACCAAGACCAAATAAATCTAAACTTAAACCCACTCAGGCCTCTATATGAACATAATGATTATTTCTCTCTAAGACTCTTCAATCGGTTATTATTGGAAGTTTTCTCCCTTTGGAACTGTGCAATACGTCTCCGTTTTGAGTGAAATGGCACGAGGTGACTAATTAGCACATTGGCCGGTCCCCAACCGCATTGGTATGGTAAAGAGGTAGCATATCCTTTAAGGAACCCTGTGAGGGCGGATAGAGGAGTTAATAAACCGTGAACGGTAATTGTGTAGTAATGAACTAACGCAGAAAAGACTCTGGACAGGCGGCGAAGGCCATATATTATCGCAACAAAAGGAGATTTACACTTTCAAACTAAACACAACTGCATACCAGAATACTGATGCCCGGAGGGGGGGAGTGAAGAGTGGAGGGGAATGGCGCTTTTTTTTTCTTCTTCGTGCCTTCAAATCATTTTCATTAAATGAACACGAAAAGCTATTCAGGACGGTGGAGTTGTTTTGTTGAGGCATTCAGCTGAGCCCATGAAAAGACTCCATCTCCATTATGATTTGGCTGAATGAAAGCACGGACTAGCGACTTTATAGACTTTTCTAAGAGATTATTCTTTATCTCAACTCGCTGATTGGCCCGCTTGGAGAATAAACGTTTAGGGCACAGAGAGAGTGAGGACTGGAGGTCAGTGGTAACCTATCCTATGGGCCGTGCAGCATGCAGGGACAAACCTTCCCCAGCTAGGACATTTTAGACGCAGTTGGGCTTTTAAAAACTCGCTTTACTTCAGCTCCCACCGCGCCAGACACTTTCCCTGTCTGCATCCTGCTAACTGGACTTCCTCCTGACAGTAGCTGCCCTGTGGCCGCAGAAGAATCAGGAACAACGACGCGCTATGTGGTCTTGTGAGAATATTGAAAACTCTCAATAGCGCCTAATAGGGAAATTAGTGCATGACTGGTTCACGCCTTTGGCCCCCCTGGTAAAAGTCACTCTCCGGGGTGTGTGGGTGGTTCGCCCGGTGGGAGCTGACCAAATTGGTCACGGTGCTGAAGGCTTTGTTGCACGCCACAGCGGCCCGGTGGCCCCCCGGGCGCTGTGGGAAAACGCGGGGCCAGGGAAATGCCAAAACGCCCCCAATGGGAAACAGGGGGGACGATAACTCGCCACCCCGCCTCAAATTTAGAGCGTGACGATTTGGGATAATTGGTTAATTAGGGGGTGGGTGGGTGGGTCCGGGCAGGGGCCAGAGCCAGCGCTCCCCATTAACGAGACAGTGATTTCTTCTTTTCTGGGTAAAAATATATGACAGGGTGCGACAGTGTTTTACATCTAAATGCAATTAGCTCAGGCAGAATTCTAAAGGCTGAAGAGAGATGGATCCACGAAGGAGAAGTGCGTAAAAGCTGCACCTACCTGGTAAATAAGGCGTCCTGAATATGGGGTGAAAGGTCCCGTCAAAGCAGGGGATGGGGAAGGTCTTGGAGTGCAGGCTGTGGAGTGCAGGGGGTGAGGACGCTGTGGAGGAACATCACACATGTTAAAATCATCACCATCGTGAATGAGGAAAATAAATCTGAACAGATCAACTCAAAGTGAAGACAGAAACTGTCTACTCACCGGTCTTTGGTGAAGGGGCGAGGATGGCGCTCACTCCAAACTTGAGAAAAGTTGGGTCCTTGCTGCTGGACACAGACGTTTTCGGCGAGCATGATTCGCGCGTCACCGCGGTCGTGGCCACCGCGCGCTCCGCGGGCGCGCCGCCGAAGGACACGGTGGTGGTGGCTGTGGTCAGCGAAGCGCACGCCGACGGGACAGTCCGGTTAACGAAGGCGGCGGGGCGGCTTATCCGCAGCAGGTCCTCCACTAGAAAGCTGGACTGAGTCGGGAAGGCGGACGGCAGCGTCTGGTGGAGCGGCAGAGCAGCGGCGGGCCGGTACAGCCCCGGGTAGAAGGCAGGAGGCGCGATGACGCTTGGGATCATCATGGTCCCGGTTTGAAAAAAAGAGTCAGTGTGTGAAATCAGAGATACTCCGTGTGTCAGCTGGGAGAGAATCAGTCGTGTGAATGGCTGCTAACTCCTCTGGTTTCCTCACTCTGGGGAGAGGAGTTTTATAGCAGCATGCCCCCCCGGCCCTCGGCTCAGGGCTGACAGCCGCAACAATGGGGCTCAACAAAGTTCTCCACATGGGTCGCTTTCATGCCGCATCCCCCGGGCCGCTGATTGGCCGAAGGACGCAATTTATGATTGCATTAGACTTCATAAGCAAGCACCACACAATGTCCCCCCCACAAAAGAGGCTCAGTCATCAATTTTGCATGTTGACCACTTTCCTTTCAATTTGTTTTGTTTGGCAGAGGCAAGCGGCCTAATTAAAGAGCAATCTTTACAGATTCGGTCATTATATGGGGACTTTTAATGAGCACTTTATAAAGGATACTTTATCCTTGTCCATTCAGGGTGTCTTTCTGCTATGCAGGATATAAAATACACTCGTTAAAATGTAAAATTATTCTTTTATTCTATTACCAGTGTTGTAAAAATACACACCTACATTTAGAAATAGGCTTTAAACCAAAGCTTTATAATACTATTAACAGAATAACTCAGTATATTTATTGTTAAATCTACATTAGTTGCAGACGCTGCGCAGCATCTCAAATGTAAATCAGTTTTAGGGTTTCATAGGATTCTCAACACTCAATCTGGCCCTCGTCATGGAATAATGTCTTAAACGGATTTCTGCTATCAAAACGCTTTAACAGATGTGTTAAATATCACTCTTTTGCACAGGCTTCATTCAGTGCGCAGAGCCGCAGCTCAGTGCGCAAAGGAGAAGTGTGCGGCCTGAGCCGTGCGCTCATGATCCTGTTAACCATGAACTAACTGTCACCCTCAGCTGCGGAGGAGGCGCCCCTCGGCCTTTCTCTCCTTCCCTCTCTCCGCTTCAAAAAAAGCCCAGAGGAATAAAAAAAAGCTTTATTTCTAAAGACGGTTTTGTTCTGCTATTTTAACCGGCTGAATAAAAGTGCATCTGTGATTTGATTTAAAACGCATTCATATGAGCGGACACTGAGACCCCATATAAAACTCTTATTAAAGCGACTTGGAGCCTGATAGTCGTGTTCTGTCAGCTTTGCCCCTGAAAACCCGTTAAAGCAAAGCAATCAGGCGAAAATGCATTGCAGACCAAAAGAGGGGAAAAAACGCCTAATTGTTGCCAGTTTGAAACCCAATTAAAATAAAAAATACAATTAAACAATTTGGAAAAGTTTGAAAAACCATTCAAGGAACGAAAAAACAGAAATGTTTATGGTTTATTAGATTTTATTAAACTGTTTTTTTAAATTGTTAATGGTTAATTTTTTTCATTTATGCCATTAATTTAATTTGCACCAATATATGTTTTAATTTTCCACTTAACGAAAAAACATCGACATATCTCTGCATTAAGGGTTTATGGTGCGTCTGTGAAATTAGGTTATATTAAGAACCAAAAATATAAATTATGATTGATTATTTTATCATATGTTTGTTTTACTAGCTAATATTGCTTTGGAAATATTCTTTTAACATCAGTCACTAAAAGAAGAAAGGCCCAGTGTTAATTAAAAGCGTGTGTAAACCAACTTTGACTTAATTTAAAGAGCACTTCACGGCACCTGTTCGTCCCCATTAGTCCGTCAGCTTTATTCTCTGACTGACATTTCTGTCTTAAGTAAAGCAGCCAGTCAGTTTGCATCATTTGGGATCAGCTCAAATAAGTGCTTCGACATCAATCTAATATAAACTGGCCACAATCCGATAATTAAAAGGGAACGCCTCCGTGAAATGAGCCTTTGCAGAGAGTCAACGCTTATCAGAGGTGCGTCTCCTTTATGAGCGGCGCAGGACGCACAAACAGGCGTTAACACCGCGCGCCGTCACCACCGCTACACCTCCGCTAAGTAACGAGACCTTCAAAGCTTTTTTATGAGCCCATATTCCTTTACTTGGCCGCCCGAAATCCTCCTTTTGTGAGCGGTAAGCAGATGGTTAGCAGGAAGCATAGGCTGCTCTGGCTGACCGAGACTAATTTCTACGAGCTTTGCAAGCTTGCCACGTCCCCGCTCTTTTACCAGGCCGAGTAAAAACAGCTGGCTGCGGCTGAATTAAGGCCATTAAAAGCACATCTCTGAAATATTACCACCGACAACACCCCCTCCCCCTTGTTAGAGCCCACTCAAGTCCCATCACTTTATCATAAATACCCTATTAGATTCAATTAACAATATTATATATTTAAAAAAAAAAACAAAAAAAAAAAAACAGCATTATAAGATCATTTATATTTTCTAACCCATCATCACCAGGTCCAACACTACAGGCTACCTTTAATAGGCTACAAAATATTAATGTGTCAGTGGTGCGCATTTGTGAGTTTATTTATTTATTATTGTCCCAGCATACCGGTATTAGGCCTAATAATTATATGCTGGTGGTATTTTAACCTTTGATATAGCTATAATATTTATAATGACCACACTAATTATGTTTATGATCACTTATGATGGGCTAATATCCCCACAGGGATTACCTACTGATGTTTATCACTTATATCCCTGCAGGGAGGATTACTCATCCACCACTTCTTATATAACATCCTTATAGTGATTACTAATAGACGCCTGGCACTTCAACTTTTAAAACTCCTAAATTAATTTATGGTTTTCCACATATTCCAGCTATATTTTGTTCAATATACTGTATGAAATCTATCTGAATATTATCGGATTCTGGTACTCTTTCTCCGACAGTTGCCACTTTACTAAATAGATGAACTTAACCATTGTCTCGCGTCTCTTTCTGCTTCGTTAAGTGAAAGGGGCTGAGTAAATATGTTACCCATGCATGAGAGGCTCTCTATGGGCCGTCCCATTGTGCCGCGGGTCCGACAGGTGGTTAACTGTTTATTATTCCCTCATTATTTATCGGTGACGTGGACGCACCGAGGAGAGGGAACTCCCCATCTTTTCACTTAACCCGGGGGTGAACAGATTGTGCTGACTGGTTGCAGCCTCGTATATGACACCGGTCACCCACCCATCCATCCATCTCAGCCCTGCAGCCTTTTCAGCAGGCATCCAACTCCATCAGGGTTTGGTAAATGAAACGATTTATTCCACTTAACACGTCCTGCTGACAGATTAAACCGTTTTCTGTTACACTACATGTTTGCCAAATACAACTAGACATTGGTCTTTTCATATATTTTTGGATATCATAAAAATTATGACTCAGTTTATGGATATCAGATAATATTTATCCATAAGTGCAGATAATAATGGGCAGAAAGACAAACAAAAATTAACTTTAGACTCAGTACTTTATAGCCATATGTACTGGAAGTCTCTGAAATCATTCCAGGAATATAATAATACATAGAAGTTTCTAAATAAAGTTGAATTTGAGTGCCACTGATTGTGTTAGGTTCTTTACTCAAGTACTGTTTTGAGGTACTTGTCCCTTACTTAAATATTTCCATTTTTATATTTTATATTTGATTGATTTTTATTTGAAATCTATACTCACTACATTGCAAATTCAGATTTTACATACAAAACAGGATGCATTGTTACAGATTAAATAGTACATTAAGTGGTTTAAATTAGCTCCACCTCAGCCAGCTAAATTAAAATGCTGCTTATTTCTTCGTTAGAAATAAGCAGATAATATAAAATAACACTCAGAAACACACCCTTTTATGCATAATAAATATTTTACTTTTGATACTTAATCTTGCTGCTTGCATGTCATTTTACTTGAAGTGAACTTTTGTAGAACCTTTTGGAGTTGTGCTTGTAATGACACATTTTTCTATTGTTGTATTGCTTGCTGTATTTAGTGTTTTTTAAAAAAGAAACTTTTTATCATATGTTATTGAAGCTGTTGCTATATCATGACAGCAGTACATGAGGCAGATAATCTCTGGAAAAAAAAAAACATGCTCCTCTGACTCCTTGTAGTGCTCCTAATGGCCTTCATAGGAATCCACCGCACCTGAATGAAAACAACCAATCAGAGGAGTCTCTAACATGGCTGTCAATTACTACATTTGTTGCAGCGCCAACAACAGCATACATGGTAAAGACAAGTAAACAGTAGGAGACCAAGGCCAGAAAGCTTGCTTTAACTTTAACTTCCACAGAAGACGACCAATGTCTTCTTTGATTGGTTGTTGGCGTTCAGGCCTGGTGGATTCTTGCAAATGCCATTAGGAGCACTACAAGGAGCCAGAGGAACATGTTTTTTTCAGAGATTATCTGTCTCATGCACTACTGTTGGGGTAGAGTGATAGTTTCAGTAAGTATGGCAAAAAGATAAGTTTATTAAAGTTACCTACAGAACCTTTATGTAACATTACAGCACGGTACACTAAGCTCACAGAGATTGCCAACGTTGCGGGGAAGGTGATTGGCAAGTCACAGAAACAACTCAGCAATATA
Organism: Epinephelus fuscoguttatus; assembly: GCF_011397635.1. Taxonomy (NCBI): domain Eukaryota; kingdom Metazoa; phylum Chordata; class Actinopteri; order Perciformes; family Serranidae; genus Epinephelus; species Epinephelus fuscoguttatus. The sequence goes on from NC_064753.1 coordinate 42,056,096, forward strand.
TCTGACAAAGCTGTACGCAGGAAGACCAAACATAATTGCCAATACCTCACATCCATTACACTAAGTTTGAGCTGCTCCTGTCTGGGTGTCTATTTAGGGACAAAAGAGCCAGTCAGAACATATATAAGAAGTCCTTTATTCCCCATGCCATACAGGCAATGGACACAGAATGACTATCAGGAAACACTCCTATTTCTGTAAGATGTGCTCTCTTTTACTATCTATGTAACTTATTGCTCCTACCTGCCTTAATGTATTAATGCTGTATTGTGTGTCTCTTTGATTTTTGAGAGAAGCCAAAGACAAAAATCCCACTGAGGTGGACAATAAAGTTATCATCCATCCATCCAACAACTGAACAATGCTTCATTACAAGTAGAGGTCCTATACTCCAATAGGTTCTACAAAATTTTATTCAAGTAAAATGAGTCAGAGGAATATGATATTTTCACAGATTATCAGTCTAATGTACTACTTTTAGGATACAGCTACAGTTTCAGCAAGTATGACAAGTTACTTGTTTATAAAAGTTAACTGCTGTAGCTTTAAGTTTCTGAATACTTCTGCCACCGCTGCACATTATTTGCCAGACTGTTTCAGACTTGAGTCCATCGTGTCACAGTTCGTCTAGTGAATCCTCGCTCCTGCCATGTGAAGTTAACCAAACATCTATTTCAGCTGATTCAGTTTGTGACCGGGCTCCACCTCAGCGGTGGCTCCCACTTGGGGTGTTTTGGCCGCAGCTTCACCTCAGCTCGCCGGCGGCACTGAAGGTCCCCGCAGCATCTGGCGCGGGCGGCGCAAAAGCCCTGCTCGACACTGAGCGAATTAGCAATGCCACAAGATTCAGAAGAGCGGTGACAAGCATTAAATCGATATTAACTTTGTATTAAACATGGGGCCCCTCCCTCGTCCCCAAAATGGACTGGAGCCATATCAGTGCACAAAGCGCTCTGTATGAACTCTGGCTGCACCTGTTCCCTCTCACTTGGCCACGGGAGTTCAACTTCTTAGTTTCACCCCAGGCTCTTTCTTTCGTCTGCTTCACCACACACTGAATTCTTTCAGTTGGGCTTTTGTCATCATTCCTGATCTCATCTTCACCTCCCACGTTCACAACTCATCAAGTCACATCATTAAAACACGCACTCCACATTTACATTTTCATTAACTGTCCCAGCACCAACAACACAAGCTCCACTTTCAACCGAACAAAGTTTCAGAGCAGAATTGCTCTTTCTGGGCCAGGCAGGGACACTTGCCGCCCCATTCTGCTGCTCATTTATTAGCAGTTGTCAGTATGGATGTCGAGTGGTGTCCTAATCCTCTTAAAGCACATGTTGGTACAGTTTGCATATCATTTTCTCATCTTGGAGAAAGGACACAACCCTCTCTATTCACAGGGATTCCCTGTCCTCTTTCAGTGCAGCCACAGCCAACAGCATTAGCATAATCTGACAACCAATACCATTGTCTGTGACCTTGTATGCAAAGTTAATTGCTCATTAATACCAGACAAAACAGAGGGGTGCAGAGGAAACACAGTAGTCCTCTAAATCCTTGTTTTAGAAGGCGCAGGCCGGCAGGTGGAACATCCTCCACTGGCTCATTATACTCTACCTGAAATCATTAGGATTTATCTAACATCTAAATATTTTAATTCTGGTTTCGGACAAAAGCATCTGGTGCTCAAAAATACTCTGAATCAGGTGTGTAAATTGTTGTTTATCCACCCTATCTAGTTTTAACAATAATCTGGCCGCAATTTTGTAATAAGTCCACACACACACACACACAGACACACACGCACACAAAGACTCACACACACTCCCTCAAAAGTATATACAATTTGTCACAGTGGCTCAGCGTTAATCAATTGCAAATGTATCTCTCTGCGAGTTTAATCTCATCTCTACATTAGTTTCACGGATGCGGGGCGATTTGCAAGAGGAGCCTCCACTCCAACCCCCCCGAGCACCTGGCAGTCTTTTCGGGTAGCGTCATGTAAACACCCACTGCTTCAACGGGTGCCCCGTCAGAGGACCCAAGCGTCACCGCGCAGCACGGAAAAGAGGGCCAGGCTGTGTGGTTGTCAACACCGGTTTAGCTTAGGAGTCCCGTCGTGACATCAGTGGTGACTCTCCTGGTCTGACTGACCTGCAGCACTTGTTTGATATAGATATAGCCTCTAATATCTGATTATTATGGAATGAACAGGCACTAGACAGAGTTCAGAAGGCCACCACATGCAGCTGCCTAATACTGTCTTTGTGCTCTGCGGAGCTGCACAGCCAGCAAAGACAAGCTTAAGATAGATGAAAAATGCAATAAAATGCTTGTGTGCAGGATTTGTTTCCATATGTGATCACAAAATAATGATATAGTGTTTGTTTTAGTCATGTACACTGACTGACATCCATAAAAAGGACCAACTTAAAGTTCTTATTCACAAATTTTTCATCTTTCCAGTAAAGTTTTGCTTGGGCTAAAACTTGCTAACTAGTCTGGCGGTTTGTTGTTTACTGGGGCTGGAAGCTTGAAGAAGTGTGTATGTATGTGGGAGGGGTAGCTGTGCAGAGCAGTTGAAGAAGAAGAAGAAGGTATGAATGGGGAAAGAAGGGGCTTGGGTGGAGGAGGGGATGCTTGACGGACTTCACTGCCTGTTGGCCCTGCAGCATTGATGCCGTGTTGGCCATATAATCGGATTGCCAGTGGGTGAAAGTGAGCCTGGGTGCTTATGTCAGTTTGCGTCTCGTCAAGCTGAATAATACGCATGGCCAGGGAGTGAAGCGGACGCTTGCCATTGAGGGCTCTCAGTACTTGTGGCTAAGCATTTCTAAAAGAGAGAAAAAGCCTCATTGGATTCATATATAATTCTCACTCAAGCGTTTTGATGCATTTGCATAACAGGAGGAAACCAGTGATCTTTTCAGTGCTGCTGCTGCTCCTGCTGCACAAGTGTGTGTTTGCATGTGCCACTGTGTGTGTGTGTGTGTGTGTGTGTGTGTGTGTGTGTGTGTGTGTGTGTGTGTGTGTGTGTGTGTGTGTTTGAAAGGGCCCTGGCTGAGCCCCGCATAAACAAGGCTGGACACGGTTCTTGCACTTGGCCTCTCATGATTAATCGAAGATCAACAATAAAACGACAGAACATTTAGCTTTTTTCACTTATCTGCTTTCACGTTGGGGAAAAAAAAAAAATCAGAGCCGGGTGCAAGAGTTCAGTGTTTATGTTGTCATGAATGAACATGACCAAAGAAAACACTGCTGACCTTCAGATTCTGTGGATTTAATGTAAAAAGTTTCAAGGGAAGGTGAAAATAGGAGTCTGTGCTGATGCTGTATCTCAAACCAGTGTTCTTTTGTCAGAACATCTGAGGCTTCTGTTGAATATGGCCCGAATGGAAATGACTGTAATGCACTTTGAATCATCATACAGTGGATGCATTTTGAGATTCTCCAAAAATAATTTGAATATTTGGATGAATCCCTCCTTTTGATCCACAAATTCCTTTCTTTTATTACCATTATGCTACTGTGTTGTTTAGCCAACTATCATGTTGAACCTGCAGTGCAGTCAGAAACTATTAAGACAACACCACCTTTTTTTTTTTTATTATTGTGTCCATGTCCTCTGGCACATGAAATGCAACAGTGACAAGCATGATGAAGTGCTGGATTTTACCTTTCATTTGAGGATGTTAATATCCACATCAAAATACCACTATTATGGCTACATAGTGCCACAGTTGTCGTGGCAGGACACAAACGTGCAAACAAGGCAATAACAGTTTTGTTAGAGTCAACAATAGATGGTTCTGGGCTGTCAAAGTCTATCACCTGACCTCAATCCAACTAATCCAACTGCTGAAAATTGATTGTCCAAAAAAAAACAAAAAAAAACAAACACCCGAAACAACAAGGAAGTGAAGATGGCTTGAAAAAAAAAACCTAGAAGAGCAACACCAGGGAAAATATATCTAGCGTCTGATGATGCCTGTGGCTCTTCACACAGTCAATTACTACAAATGACATGACTCCCTCGACTCATCACACAGGAAAACAATAAAGCACTAAGCAATAAGTAAAGTTATCAAAACCTAAATATTAATATCAAAGGCAAGTCTGACTGTGTCGTGTGTCTCAGGATGTGAAGGGTCTGATTGTGTTTGTGGTGCAGTGACATTTAATTGGCGATTGCTCTCTGTTAGCATGCTAATCACATTTAGTATTATGTAAATGCTTGGTCTAATATTACAATAATGGAGCATCATCAGGTAATTCAGCCCCAAACTGGAGGTTACACACCAAATGTAATCATGAAAAAGTATATCTTATGTATTATACTACTTGGAGCTGTCTTGTTTGTGTGTGTCAATGTTTTAGTCTAGTCCTGTTATTTTGTTCACTGTTAAATGTGAGTTGTGGACCCCAAGAAGAATGGTGATCCTAATAAACTAAACCAAAATTTAAATGGCTTGATTTAAGTTTGTTAACTTGTCCGATATAGTTTTTGGTGGTGTTAACCATGCTCCCCAATCAATCAGTTAATCAATATGATCACTGTTTTATGCAGAGGCATGCAAGAACAACAAAGTTTCCTTCATGAATTCAAGGTAACATGTCATGACTGACTGATTCTGAGGGAGAAATATTCCTCTCTGCTCCACAGAGTTGCTCTCATCTAATTAGTGGCACCAGCTGAGTCATGGCACCTGGTAGGACTCTGTCCGTGTTTGGTTTGTGAAGCACTCATGTCAGTAGCACTTATTTTATTGGCTCTTCAAATTTTTTCCTCTTTTAGCATTTTTTCCTCTTTTTTGTGCACAGATGTCTTAAATAAATTGACTATTTTTTAATTGATCTCAGCCATCACTTCCTAGCCTGGTTACATTGGCGTGCAGGTATCTCCTCTGCCATCCTTTCTTGTTTGTTTATTGCACCGACTCACCCAAGACAAACTTTTTAGTTCCCCTAAGTAGGCGCAGTTTGACAGAAGCCCAAAGACTTTGAATTATTCCTTTAAACATCTTTGGGTTACAAGTGTTGGTTGGACAAATCAAGTAATTTTAAAACCTCACACTAGGCTTTAAGAGCTTTTAATGGCCAGAGCTGATTAAATGAAAAAAATAATCAACATAGTAAGAGTGAAACAGCAATTAGTTGCAGCCTTAGCTGAGAGCTTGCATGCGATCATCATACTGACTGTTTCATATAAAGCCGACACAAAGAAAATGTGTTACTACCCAAATACTTTTTGACTGCACTGCATCTTTTCTAGTCATCTACAGTTGTTGCGCTGTAATTGAGTCATACAAAGTTTGTGAAATATTTGAGTTGGACATGGTAAATCAAACATCTGTTGATGAAGCCATGACAGCAGCCAAATGGTTAGATACACCCCAGTGTGGGCCAGCAGCTGCAGCTGACAGGACCACTGCAGTCCTCTTTAACCCGGATGTGGACCATCAGCCGGTCCATTTACCCCGTTGAAACTCTGTGAGGCATGATGACCATCAGGACGGTCAGGGTCTTTGGTCATACAGACAGCAGTAATGTGGTCTGACTGACTTTCCACACAGCAGACCGCCCCCCAGGTCTGATTCCTGGAGCAGTCAAAGTCCTGAATCTCAAAGTCACATGCAGCCATTTGGAGCCATTGGCCTGTGCTGGATCTCAGTCCCAGTGTGGCCTGTAATTGATCCCATCATTGCATTATGGGTGCTCCAACAGGCCCTAGGTGAGGTGACCTCCCCTCCGCCAGGTCTTCAACTCCCCCTTTCTGCCTGTCAGTTCTCCAAACCATCACTCTTCTATCCCTTTCACCATCTCCTGCAGTCTGTTCCCCCCTTTCTTCTTCTTCACGCCTCCTCACTCCTCTGGTTTAGAGGCCATGTTGAGCTCAGAGCCGGTTCTGCCTAATGAGCGAGAAATGACAGTTTATCCAGATCAGAGACACGGAGAGATGCAAGAGTGCTTTCATGTTTTTTTTCTCCTGGTTATCAGCTGGGCAAACAAAGGATTGGAAAACACCAGGATTGCAAATGGCCTCTCATGATGAACTAATGACCAGGATGTGGGGTTAAGCCAGTCCACCAGAAACAACATGGAGGAGGAAGCATTTCTAAAAAGCATCAAGAAACTTAACAGTAGACTGCTGAAATCTGTAAATCTTGCTCTGATTTTAAATCTTCCTCAACTTTTCATTTTGTCTTCCATTGCCAGTTGTTCAAAGCTCAATAACAGAGTACTTTGTATATTATCTTTAGCTGGAGAGTCTTCCTAGAGACCTCTTGTACTTGTACAAAAGCCGAATGGAGCGGGTAGGGGGAAGGGTCACCTACTGCAGAGTGACCTCTGCTCTGCAGGGCCAAATGATAAGACACATAAGGTCAAGGAGAGCACAAAGGCCTGAGAGAGAGTCCACTCCAAAGACAACAGCCGCAGAGCAAGAATTTGAAACTTTCACTTGGCTTCAGAAAATCACTTGAGGTAAAGCTTCAAGAAGAGACGTTGTCCTTTCATTTTGGTAAAATATGAGCCGGATTAAGGATGCAAGGAGCTCAACCTGCTCTTACAGCTCACCTCCTGTTTAGGGAATACGCAAGACGTGGAGACTTGGGAGAATTACCTATTGTTTGCCCTGCCACACACAGAGATGGAGGTTTTGATTCCAGTTGTTTTACTTTTTAGTTTTTTCATGGGACAATGTGATTCCAGCTATTATCCATGCCCATGGTCCTCCTGGAATGTTTTCCCATCGTCTTGCCTTTAAGTCTACGGTTTGATAGATCTTTACAGTCTTTTCTCTGAGGCAGATACAGCGGGACAGGCGGAGACTAATTGATCAAGGGAGAAGCAAATCTCACTGTCACAGTCTGGGAGTCCAACCCTATTAGCTTTACGACCTGTGTCCAACCAACACAGCTTGGCCAGATCTCCAACAGTCTCCAAGATCCCCGCAGATGGATGGGAAATTATGGCTACCTTTTGTTGTTAGAGGCAGACACATAGTTTCACTCATGCATCTCCTTGAAGTAAATCTGCAGCGATCATTCGTGCAATCTGAAATTTGTATGTTGAGTGTTGGCTGGAAATGAATGACATAAGTTACGATTACTGTTACATGGCATGTTTGCAGCTTGTGAGAAACGGTCTGTGAAAGGAGGTGAGGATGAGACGACAACAGGCGATCACACTCATAATGAAAAATTTACAGAATAATGACACATATGTTCCAATTTTACACCACTCATTGAACTGGAACAATATTTCAAGGATTAGAGATAACAGGCCATGATAGGCTGTCTCCTGAGTCCAGGGATCACGGCTGCATTCACATGCAAAGAGACTACACACACACACACACACACACACACACACACAGACACTTAAACACACGCACACACACTCTGAAGTTGATGTTTTTACTCCTCTTTCATATGAAAATTCATTTTTAATGACCGGCAAGCACAAAAATGTCAATCACAATCAGCCGTTTCCCTCCAAAAATTCACAAGTTAGCGACGATAATGGCATCAATGGCTCGCAAAAAACTAATTAATAAAAGCCCCATCAATTAATTCGCTGTTGCAACATCCGACAAAGAGAGTGGAATGACGACTGCATGAGAGCAAGAGACAGTTGGCAAGGGTTGCCAGTTGAGAAAGCTCTATTCAGTCTCCCCGAGGTCCTTCATACTCACAGAGGAGATGACAAAGAGCACCAGTTAATTAGCAAGAAGTAGCATCTCAAGGAGGACTGTGAAGAAAACCTCCATTCATTCTCCCTGCTCACCTCTCGCTTACGAGAAAAACTGAAGGGTTGGAAGAGGGGGGAGCAAAGAGCAGGCTAAGCTCAGACTGAGAGCCTGGGCTGCCTGCATGGGGCTGCCTTGCTTGATTTAATTTGGACAGTCATTCCTTTAATTTGCAAGGTCATTGTATCTAACGGGGAGTTTCTATTGAGGCCGGCGAACAAGTGAAGGCCTCGGAGTGCAAGTCAACGACGTCTCCCTTCTGTCTGTTGGATGAGATGCGGCTGCGGCGGAGGAGAGAGGATGAGAAGAGAAGGATAAAGTGGAGAGGGGGATTTGGAGAGAGGATGAAGTTTTAATTAAGGCACTTCTCCGTTTCTAAGCAGACTAATTTAGCAATAGGTCCTCACAAGTGTATGAGCCGATTGAAACAGAGGTGAGGGAGAGGGCTGGAGGGTAGCCTATATTAGATCTATTGTTGGAGAAGATTTTTGAAGTGCCAGAATGTGTCATTAAAAAGAAAATAACAGATGGAGAAAAAAGTAATCAGTTGGCCTACTTTCCCTCAATAAAAAGACCTGAATATAATCTTTACTTTCTATTTAGAAGATTCAGTGTTGCACCACGCAGAGTTTGATTTTAAATTTACAACAGCAGGTAAACTGGATGATTTTTTTTATAATGAATGTATAGATTGGGAAATAATGTCAAGATTTAAGGAATTTGCATTTACCCTCGGACCAGGAGCAGAAGGGCAACAGCTTGCAAATAAATCTCTGATGGAGGGAACCTGGTTGGTTTAAATGCTGTTTTTGTTTCACTTGTTTAAATGGAGGCCTGATCACAGCAAAGAACTCCCCGAGGTCCACAGGCTGAGGTGCAGACAAAGGTAGGCCTGCCTGCGCTGAGGTCCCACAGGACTGAGGAATATGCAAAGCCCTGCACCTCCACACTGAGGCTGAATTTGAATGGCTTAAACCAGGCTGCACCATAAGGAGGCAACATTCAGCTCCTCTAGCAACTTGGCTTTGCATATAGAGGTTAGAAAATGTAAATGTGTGACAGTGACTGGGAAGTCAGGGGTTTAAGAATGGAAATGTCAGCATGTATATTGTCACTGTTGGGAGAGGGGGAGGCTAATTAACAGTCAAACAAATAAATATTAATGAATAACTGTAAAACTTTGTTTTAAATTTCCCTCACATGTAACCCGGGAGCAAATGGAGACTTAAAAAAAAGAAAGAGACAGTCGAGTTCATTGCTTGTGACAGACAGTGTCAATCAAACCACTGTGTGGAAAGCCTCACCGCCCAGGTCTTTGAGGGCGCATTGACTCTCTGTTCATCTTCACTGCACAGTCCTACACTGTCAAGACGCCACATGGGAGCTGAGCTGCATTCAAAATGTACGTGAGGCTCTCTCCTCTGATTTACTCTACAGAACACATCAGTCAACAGAATATTAACTTTTTTCTGCTCTTAATTTCTCTTTAATTATTTTCTCTATTCGTTGCAGTTTACGAATACCACTATGGTCATATACTCCATTACAAGTAACTAATTCCAAAGTAAAAAACATCAGAAGTAAAGAGTATTCAGGCATTAGCTAAAGAAACGATCATTTGAGAGATATGCCTCTTTTCAGGGTGTATAAAAAAATCCCCACCTCTCATAACTACAATTTTGAGGATTTTCGCCCCACAGATCAACTGAAGGATTCTTGCCCTTCTCTAGTTGAGTATTTTCCCACGAAATTTGACGGCATCAGCTGTTTTAACAAATCCCCAGAAATCTTTACTTTCAAGTGACAGAGCCTGCTAGCGGCTGCAGGAATTCTGACTCTTTTGCATCAGGAGCAAAGCAGAAAGTAGTGTGATGTCGTTTTAGAGGCACAAGAATCAGGGTGGATAGATGGGTCAACTAAATGCCAGATTGCTGATCATTTCTGGTTTCCTACCAGTCTAAACTAATTGGCTATCGTCTGACCACAAGTAGCCTATAAGGGCTCCAGTGCAGCCAGCTGATAACCGGGCCAAGACTTTGTCGTCTTGTTTATAGTTTGATTAGCAACTTGCGACAGGACCAGACAACATTTCAGCGAATCTCTATAAACAGATATCTGCACATGAACACAGACAAAATAGAAAAAGCTGATAAAAAGGGCTGTCAGGGAACTTATTACCATTATCATTAGGAGGTAGAATTAACTCTATTAACTGTTCCAGTGTATTCCTATCTTTTTGACAAAATCCTTCTTTTTGCTTATTGATAAATTGTTGTCTTCATTCATCTGGAATAAAAAAAATCCACGAATACGAAAGACTATCTTACAGCGACACCGTAAACATGGAGGATTATCCCTACCCAACTTTCAGTATTATTACTGGTCGGCTAACATACGCGCTATGTTACATTGGCTTAATCCACCACAAGATAGTGGCCCAAAATGGTTACAGTTAGAAAAGTTGTCATGTGGACCTGCCTCTTTAGATGCTTTACTTTGCTCCAAGCTCCCATTACCAGAACCTATATCCAGATATTCTATAAATCCAGTTGTTAAGCACTCCTTGAAGGTTTGGGCACAGTTCAGACGAGCATTTTCACTCAATAGCATGCTAATTAACGCCCCTATATCAAGAAATAATATGTTCACACCTTCCGTTATAGACGGGTCCTTTGATATCTGGACCAGGAATGGATTAGCTACTTTAAAAGACCTATATGTTGATAATAATTTTGCATCATTTGAGCAGCTGAGATTAAAATATGAGATCCCCAACTCACACTTCTTCAAGTATCTGCAACTTCGCAACTTTGTATCCTCACAATCAGCTCAATTTCCATTGATACCCCCCAGCTCTCTCCTTGATTCTCTTTTGCAGTTTAGCTCCGACCACAAAGGGCTTATTGGAAAAATCTACATGTCACTCAATTCTCACAATTTAGAAACTTTGACACATTTAAAAAGCCAATGGGAAGAAGAATTAGGCATAGAATTTACTGAGGATATATGGGATTCCACATTAGATAGAATACATTCATCTTCAATTTGCTTAAGACATAAGGTAATACAGTTCAAGATTGTACATAGGTTACATTGGTCTAAAGCGAGATTGGCAAAAATAACACCAAATATTGACCCTAACTGTGACCGCTGTCGAACAGCAACAGCTACTTTATCACATATGTTCTGGTTTTGCCCAAAATTAACAGAGTTTTGGCAACCTATATTCAAATTCTTTTCTGACCTGCTAGGAACACCCATAGAACCTCTTGCCATAATAGCAATATTTGGTGTAGCACCGCAGGATTTATGCCCCACTCGACATGGCAAAAACATGATGGCCTTTGCTATGCTACTGGCTAGAAGACTTATATTGCTTAAATGGAAAGACAAATCTCCTCCAACCTTCAATCAATGGATCAGGGATCTTCTGCACCATCTGACTTTAGAAAAAATCCGCTATGCCACAAGAGGCTCAACTTCTATGCTATATGGCAACCAGTGCTAGATCATGTTGAAAAGATAGATGCCTCAGACATTTTAAATGTATAGATATAACCCCTTCTTCTTTTTACTATACTTTTATTTTTATTTGTGTATGTTTTTGTTTGTTTTGTTAACTTGATTTGAGGATTTTTGTGTATGTGTGTGTGCGTTTTCTTTTTCTTTTTTTTCTTTTTTTTTTAAATCATATACATTTACTGAGTCGTGGTGGTGCAGTGGGGTGGGGTTGTTTGTGGGATGGGATTGTATTGAAATGTATATCAATTTGTATCTTTTATAACTCAAAAAAAACTAATAAAAACAGACATGAGGGAAAAAAAAAAGGGCTGTCAGATGATAGCCGATGGAATCTGAGATCGCATTTCAGCCAATGCGTTCCACCTCTTTTACTCTCCCCACTGACTGTTTACCTGCAGGCAACCAAAGCCAGCTAAAACATGACTGCAAGATTATTACAATCAACTAAAACATAAATAAAACTAGGTGTAAAAAAAAAAATTGTTAACTAAAATAATGACAAAACCTTTCAAAAAAAAAAGAAAACTAACAGAAATTATTTTATGTACTTACAGAACTAACCGAAATGAAATCAAAATGTCATTAGCTTTAGTCTTTGTTAATTTGGTCAGATTTATCAACACAATAAGCATGAGGAGGCAGTAGTGCACATGTTAATTGGGACTGGGATATCTACATGACTGAGGGAAGTGCCATCACAGTGTGCTGTGTTTGCATTGAAATACCTATTCTGAACTTCTAAAACCTTGTCCCTGACAAATTTCCCCATATAATAATAAAAAACTACAACAATAAAACTAATCCTCATGCTAATACAAACTAAACTAAAACATCACTAATATTCATATATTTACATTAATAAACAATAAAAACTAGACTGAAATGAGAAAACACACTCTGAAAATGAACTGAAACCAAATTGAAAACAAAAATTTAACACAATTATAAAAATAAAAACTACTGAAAAAATAAACCAAAAACAAAGCTACAATAACTCTGATATTCGGACTACAAACAGAAACCAGAAAGCTTCTGATACCAAAGTCTTGTGCCATTGCCTACAGATTCTGCGTACATGTGCAGAAATCTGATTATAGATATTAGTTTCCTAACAGCAGTAAACCATAATTGTGTGGTTACCCAGTGATGGCAGTGTCAGCAGCCTAATTCGGGCCAGCTGATTTGGCCCAATTCTGAGGCGTCATTCATGCAGAGTCTCTGCTGAGTCAGGCAACAGGACCAGGCCCGGCTAATTCCAGAGTTCAGGCCGATTCTGGGCCAGGTCATTTTGGCTGCCTGGGTATTACTGGAACCATGACGATGAAGGTCCCCTAACTTTAACAAAGTCAACTAATCTTCAAAGTAAAATCCAAATCATGATCCTTCCCTGAACCTAAGCAGTCATGTTTGTGCCTAAACCTGGCCATAACCAAAGAGTCAGATCATAAAACTGATGTTATTTTTCTAACTGTAATTTATTACTTTTTGTTACCAATTTATTCCCAACAAGAGCAATACTTTGAGCTTAAATCATCTTGAGTGGAAAGTCTGAATCTGCAGAGTGACTATCGACTAAAGCCATAAATTGAGGGAGTCTCCAAAAATGTAAAGTATAGCACCAGTATATCCAAACTGTTCTCAATACTTGGTAACTTAGGTGTATTTAGTAACTCCCCACCTCTGATCAGTCAGGATGAATTAGTAAGCTCATCCTGTCGTGTCAGTGAGTGTCAAATGGATTCTTCCTACAGCCAGGAAACTGCTGACAGGAGCCACGACAGTGCTAACTAGGGCCTTTAGAGATGCAGGCTAATGGTTAGCTCGCCAGGATAACATCGCCATTTCAGCATCTGTCTCTTTCATGTGTCAACAGGAAGGAAGACGAGTGACAGAGGGCAGCGCTTCTGCTTCCCGCCACTGGTTAACCTGGTCAGCTGTCAAACTTTAAAGGGGTTTAAGGAGTGCACTTTGTTATGTGTGATTACACATCAGCAGCCGGAGATGAATACAAGAGCAATATGGACAGAGGACACCACTGTCCACTATCACCACTGATACTGATGTCCGTCCTGCACATTTTAAAGAAGTATTCAGTGATAAATAAATCCTAATGGTGTTTCGATATGTCATAAATATCCAAGTAGCAGTGTCATGCCTACAGCGGTCAATATGGTTGACTGTCCATTTTGTGAGTCAGAACGCTTGTAAGCATGAAAAGGTTAGGAGAAAGGCGAAAGTGTGGAGACTTTCTGGAGGGAGGAGGGTTTGAGGGGTTGTGCTCAAATCCCCAGAAAATTCAAAGTGAGAGAGCAGAGGGGGTGGATCTGCCAGAGGAGGAGGGTGGAGGGGAGGTGGAGGGTGATGTATGGAAGCGTAAGAGTAAGAGTTTATTCACTGTTGTCTGAGGGAGCCTTTCAGCCACTCTATAGCGGGGCAATCAACCATAGGACTAGGAGGCTTTATCTCTAAAATACAACCCCACCTCCACCACCCCGCTCCACCCTTCAAACACACATATGCACACACACACATATGCACACACACGCGCACACGCACACACGCGTGCGTGCACACACACACACACACACACACACACACACACACACACACACACACACACACACACACACTGGTACCTGTGAGAGCCTCTCATGTGCAGCTAAGGGTGCCATTGAGGGAGACAGGAGGGAGAATGGCCCGTGAGGGACAAACAATCCTGAGGAGTCTATCATTCTGTGTGGTGTTGTCTTAGGGCCTGAATAGAGCCAGTGTGACCTGCCCACCACCACCACCACCACCACCTCCTCCTCCTCCTCCTCTCTTCTCCATCAACCCCTCCTATCTGCTGCCAACCACTCCGCCACTACCACCACCCAGCATCCCTACACATCCTGCCAATAAGTGCCTTATCGTCAACTTCAAACAAACAAACCACTATCTCTTCCAGCCAGGGTTCTCATTTTTATGCAGCTAAAACCAGTCACTGATTCAGCTGTGCACATCTTCAACTGGGGATCAAGCCCTTTGGCCCCGAACCTGTTCTAAGTCCTTACATTTTGGGTCTGATCTGCTACTTATATTCAAATGGTGATTAAATAAAAGGATGGAAAGATATCAAAGTGGGACTTTAGAACACTGCAGTCAAATAATAAAAACAAATATCACGTATAGCAAGCAACTTTTTAATTAATTTATTACTTTATCTATTTTGTTTGTTTGTTACTTTGTTTTCCAAGACATCACTGGAGCTGCAATTTGCCTTCTCTCCCTTGTTTTAAACTGTGAGTAGCGCTTATATCTCGGCTTTAAACTGGACTAGTTAAAATTTCAAGTTGCCAAATAAAAAACTATATACCCACATTTAATTTACAGCATCATGTACATCAGATTTAATATATGTTGGGAAGTTCGTCATGGGAAAATGCAGTTGAACGTCCCTTTAAATCAGAGCTTACAGGCATGTTTTTTTCATGAGATCTTGAGATGCAGTTAGTAGTAAACACTGCACTGTGTGATTGTATTCTCATATAAATAACAGAAAATACACCTCAGCCCTCTTTTCAGCGTCACACTCTTCAGGTCTTTCGAAACAGACGTGTTTCATCTGAAACGCCTGTATGTCATAAATGGTTGACCATACTCAAAAACATGATAATTCAAAAGACCTGCATTCACAGTTAATGCTGCCAAACTACACCACATGATCATCCATGACATCATCTACATTTAGAAGTTCATTAAAAGCTTTTTCATGAGTCATCAAAGCACAATTACAAAAAAAAACATGTTTAAATGACTTTAAAGATGCCAACAAGGAAAGATGAACAGATTTTAGACTCCTTACTTCCAGACATTGACCAGTGTGAGTCATTTGTTACTTAACAAAGTGGAAAGAAAAGAACATTCAGACTCAAGGTGCGCTCAGACAAAACATGAATGCATGAAAAATTTGCATGACGTGTTGTGAAAAGTCAGTGTTAAGATTCTCCTGATGTCACAGAGAAGGAGGATAAAGTAATTATACCCGTCTGTGGGCACCTAGAACTCTATGATTCAACTTCAGTACAGTACAGAGACAGAATCAAAAAGGAGAGGACTCGGAGAAAAGTGAGCAAAGCCACAGGACTACTAGGTAAGTTTGGAAAATGTGTATTTGTTTCTTGATCCCAGCTGTTGGTTGTGCTTCACTACAAACCAAGTTAGCACTAATGTTAGCATTGGCTGCATCCCCAAGTTAGTTGGAAATACTTCAAAAAACAATCCAAAGCCATATTTGCGCAACAACGTGAGGCGAATATTCTGAAAATACCTTAAAGGAATGAATGACTTTATTTGGAGCAAAAAAACAAACAAAAAAAAACAAAATAACAACAGACATGCCCGGAAAGGAGTAGGAGGAAGTGTACACTTACATAATCCTACCCCCTTCATGTCTCATTTTAAAAAAGAAACTGCCAACAACTATCCAAATCTAATTTACCACCACTAAATCAATGACAGTCTTAGATGTTAAATATACAAACCCCATCTCAACCAAGCCAAGTTGAATAAATAAACCGACCTATCAGCATAAACCTCTTCGTCTACATACCTCCTAAGTTGAAAAGGACTTGCAGATGGGTAGATTAAGTCTTACAGGTGGTTTCCTTGGTTTTTCTACACTTGACCAGTAAAAATATTTTCAAAATCCATGTCGTGAAACTAGTGTCACATAGCCAGACCTTTCTCCACACTTTGTTTTAGCGCTGTGCATTAAACAATAGCAAACTCAGAGCTAGTAACCTATATGCTAAAATGTTTGTTTTATTTAACGTTTTCTGTTGTTGGGATTTAGCCATTTTAATGCCAGGGCTTGTCTCCCCATGTGTAAATATTCCACTAAAACAACTTCCCTCCCAACACCATTTTAAAAGAGCCTGTTGCTGCATCCTGGGCTTAGAGCTGCCAAAGACGTCCGTGATCGGTTTAGTAAGACACAAACATTTTCCTTGGTGCAAAACAATGTTGAGTACAGCCAGACTTTTCTCCAGCTGTCTTAGCACGAGATAGGTCTGGCTGTGCAAGACTAATACTGCTGCGATACATTTTTAGACTGTAAAACCCTGCCTTAAACTAGTATAAAATTCTGTGCAATGTCTTGGTGTCTCAGGAGCCTTCAAACCACCACAGCCCCAAATATTTTTTTTTTTTACCAAGTATTCTAAGAGTTATGTTTACAGCATATTGGATAATTTATGTAGTGAGGTGGAAAGTCATGATATGGAGATCTGGTGTGTGGGTGGAGACTGAAATGTTCCTGATCCTAATCAAGTAGCCTATCAAAAAATACTCAGTTGTTTTCAGAGCTGTCATGTGAGCCATTTTGTTGTTTGTTGTCTTGTTTAAAACATACAATGATTAAGTTGCATTTTTTGATGCTACTGTTCGTCTGAAAACAGCCTTAGAACCAAAAAAGTTCTTCGGCCCATCTTGCTTTAAATGCACACATTTAGTTCACAGCCCCAATGTACCAAATCTCCAAATTTCCATCAGATAGAAACTCCTCCATCAAACTCCGCTGTGTGGGAAAGGCAGGAGGACCATGACTCATCCAAACATATGGTCCTCTGATTCCCTCTGACTGATCTGTCTGCAGCATCTGTTGCCAAGTGCACCACACAGACAGACACTGTGACCGAAAGCATTGTGTAGATGTGTTTGTTAGTGTAAATGACACTAGAAGAGAAGGCCAGGGGGGCACCAGGGTTGGCTGGTGGCCGCTGGGAAAAGCAGAGAATACAGTCATTACCCACCCAGGGTTATTCCTCTCTGGCCCATTAGCTGCTGGCGGCCGTGACCAATTGGGTTTTGTCGCTCCTAGCAGGGTCATCCAGTGGTGGTCTGGGCCTTTTCTATAATGGACGCTCACTCAGCCGTCCTCACACAAAACCTTTAAGAGGGAAAGAAATTCTCTCCCTGACTCTCTCTCCTCTCCCTCTCAGTTTAAAAAGACCCAGTCAGGCAAGAAGGAGAAAGAGTGAAAAGTGATCATGAAAAGAGATTTGTTGCGATGTGAGGCGCGCGGGGAAGTGATCGTTTAGCCACACGTGGGGTGAAGGGACTCCATGGCGGTGGGTCTTGTTAACCCTCTTGACTTGTATGCCAGAAACCAAATCAAATTGTTCCGTGCCTCAAAGTCTGAGGACGTGGTTCCTTGTGGGAAAAGCTCACAACTCCACAACTGGCGGTGTGTGTAATTTTCAAAGTGGAAAGGAGGAATTTGAATAGGCCATAGCAGATTATCCAGTGTGTATGAACACTGATCCTTGAACTCAGATGGTTAGAACGAAGCCGCTGAAACAGGAAAGAGGTTTCTCTGCGTTTCTAGTTTGAGTCCATGTGGTGGCTCAACAGAAACAGGTGCGAGAGAAGTGACAAAGGCTGGAGGTTAATCTTTAAAGAAACCGAGAAGTATTAATTTCATTTATCACGTTCCCTGCGTAAAGTGAAGCTCTCTTTTCACTACCGCAAAAGTCCATTTCATTGAGAATTTAATGTTTCTCTCGCAGCTTCATCTCCTGGGCTTCAAAAAAGCCTACAAGACTAACTTACAGATGCCTTCATAAAAAGACGTTAATCTTTGTTCCTGAATGGTTCCAAATTTTGGAGATTTGAGGTTTCCATGTCGGGATTTGTACCGTTCCAACACAAATAATTGTGTGCACATATATGCATATTCTATCCAGTTTGAGTTGTGTACGTCTGTCTGTGTGTGGGTGTGTTTTTTTTTTCTGCCCAGTCCGAAGCTGAATAAAAGGCCAGTTAGCCACCTAGCGGGCTACTAATTCTCCATGTCAAATACAATGGCTGCAATTATATGGTAATCAGTGTTGGTGGCTCATACCTTTCTGCTGCTTTCTGTGAGTGTGTGTCTGGCCAAGCTGCTCCTCAGGGAGACGGTTAGTCACGGCTTATTATTGACCCATTAGACACCCGTCCCACTGCCAGAAAGAAACCAGTCAGCTCACAGGCCGCGCTGCATTCACTGAACAACAATAACGAGTGGGAGACTGAAAATGAAGTTAATCATTTTGTTATCTATGAACGAAATGAATGAACTCGTTTGTGCCAAACTGTGATTCAGATTGTTATCTTACAAGAGCCATACAGTAGGTTTGAGAGTTTTACATCGTAACTAACCACTTTACAAACCACGCTGCTGTGTTTTTGACATTTAAATGTAATTTTGCATCCATTTATTTACCAACAAAACATGAAAATCAATGAACAAACTTTTAAAACACTCTCAAGCTGCGCAAACCGTTGATGTGAAAATCAAGACTTGATTAATTCAAAATGAAATCAGTGTCGTAAGAGACTTTAAATCAATATGCACATGACAAGAATTAACAAAGACTTCACAATGATGGAATATGCAATTCAAGTCAAAAATTTAAATCAATGACTGAGTGAAATAGTAAAAAAAGTACATTTAAAATATTAAACTGTACACATCAAAAAATAGTCAGACGTGATGTTAAAAAGGCTAGACCTTTAAAAGAGCTAAAATTTGCAGACACACTGGCCCTTGCTGCAAATGCAAAACAATAGTTGCACTCGGAAATCAATGAAAACCAATGGCTGCCCGGAATAAGAGAAAAAGTACATCTAAAATATGAAACTATAATAGTAAATAAAAATTATTTAGATGAAATGTAAACTACAGGGTTAAACCTCAAACAGCTAAAATTTGCAAACACCATGTTGCAAATGAATGAAAATCAATGGCTGCCCGCAATCATAGAAAAAGTACATCTAAAATATTAAACTGTACGTGTTCAAAAATACTCAGACAAACGTAAACTACAAGGTTAGAACTTTAAGAGCTCTAACTTGCAGACACACTGGCCCTTGCTGTTGCTGCAAATGCAAATCAATATTTGCACACAAAAAATGAATGAAAAGCAATGGCTGCCCAGAATTGTAGAAAATGTACATCTAAAAATATTAAACTGTGTGCATTTGAAAACAGACAAAATTTTAACTACAGGGTTTGACGGTAAAGAGCTAAAATCTGCAAACACACTGGCCCTTGCTGTCGCTGCAAATGCAAATTAATGGTCGCAAGATTTTATTTTAATGTTCAAAAGAACTCGTTTTTGTGACTGAACTATTTACTACAGGATTATCATGCAAAGCACATTCATAACACGACGCCAGCCTGTGAATATACTCTCTTTCAAAACATGTCGTCTTTGTCGCCTCTTCTCTTCGTCATATAATCGACAAATGTGTTGTTTTGATATAATCCCCCAGATCTGTCAACTCTGAAGCTTGCCCTCTGTTCCCCCATCCCTCCGTCGCCCCCACCCCGCAACACACCCACACAGACCCCTCTGCCACCTCCTCTCCAGTCCCCACCCCTGCAAAGCAAAGCTCTCTTTGTTAACCTAATGTGCTTTTACCAGTTGCTTTCTGCCAGGGAGACATCTGCTGTGTGCAACCAGTCAATATTGTGAGGACAGTTCAAAGCGGCCAGTTCATTATCTGTGTCAGCTTAACAACCCAAAGGTAGCGGTCTAAGGGACACAGGGAGGAGGAGGAGGAGGAGGAGAAGGGGGGAGGAGGCGAGGAGGGGGGACACAATGTGTGGGGACACAATAGACTCCTCATTAACCAGTGATTTATCATGATAGGATGCCCGATTCAACCTTTGCCCCCCCCTGCCCGCACGCACACACTCACACCTCTAGAGAAGGATCTTATTGTTGGAAAAAGAAGAGAGGACTGTGAAAGTGGAGTTAAAAGTGGAATGATATAGTTAAAACGTCAAATGAAAAGCAAAAGTGAAAGAAAATCATCCAAAGCTGAAGTGTGTCCTTTCTGAGAGTGTGTGAGAATAAAGGTCGGTGAGGACCAACACACTCAAATGTCTGTGCTTTTCAGTTTTTTTTAAATCGTGAAACTGTTAAAAAAGAAGCCAGTAACTTTCTCTTGTAGTCACTTTTGCCGCTCTGTTTTCATCATGCTTCTCTCTAAGATTATAAGCATTTTACTGTGAAAGACTTGCAGGTTTGGACTGCTCAGATCGACAAAAGCTATTTTGAGAGAAACGCCAGCGGCCCGAAAAGTCAACTTTATTAAACATTACACACAATCTGATTCACACCGTAAAAATGAGCCTTGCAACAGACACACCCTCCCTTTCCTGGGAGGCTTTATGAAAGTCAAATCTCTCTGTCATGATGATATCATACATGTCAGAAAGCCTCTAAAGATGCTCCATGCATGCATATGCAGAGAGATCATAGTGCGTCCTCAGCCGCTCTGCCCTCACAGAGACGGAGCCTCCTCCTGCACATAAAGGCTGTATAATGAGCGTTTAATGTATGGCTTCTCAAAATGCAAGAGAAAAAGGGGAATATTCAACGTGGCCCATGTGGTGGTTTTGTAAAGCTGCTGCAGGAACACACCTCTTTTCACTTTCTCCTTTTCCATCCTTTCCATGCAAACCCCCTCCTCCTCTCCATCCCTCCCTCCCTTTCTGAATCCATTTGCTTAAATCAATCTCACAGGAGGCGGTCGTGGATAATGTACCAGCCAGGGTTTGTAAACCGTTTTGTTAACAATGCATTCTGAAAAGAAAAGAAAAGAGGAGGAGAGGAGAGGAGATAAAGCGAGACAGAGAGAGTGAGAGAAGGAGAGAGGCAGAAACGGGCAGAAGGGCGCTGAAAGAGGAACAGTTGGGTGGGTGTGGTGCACGGCGCTGTTTCGGACAGACCCCGTCGACTGGTGACACCCCTGTCCCATCTCCTCCTCCCTATGCTAAAGCCTGCATCCGCCCAATTCGGTCCAGTCCTTGCTTTAGTCACACCACCTGCCTTCACCATTCTTCACCATACACCCACCCGTCCGCTGACAGGACAAACAGACGGCATAAACCCCCGTAACTCAGCCTGAACGCCCCTCACTCACACACACACACACACACACACACACACACACACACACAAGCATACACACTGTCAGGGTAGTGTTGGCTTTATAGGATTAAAGTGATCAATAACAAGCAATGAGAAAAGATCATGGTCAGTTTCTCAATCATGTCAATATTCTGCTCAGTGACAGAGGAACACATGTGTCTGCTCTGAACAGATAGGAATCATACCAACAGTACAATTAGTTTTACCTTTACTTATAAATCACATGGGAGTGTGAGCCAGGGCTGCACAATGTGAGGAAAATGTGTGATAACGTTGTTGACTACTGGGAAAACGATCAGTAAATATAGATAAAATGCACTCAGTTCGGCCTTTCTGATGCTTTCAGTGTACTGCCAAAATACAACATACTGCTTGTGGGAATAAAAAGCTACAGGAAATTATTTCCAACGTTCTTTTATTGAACAAACTAAACAGACTGAACACAAAAGGCACTACTAAAGAAAAGACAGTTATATTTAAAGTTCAGTTTTCTCCCAATTCTGTTTCAACCAACTAAAAAAATCCCTGAGTGCATTATCACATGTGGTTTTGTGTCGGTATGCCAAGTGCCGTAACCCTTGACATGTTTATCGCAGAAGTTGACATCACAATGGAAAAGCCCCGTCCAGCCATGACCAGAGGCCGAAGATGGCAGAGGGCATGTGTATATTGTGAATCCCTGGTGTTAGTGGTACCATACTTGAAAACTCATGTGCTACTGCGTATGAACTGCCAAGATACGTCAAAACCCAATAACCATGGAGACAGAGCGCACTGCATCATACTCTGAAAGTCACGCGCACCAGAGGAGAAAACTATCAGCATCACAATATTCAACCAAAGGCTGAAATGCTAACAAAATAACTGTAGCTAGCTCAAAACATTAGATAACAGCATGTCAAAGGATTATTTTAGCACTAGAGAGGAACAGTTATATTGACAAACTCATACTGTCAGTCTATTCCAGTGTCGCTTTCTCGTCTTGGAGAAGTGCTCCCACTAAATGTCCAGTAGTAACATACTTTGACAGTTCCTCATACCCACTGAACTGAGTCTGTCTTTGTGGTACTTAACAACTTACAACTGAAAGTAACTACTGAACAAGTTGAAGTTAGAGACAGTTATTCCACTGAGGACTTGTAGAAGATGTAGACGTACTTGCTTGCTGATATTCTTAATCATTTGAGATTGCCTTCATCTGTGCATCTCTGTGTGAGGGCTGTGTTTTGCTCTATGGTGTCTCTTGCAAAAAAGTTGTTAATCTCTATGGGGTTTCTCCACAAGTTTATAAATAAATAAGAAATAATAAGGCAATAAACTTGCAAAGCAGCAGCCTTTCTGGAAATCTGTATTGTTTATCATTTGTTCTCTATCTGCTTGTGCTGGAAAATACGAAGTGAATTCAACACTGTTCAGCAGCAAATCTGGTATACCCAGATGTTGGACTTTAAAACGTCTGAATTTGAGATCAGCATCAAAATTCAGATCAGCTGAGCATTAGACAGACGATGATCTGTCCATCATGTCTCAACCAAATCCAAACACACACATGACCAGTAAACAAACTGGTAGACCACAGAGGAAACATGACACTCATGACAGAGTAGTGTGTGTCTAAAGTTGTACCAGTTATGTACTATTGAGGAGCAGTGTTACACACCTGGGTACCTTGGTGATGGGACTGTGGAGGCTGCTGAGGCTGTTGAACACATTTCTCATTCACTTCTCACTCGTCTAGTTAATAGTTACAAAAATAAAATGTGTCTAAATATACTACAGAACAATACCATTAGTGTTAATTAAAAAACAAACAAAAAAAAAAAACCATTCATATCTGACATATAAGTTTGTCCATTCGGGCTGTACAAACAAGGGGTCAACTGCTTCTGTACAAGTTAGTAGTGACACGTCCTATCAGCAGGGACCTGTTCCTCCATGTCCTCTGTGCCGAGCTACTTTGCCTATCAAAGCCCCTTTTAGCCCGAGGAAGCCTGGGCCAGTTTGACACCATATTCCCATGGGTCCCCCTCAGATCTCCACCAAAGCACCCATTACTGGATCATAAGCTCCAGAATCAGGCTACACTGGACAGGAATCCCCAGTAGAGTCTCGCAGATCGGGGCTGATTTGCAACATAAGCCCCCCTGTGATTGCCCATTAGCCCCTGTCCCCACTGACAGCAGCTAGCAGGGTAGCATGTGTAGCTTTAACCGGCTACTGTGCATTGTCATTGAAGGTTCGCTACCTTTACTTCCCCTAATTGGCTGTGAGGGGTATTAAAAGAGGTCGTGGCTTCTGGGAATTGATAGTGACATCTGATCTGATGTCCACTTAAAATGAAGACGATGTTGAGTCATAGTGTGCTGACAGAAGAGTTTCCCCCTGGGGTGCAGCTTAAGATCTGATGACTGATGGGTTATTATAATACAAGCCTCCTATGTCAAGACTCATTTTACTTTCAGCTCATTTTCTTTGGTCCACGCCAGTTTAAATTCCCACTGTACTGCAGCTTACCCTTTGGTTCTTTTATGTTTGTTTTGACCAATTTAAAGTGACACAGGGTCTGTAAACTAATTCTGACTGATTCAAAATTATCTCACTTATTAGACAGCATTTCTGTTAACCTGTCACAATAAAGACTTTGGCAACGAATCTGATTCCTGCTCCTCTTAAAAATGCTTGAATAAATACGCGAATGAGAAAAAACTCTAAACATCCTCCAAATATTGTGAATATCAGAAAAACATTTCACCCATTACGTGTGACTTTTAATGCTGTATTTTGAAATTACACACATTTGGTAAAATGCCTTCTGATATGAATATTGACAGTATACACAGGGTGTTCACATTTTTACTTTAAAATTAGATAACAAATATTTACATCTCCTTATAAACTAGTGTTTAGCTGTCATTTCCTGTAGCTAGGTTGATTATTTTGTTGTCATTGCAGCTGCATCACAGTTCACTTTTGAGGGAGCAGAAACTCACATTTTCAAACAATGTGAGGTTGTTTTTCTGGAGTTTAAAATAGCACTGTTTTCTTCTTCAGGGCCAAGCAAATAAAGAGACAATACATTCTGCAGGCCAGGTAACATCAGCAGTTATAGTAGGGCTGGCCCCTAATAGTCGACTAAACGTTAGTCGTCCAGAAAAGTCATAAGTCGGCAGGATTTCATTGGTCACTTAGTCACAGAAGAAAAAAAAAAACCTCTATTGGGAGCTGCGCCTTGTCAAAATAAATCAAAACCTATATGACTGGACCATGTGGGAATTTAATTTGAAAGGACAGACACAGGAAGTGGCCATGCTCAGCAGTCAGACAGGAGTCAGGTTCATTTCCAGGGCTGGTACCTGCGGTTATTCCACAGGCTAGTTAATAATATGTCGGGCAGGAAATCCAAAGTGTGGGATCATTTTGGGAAGGTGAAGGACGAACCCAAGGTGATATGTAAACTCATCTTCATTGGTCGACTACAAACATGACGTATCACCTGAAACATGGAAGTAGCTACATGCCCATTAGCCCACAGCGTCATTAACAGGCGGCTCGGTTTTGTATTTCTCTGTGATGTAGCACAGTGTTAACAATGTTACTGACACTATTCTTTCTCACACCTTCAACTCAAACCATTGTGTTGCCCCGCCCAAACTATATCATTTTATAATTAAATTAATATATTAAACATGCAGGTGACTAGTCGACTAATGGCTCTAAATGAAGACTGTTGGTCGACTAGGAAAATTCTTAGTCGGGGGCAGCCCTAGATAATACCATACGATTAATATGACAGGAGCACTGTGTCAGTTTTACTTGCTGTAAAAAGGCGCAAACATGAGAACGACCATAAACCTTAAAACTAAGAGTAAATAATGTATAAGAGGATGCATGCCTGCAGATGGCAAACACATGAGCTTGTATGCACTTATGTAACTTAACCACTATCTGCTTTCTGCTGTCATCCGATTTCTTAAGAGGGACATACGCTCATTTTCAAAATTCATACATGTTATTCTTGAGGTCATAGATGATCTAAAAATATTAGTATACATGAATAACTCTCTCCTAAATGTTGTACACCCATGTTTCTATAGTTCCCCAGACCAGAGTGTTGGAAAAACTTTATTTTTTTTTTTTTTTTAAGTGACACTGCTTTATTCTTGGTTTTTACAGGTTTAAATTATCAGAGTAAGGCCTCGATCACGCAGAAAGAGTTTTAGCAGCTGGAGGTGCATTTTTTTGTAATTGTTTTGAATGAGAATTAAGCTTTTTGCTCACGTTTCTGTGCTCTAGGCGCCTTTTGCTGCAGCGATCTGAACTTGAGTTGAAAAAACTTCAACTCAGAGCACCCCATCTCTTTTTTCGTCATCTTTTTTCCCCATTGTCCAATTGAAAGATTTGAGAGGCAGGTCCTCTGTGGTGGTCAGTACAAGTTTACAGTTTGTAATCAATGGAGGTGAAACTGGTGGTAGTGGTTGCTGGATACCCAGAGCTATACGACCCAACGATAGACAGCAGGTTGTCAAACTGCCCCCTAGTCATCCTAACATATGCCTGGAGATGGTCATCATGGAGGAGAAGCTTCTGGACCAACTGGTGGTGCTCTTTGTGATCCACCCTCTTTTTTTCTGCCTGAACATTTTAGGAACTAGCTACTAATAACGTAAGCGTAAGGACGTGATGGGGTGGTCACCTGGCAACACCAAAAAGGTGCAGCAAGCATGACTGATGGCATTCAATTTGAAAAAAAGGCAGTGCGGTGAGACTCCCTGTATGATTGGGGCGTAAAAAGATAAGCACACATAGCAGGCGCAGGGCAAGCTGCTTGTCTGCGATGTGGCAAACAGTGTAGGATAAACATTTATTTGTTATGTGAAACTGCTTTATTTAGTGTTTTCATCACTTTTAATCACTTGATCTGTTTGTTTTGGTGAGGAAGAGACCTTTGCTGATAATTCGGCTCTTGGTCAAAACCTCCTGAATGATGAAGGTTGAAGGAATTTTGATCAGGAGAAGTTGTAGCTGGTTGCAATCTGCAATAATCACCACTAGACACCAATAAATTTCCCTAAATCTTACACAACTGTTCCTTTAAAGAGGGAAGGTATTGGTTTGGTGACTGTGTGGGTGATGAAAAAAGGATCAGTATATGTAGCATACTATAGGTTACTACTGTGCACGTCAACTCGTCTGATTTCTTCAAGTAAACTTTCTAGTTTGTTGTCAAATATCCATGCTTCATTAGTTTCATCAAATGTTTAGTTTCATCATGTTTGTTATGCTGTGAGTGACGCAAGAAACACCTGATTTCTCTGCTCAAAACTTTGTAAGTCCACCAGAGACCACAACAGATCCACTCTGAGCCTCTCCAAACACCCACAACCAGTCACAACAGAGCGACACATGAGCCAAGCTGCTCACAGTTTGTCTGCATGTGGTCTGCAGATCAGAGCGCACAGACACCGAGTGTGGTCCATCAACAGCTCTTCCTAATCAACCCCTGAGACCCCGGCCTTTTAGCCGCCAGCCCTCAACATGTCTCGCTGTGTTTACACACGCTGATTAGTTTGGTAAGTGTACAGAATGTCCCAAGGACGGTGATCTCTGAATCAATGTGCCCCTCAGTCCCATCCTTTATCTTCCCATCCCTCCGTCACAAAAGCCAGAGATCCCCTTGGAATCGGCGAGAGAAATTAGGGGATCAGAGTCGGCCAACTCCTGAGCAAACAGACTGAGCTAATGGACCAGCCGGTTTTCTCCTCCCCTCAAATTATTAGCAGAGCGAGGGAATGTAGCCAGTCCAGTCATGATGTTAATGCTAAAGCTCGCTAATCCCTTACACACACACAGTGGCCTCGCACTTGCCTTGATACACACACGGCTACCGGGTAATCACTCCACCACCCAGGCAGTGGGAGAGGATGAGAGAGCAAAGGAATGAGACTGAAAGTGAACACATACACATGGCGGGGTTCCCATGTGAGATGTGAGAAAAACGGCAAAGGAGGAGAGAATCCAGGACATCGTTCATGGCTGAAAGTTTTTCCACAGAAGCTTCAATTTGACATGACTGTCCTCATGTATGTGTCGTAACTGTGTCTAAGATTTTTCTGGAAGTTTGCTTGATGTGTTACTTCCAAATATGTCAACTCTGAGCCCTTACATTTCACAAACAAGAGCTTGGAAAAAACTGAAAAAGTATTTGGATGCAGCCTGATGCACACAGGAGCACAAGCCAGCACAAACCCACTACAATCTTCCTCCTCCTCTCCATCAGCACATCACTGTGGAAGCCGGTCTCCTCCAGGTTTAGGTTGGCAACAGCTGGCTAAAGCTGAATATGTTAATGCCAGTTCTTGGGAGGAGTACTTTGGGCTTATGAGGGATTAGCGCTTGTTGGCCAGCCCTGACTCCCCGCTGAGCGAGCACGCTAATACAGGTGTTAGTAAACTGGCATTAGACTCCAGCTAATTAGCTTCCATTCACAAAGTGATTGTCCAGCCAGCTCTGCCATTTGTAGTGGTGTCTGTGGTCTTTCACTCTCCCTGGAGTCTGCTGGACAGCAGGGCCCATCCAGGAGACAAACTGAGCTGGCTGTATAAGAGCAAGAGGCCAAGACAGAGGAACAGAGGAGAGCCAGCAGCATCACACTGCCACAGTGTCCATTGTATAAATATGAGAATACAACTTTGTTTTGGTCTTCCAGCCACACTAAGCCAACATTACGACCATCCAAAACATTCTTGTGTCTGACCATCATGTGATAAAACAAACTATGGACAGCCAGAACTGAGCACACCTGACATGTCAGTAAGAATCTCTCATCATTACTCAGCAAACTGTGTGTGCACAATTACTGTATGTACAGTGGATCAAGCTGAACCAGGGAGATAGTCTGTAATCCTAATCGCTGTTCGTGTGCTACTATGTGTAGCATGCTACACTAGTGAGGTAGGTCACGATGTACGTCACGTAATGTTACATCAAGTACCTAGTGACTGTTTTACCAACATTTTAAGTTTATTTTGAAAAAAAAGACTATGCATTTAACAAGCAGAAACTGTTCATTTCCTGTGAAAAACCAAAGTATATTTTGAAAACACACAAGGCATGCGCTGTCCCTGAACATCCAAAATAGATACAGGAGGATACCTAGTGTGTCATATTTTGACATGTATTGACCACTGACCAATGGTATGAAAAGTCTTGGGTGTCACAGCCCAAGGACTACCATTAGCCTTCATTAGCTGGTAGCATTTATACCCCTCAAACAAATCTCATTCTGTCATCTGACAACAAAAAAGGAAGATGTGTCAATGACAATACTGAATCACAAAGTGACCAAAGAGAGAACTACAGGTTACCCTGTAGAGCTTTACCCTGATAAGAAGAAGGTGAGTAATGTGTAGAGAGGTGTAGGATACAGAAAATATATTTAAAAAATTACCAATAAATTAAAATTACAATGAAACATTAAAATACTAGTAATAAAATTATTGTTTTTCCGTTATTTTGTTTCACATCAGAAAAAAAAACAAGCATGTCATGACACGGTATGCATGGAATTATTCATTTAGACAACAGAAATTTAAATGACAATTAGATAAATTATTGTCCTTATGCCACAGAAAGTTAAAATATGATGATGTGATATTACTGCCAAGCCCTCCATTCAACCAAAGTCTCTTTACCAAATGGTGTCTGATAATTTTCTACAAAGTTGCTGTCCACAGTGACATGCTAAGATAATAGAAAAATATGTTCATGTCAAACATTTATTTTATGAACAGCTATGGACATGCAATCTTTATTTTTAGATTTACTGGCCTGTTTGTGGCCGATTGGCTATTTAAATCTACTGCTGACCTACAATCCATGTCTCTCTGAGTCCCTATTTCAGTTACTGTGTCCAAAATATCACTATTTTTGGAAACAGGCCAAAAAAAAGATAAGAAATTACAGTTCAAGTAATTTCAAAGGTACTATAGAGTTAAAATACCTAAGGAGGTCAGGGAATGTTTTTAACCTAAACATACAAAGCATTATAACTACAGTTATTATGAGGCTTTCTCCGTTTTGTCTTCAATTCAATTCATTTCAATAGAATTTTATTTATCCCAAATGAAATTCTTGTGCCAGAGCATGCTTCAAATTACAGTAACACAAAGTACAGTAACTACAATTTAACGTTCACAGCAAGTAACATCCAGAACAACCAGTGGGTTCCCTGGGTCAGGGCCACTCACTGGGCCCAGTACACCTGGCAAAATATACAAATATACAAGACAGAAGTGTTCTCAAGGAACAAAAGCAAAACCAGTGCCTGATAGAGTAACAACAGGAGTACGAGAAGTACAAGAGTTACTAAACATGAACTACAATGGTGGGAAAAACGAACTGTGCCTGATAATCAATGTTATACTGAATCTTTGTTCTTGAACAGTAAAAATGTGGTAGGCCTGTGTTCCGTGAGTATTTTGCCATTGCTGTTTATGACGGTAACTTCTTCATGTTTGCATGTGTGATGGACAAAATGATTAACCCATTATGAATATAGGTGGAGGACAGAAGCTGAGAGATGGGTATTACGTGCCCTACACTGTCGCTGGATGTGGGAAAGAGACTAAAGGTTAGTTGGTTGACATTCCCGAAGCCTTTCGGCTGGGGATGCCGGCAGTTCAAAGGAGTCATTAAGCTTCACCCGTCCTGCCACAAAGGGGAGATTTAAGACAGCAAATAGATCTGATAGTGAAAACTCAAAGCCAAACACAAATATCCACTAAGAGGCTTTGGTGTATTATGCCATTATTTCCCCATACAAGACCGATACAGACTTAACTGTTTCAAGTTTAATTTTCTCCTGGGAAAGTCTCATCATAACTGATAATCTGTCCTTTCATGTTTCCCATTCAGATAAATGATGAGCTGAATACTGATAACACCAATCATAAATATTGACATTTCATTAGGTGTTGGTGGTCCTAAACTCTGCCGTAAAATATTCTACTGAAACCAACGAACATATCGACTACTATACTTTGGATATATATTTTGAAAAAAGGCTGGTAAACCCTGATTAATGTGAGCATGAGTCCCAACGGCAGACAAGAAGGAATCTCCTGCCACTTAGCTGACTGACTTTAACAAAGCCATGATGATGACAAGGACTCAGGGGCCAATACACATCCACACAGACGAAGGTTTGCAGCTCAGCAGCAGGAGAAAGTCTGTGGTTAACTTTGTGAGGAAACAAATTTCACTTCATTTATCTAACATTTCACTGGACTGTCTCGTCCATGCAGAATTGTCTTTTATTTCCTTTTTGGGTTCCTTTGCTCGAATCTCCATGCATGGTTTGGAAGCTCATTTTGCTGAACTTGTTTGATGATATTTGTGTATTGAAGGCCAGTATTATTCACCCTACTTATACAGCCTCAGATTTCTTTGGGCATTGTCACTCTTTCACAGTTTTTGTCACAAGAATGTTTGCACTTCCACTTTTTTTAGGTTTCGTTTTTTTCCGTTTGGGTTTTTAACGTCAAAGGTGCAAGTAAGCAAGAAATATGAAGGTGCAGTCAGGTGAAATGGCAACTGTTTTGTTTGTTATTCAGGGTAGCATGGATTTTGATTTTGGTCAGTGCAATAAGCACACCACAGGCCAACTACTGGTTTGATTTTTTTTGCTTCTTTCATCTCTCTTTCTGTCACAAGAAACCACAAGCACACATGCCATGACAGTCACTGAAATGCCGCTGGTTATGACAAAGTTTACCAGCATGTGCAAAGTAACACTATTTATACAGAATTCGTCAGTATATTTGGTTATTAAGAAAAACTAACTCTCAGAGCGGATTATGCGGAGTTATGGGTCATACACTCTAAAACAGATGCAAGCACATTCGGCACATGTGCATGTTTTTATGTTTTACCTACACTGTGTGTCTGCATAGAGTGCAGTGTTAACACATTTGCCAGCATGCAACATAATTTGGGTTTCAGACACTTACTGGTTTGAGTAATTCAAATTTCACTTACCCTAGAACAATGGTGGCTTCACTCAGATTTCTCCATCGCTGGCAGAGGGCAAACTTGTTGTGACGGGCATGGCAATACTACTTAGATGTAAGTACATGTTGCTCTCTCCTTTCCCCTTTTCGATATTCTACATTCAGCATAGTTGCATGAATGCAATATAATGCACGAAGGCTTGGATTCTTCCTAAAAAAGAATAAAAACATTTGTTGTAATTTTTTGTTGTAACTCCTGAAAAACAATTTAATCACAGTCATCTGATATCTCCACCATAAAAATAATCCTTTAAAAACATGTCATCTCACAAACGTCTGTCACATCTGCGCCTTCCTTGATCTGTGCTGTTTAAATCTTGAAAATGAGTTTATTTATAGCTCGGTTTCATCCTGTAAAATCTGTGTTTTCTAAATCAGGATAAATAATGTGTTTTATTTAAATGCACTAATAAGAGAAACCAACTAAATGCAGATGGGCAGGCAGACATAGTAGTTAGCAGCAGGTTGGCCAGATGTGCAAGTGTAGTCTTATCTCTACCTGCTGGGAGCTGCCTGGTCCCCCAGACTCCCTTTAGGACCCTTTATTGAAAAACAGTGGAAATCTGTTTGCTCCTTTAATGAGCCCATTGTTCCTCAGAGGAGGTAAAGCAGGTCTCATTGCTGCTTAGCTGTGGCTTTTTGAACAGGAAAGCTCCTCTGAGCACCGCTGATACTCGGCTTTACCTCGAACATATTGTGAAGGTCTGAGCCTTAAGTCTGAGCCTGCAACAAAGCCGAGCCTGAGGAAGACTGTGAGCCTCTGATCAGCGGTGAAAGAAGCGGTACAATAAAGTACCTCCACAGTAGGGCAGAGGATCTGGCAGCTGGTATGGCCTTTTTAACTCCTCAGACTTTTCCCCTTAAGTTTCTCCTGATGTTGCTTTAAATTGAGACAGAACAGTTTGTATAACAATTAACATACCAAATACCACTATATATAGAGCATTTTTTTAGTAACCAGGACTTTTTAAATTGTAATTGGATAATAAAAAGTACAGTTTAATAAATGCAATATTTAAAAAACTGCTTAAAACACAACTAATACATCATCAAATTTGCAAGTTCTTTCTTCTTTGATGCTTATTCATAAAGACTCAGGTGAAAATCAGTTTGAACTCTCCAAAAAAAATTGTCTTTTTTTTCCAGTGGAAATCTGTAAAATGATGAGCCTTGCTGTGACACTTCATGTTGCTCTCATGTTGCTTTTTTACTGCTAAAACTAACATGTAACAAGACAACTTGAGGCACACTGAAATATTCATGGATCTGTTATCATTTGGACGATAAAACACATTGGTGACTAATTACCATTGAAGTGTATGACAATAAATGGATATCTGAGCAGAAGGTCACAGAAAAGCAAAAGGCATCATCTTGACTATTGTTCGCACCAGCTGCATCAGCAGACACAGCAACAAATAATGGCAACAGTCGGCTCTAACACACACATCATAGGTACCATTGAACGCTGCATCTTGATCAGACAGTGCCTCTCTAATTGAGCTAATCCCCACTTCAGGATCAGCGCAGTCCCCTGAGGTCCGACCCTCCACCCTGCCTGTCTTCTGCTCTCACTGTCCCAGCTTAAAGCTCCCGTCCCCTCTGCGGCTCATGTGGACTGCAAAGCTGTTTATTGGGAGACAATAGGCAGCAGATTGTGCTGTCAGGCTCCATTAATTTCCATCATTAGCATCACACTCCAGAGTCTGTGGAATCGGGGGCCTAAGCCTTCAGCTGTGTTTGTGTACAGCGTGTGTGTGTGTCTGTGAATCTGTGTTTGTGTATGTACATGTATACAGTATGTAGGCATGCATGTGTACACACATATGCTTAAAAGTCTTATTCATAAATGTCTTATAAGCCTTTTCTCTATCTTTACAGAATTTCAGAATCTGTTTTAAGGAAATAAAAACATCAATATAGCATGCGGTGCAATATATCACTATACAAAAATGTGTCCATGTACATGTTGATGCTAACAAAAGATTATCGACAGGAATACTAACTAAATCTAATTAGTTGTGACAAAGGGCGCAAACAAATGTCATCGGTTATCACTGAACCATCAGAGGTCTCAACTGCTGCCTGACAATCCTGACAAGCTTATAATCTTAGAACAATGACCTGCAGCCATGGGTGTAGATTTTGAGGAGGACACACGGGACACATCCCCCTTAATATTTAGAACATGTGCATTTGTTGCCTGAATAATAACCTCCTGAGGCCCTGCATCCTCATATGAGGACATCATATTTTGGGTTTGCAGCACCTTAAACTTCATTCTACTTCACTCAGACCTGTTGTCCTCATTTGTGGACACTTTTTGTCCCATCTAGTGGTAGTAAGAGCACAATACACTAATCCATGTAAAAACAAGATGGCAGCCATCTCTGCCAAGTGAGTCTGCAGCCGATCCTGACACAAAAGTGGACAAGGTCCAAAACCTGATCACATCTTATGGATGAAACTTGTTTGTTTATGATTCTGACGTAATTTAAGACAGTTAAGCCATAAACTGATGCAAAAAGGCACAAATTAGTGCATTAAAAAAAAAAAAAATCACCAGAATGCAGGAATTTAAGTGTTCGATTTAAAACATTTTCTTGAGGACGCCCACACCCCGAGTTTTATATGTGTCCTCCCCTAATGTTAAAAAGCAGCCATCTAAAATCAGTTTGTGTTTAGGTGTATAAAAGAATCGAACTAAATCGTTTGGAGACTCTCATAAGTTCAGACCTTTTCTTTTTAAATTTGAGTACATTTACATCTACACATTTTTATTCTTCCGTTTGATTTTATATAAAAGCTGCTTTATCATTTGCTCTTTGCATTAAAAACCTTATCAAAAACAATTTACAAATTAAGTAAAAATGGTAAAACTTGACAGCAGTTATATGCATGTTTCAGGAGGAACTACAACAGTTTGTTTTAATTCCAGTTTTGTTGCAAATATCATCAATGTGTCAACCCATAAACTCTGTATCGTGTACAGTATTGAACTGTGAGCTCAGTCATTGCACACCTGAGATTGTTTCTGGATTTGTTTTCATCAGCGTGAAAACTTTGGTAATTTTTCTGTGACTTAAAACATATGAAGACACAGTATTGTTGACTTTAAATACTCTAGCCCTGGTTCAGCTGTGACTTTTCTTCTGTTTGTGCATTTCAGCCTCAACTACAGAAATTACATGAGACACGTGGTATATTCTCAGTGTGAAGAAGCAGTCCAACTATATCTTATGATTTTGCGCCACGATCTCAAATCAAGTGTAAATCCATATAGGCAAATGCCTTATTATATTAGCATACATTCATTATCTATTCTACCTGTTTTCCCCTGCACCTGTAGTAAAAGTCTTACAAAAACATGTATCAGTATTTGCCAGCAGATATTGAGTATTGGTTTCAACTTCAGAGACATACATCAATGAATCCCTTGTTCATACTACATACAGTATTAGTTTGTCCTGTGTGAGCCATTATTTCACATCCACTGTTGGTAAAGCTAATCCTGTCTGAATAGGTCTTCAGGTGAAGTGTGGCAGAACAGCAGTGACAGAGACATCAAACATATTACGCAATGCTGAGGAAACACAGGAAGGACTATGATTGAAATATAAAGAATTTGAAAAAGCCAATGAAAATCAACTCCTTATGATCCATATGTCTTTTAGTGTGAGCTAATCAATGGTCAAATGCAATTGACCACTGACCACCATTGGTATTTCCACCTCCAGCAGCGGGGCTCTAAAAGGAAATTGAACCACGTTTCTGCCACGCACCCACTGAGGCATAAGCCTTCTTACTCCAACTTCCTGTCTGATCAATGCGAGAGACAATGGCTCAACAGGTGCGACAGACAGGAGCCCAGCGGCAGCTTTCCTCCCCGCCGCTAGGCCCAATTAGCACCCGCGGCTAAGGAACAAAGAGGCGACATTTCATTTCAGCAGAGTGCCAGTTTAAGGCCTCTTCTCTCAACCTCAGCCTCTTTTCTTTCTGTCTCTTACTGCTGACATCTTTAAAGGATCATCCCTGGCTCCATCATATTCTATTAGATTGGGTCGATGCCTTGTGTTCGAAGTGGCGGGGGTGTTAAAAACATGGGGTGTTGATGAATTCATTGCATGTGACTGGACTTGCTTTCTTTGTGTGAAGGTTTTGGCTAATGAAACCCCCTGAAGGTTTGACAAAAGGCAAAGACATTTTTCAGGGTTTGGTTCGTACTCCAGGTTCAGGCTGGACTTTCTGACTGAATCACACACAAGTCCTGCCATCCCGCACAACTTTTATAGAAAGGTAAGATCCTATGCATCCTAAATTTAGTTAAAAAGCTTTACATCTCTTTTACAGTACCTCTGCTGTAAATTGCTTTTCTCTTTCTCCTCATGGCTGACAGACCCTGATTTATGTACTGCTGTTAACTGTGCCATATTTAACATCAAGTCCTTTTATTCAACATCTTTTCAGATATTCTATTTATGGTTTTTGCACATTAAATCTTCCATAGAATGTTCCTCAAATTAGGCCAAAACACACAAATTTTGACAGAGTATTTCTTATGTAAAAGAAGCTTTTATTTTCCAGCAAACAATTTTAAGAGTGTGACCTGACTGGTTTACATGACACCACAATGGCTGAATAGCAGCTTGCATTCAGCTTTGTAAGATAAAAGAAATTACAGTAAGTTAAGCTTATGGGTTTAAATCTCTACCTGCCTTGTTCAGATCAGTCTCTGCTCTATAAAGGTTGGTCCAGTCTAATAAAGTCATTACAAATGCTGCAACTTCAAATGAAGAGGACAGACGTGAATAACCTAAAGAGGTTACAGGTCTGTCTGGCTACACCTACAGGATGTAGAGTAATATTGCGACACTGTTCATTGTCCAGTCCATGATATTTTCAGGAATGGATTGAGCTGATGACAAAAATGGATTCATTTGAAAGGGTTACATACAGAGTGATGGGGAGAGAAAGTATTTTTGAGTATTTTCTGGGCCTCTCCCTGGCCCTAATTTTGTACTGGTATAACTTGTTGGTAGATTCAGATGTAACTGGTATGGTTAAAGCACTTTCTCCCTTTCTTTTCTTTGTTTCTTTCGTGTTGTCCAGGTTGGGTCTCATGTTGAAACTGTAGCTACTGAATGGCCGCAAGTAGCCTTGGATAATTTCAGGGGAGAAATGACTGTCTTTGTGGACTTAGGTCTGTTAAATTCACCTCCATTTTGTCTGACAGGAAGTTGTCTGTGCTTTCTGTTTAAAAAAAAAAAAAAAAAAAAAAAAAAAGATGGGGCAGTGAACACATCTTTTGATTGTTCTGTGTTATAACTGCTGTTTTGTTCTGTTGTCTTTATCAATAGCTTTGTCTACAACATAAACTAAAAAGGTTTGACACAAGTGCTAGTTCCCTACAACTAGAAAAACAAAGCTCTCTGCAGTGATAAACCAGAAAACACAGGTGCAGGTCAGAGTGGTGTATACAAGGGCTATGAGAGTGCTGCAACACAGTATTTCTTCACTGTGGTATTGCTTAAAATATACCACAGTGGCAACATGCTTGTCTATAACTGAATGTGCAGACAGAAGCTAAACTGTCCTAATACCAGTATTACAGTCTGAGCTTGCACGGGTATGTATGCAATATCCATTTTATCAACAGCACAGTCAACTTTCTGTCGCATGGCTTATGTGTTGGTGCATCTGACTAAGCATAATGACTACTGCGTTTTATCTGTGTTTACTTTCTACTGCTGCTCTGCATGTCTGAATGTCATGCCAATCTGTGTGTTGGTGCTTCATGTTGCTTGCATGCTGTTTAATGTTGTAGTGTTATTGTACTGTACTGGTGCTCTGCTGTTGCTTTGCATGGCTTCTGTTCTACTTTGACAATTTCTGTTTGCTGTAATTAATACTGTCTTTACGTCTTTATGCTCTTTGGCGTGTGAATTTTATCATTTTATTGGTTTCAAAACATTTTACCAAAGGATTGCAGTTAAAAATTAGTCAACTGGCTAACACTAACACATTTACAGAAATGTTGATTAATGTGCATTGTCCTTATAGATAAAATAAATCCAAATCTAAAAATCTAAACTTTGATGACTTTGGGCAAAATGAAGGGAGGCCAACTGAGACCAGGTGATCTGTTTAAGAAGGGGGTTGATCTTTAATTTATACCTTCCCCAAGACTGAGTCCTAAAACCTGCATATGAGACAGCATTTTGGTACTCTCGGTTACCTCATCTCAAAGTCAACAGGTTTTTTGAATGGGTTTTTGGTTAGATGCCTGATATAAGGTCCGTGGTTAACACAAACTTTAGAGACTATCATGTGTTGTTCTACGACATAAAACACATTGTAAATAATCTACTTGTGAATTTTGAAGCTTTTGGGTGTCTTTCAGAAGACAACTGCTAAATGAGACTGAAGAATGTCATCATGCCAAATACAGCTTTACAGCCTGTGTTAAGAATGTTGAGTCATGCGACCAGTGGTGTAGCTGAGGGTATATGCAGGTATATGAGGCATACCCACTTCATTCTCAGTAACCTATCCATGTCCTGCCATGCACACATTACTGAAACTCACTTTAAATGTTTGAAACAAGTTTCCCTGAATGAGTATCACTATTTCAATATTGGGAGATACAGGTGGTGTACATGAAACCTCTAGTAACACCAAATAAACAATTAAATAACACAGGTAGACTCTAATTATGTTTTAAGATGGGCCATTATGGCCACCCACAGACGCCATAACGGGAGATATGATGAACTGTCTTGAGTTTAGTTTCACTCACTGTTTGATGATCCAGGTGCTTGGGTTGGTTTTAGAGTTCACTGAATTGCAGGATGTATGGAGAGTTGCAAGATGACTCTGACTGCCTTGACAGTCGCGTTTTAAAAAAAAATGCAAACAAAATTCCCCAAAAAACGGGCCTTTCTCAAACAAATTTCAACTTAATGGGGTAATAAACGACTTCATTAGACAATGAAAACTAAGATTTACCAAAGGTACGGCGGTTAAGCGGCCTCCTCCACGCTCCACCCTCACTTCCGCACACCTGCCTTTAATTAAAGGTTCCCAAGAAGCCAGGTAAGGTGGTGCGTCGGAGTGACTCAAAAAATAATGGGAAACTAGGACTTTCTAGAAATGGCTTTTAACTGCCATAACATAGAAACTAGAGTCAGCGAGGAATTTATATTATTGAATATTGCAGCGATTCTTTATAGTAAGGGTGTCAAACATACGGCCCGGGGGCCAGAACCGGCCAGCCAAAGGGGCCAATCCGGCCGTCTAGTTGACTTTGCACACCTAATGTTGATGCAGATGTGAAGGCTGAGAGGACTCAGGAGCAATTTAAACAGTGAGCAGAGAGG
Source organism: Epinephelus fuscoguttatus (assembly GCF_011397635.1). Lineage (NCBI taxonomy): Eukaryota > Metazoa > Chordata > Actinopteri > Perciformes > Serranidae > Epinephelus > Epinephelus fuscoguttatus. The sequence continues at coordinate 42,094,779 of NC_064753.1, forward strand.
TATTCCAGGTAGGAGGTTCAACAAACTCTGAGTCTATCCCTGAACTCTGAGTTGATTTACCCTGAGATGGGAAACTCTGAGTTACCGGTTCCAGAACAGCTGATCTGAGTTAGTTCAGTCAACTCTGAGTATGTTCACTCTGAGTTAAGCCGACAATAAAAAGCCATCATCAATGGAGCTCTGACTCCATGATTCACCATGGCAACAGGTAAATAAAAGACAGCGCCTCCATTTTAATCCAGTGGATGTAGAGATATTAATGCATGTGTAGCAGACGGTGCACGTTTATCTTTAAAAGAAGAGCCTGAGTCAGAGCGAGGAAAGTGTAAATAAGTTAACCATAAAGTTAATAAAAAAGTTTATTCAGTGTTGTCCGTTTAGTCGTCATTTATCAGACTTACATTTCCTTAATGGAGATAAAGTGGCTGTGTATCAGGCTGTAGATACATTACATTATATTAATATATTTGTTCAGATTTAATCTGATGGGGAAAAACACAGGAGGCAGAAGATTTAAAACATATAGGCGAGGCTATAGATCAAAGACATAAAGACATGACTGTAAACTCACAGTCTGACCCAGTAATAATATGTTTGGTGATTTGCACTTGAAAAGATGTTAAGGTTAAAATACATAGATTTTAAAATGTTGGACATCTATTTGTATCTTGACTCAACATCATTCAGTGGTTTTATTTCAGCTACAAATGTAGTAAATTTAAAGACAGTGAAATGCTGCACCATTGCTCACTCAGAAATATTAACATATAATCCCCAATATTAGGCTATAGGAATTATGTTCCATCAGTACGACCAATGACATCAGTGATAGAGATCATTAGTCACTGATACTACGTGTCTAAAGCTTCATACCGATTTTTAAAATTTAAATAATTAGACCTACACATTATGCGCAATAAACATTTGGGAGCTGCTCTAACAGTCTGACAGTCTGATCCTTGTGCACAGTGTTATAAAAATAATAAATATAAAAAGGACAGAGGTTTGATTCTGAGCTGAGGGTGAATTCTCGCTGTGTAATATTTGAATGTAAAGACAAAAACCGATGTCCAAAGAAATGACTGATGTGCATAAATTCAATGACTTAAGACAGTCCTGAGTAACAAACTAATGTCCAGCAGGATTTAGACTGTGGCGGATGTTAAATCTCCGCTAATTAATGCGCTTCGATACAAGCTTTGACACGGACTGAATGAATGAGGAAATGAAACAGCGTGTAAGAGGGAGGAGACAGAGAGAAACTCAGGGTTTATTGAAGAAAACCTGTCAGCGAGCAGGTTGGGTTCACAGAGTCAGTTGCCATGGTGATTGACTCAGAGTTTGATTTACCTCTCTTTCTGGAACTGAAAACCCAGAGTTTCCCTCATTTCAGGGTTAACATACTCAGAGTTTTCACATAACCTGCTTTCTGGAATACCCCTCAGATAGCCTACTTCATGCAAAATACAAATAACATATTACAAAAAACTAATATAACATGCTAACGTTATTGGCACAAGCCTATGGCATTTTACATTGTATAAATTAGCCTAGCAGCTAGCGATCTTTTCCTCTTCTCATATAAAGCCAGGGACAACAGCAACATTTAACAAAGTTAACAGTACAAAATTTGGCTTCATTACAACTCACAAAGTTCAGTGACAAAACAACTGTCTTGTACTAAACATGTTTTCCATACAAATATAACATGCTAATGTTATTAGCACAAGCCTATGGCATTTTACATTGTATAAATTAGCCTAGCGACTAGCAGAGATTTCCTCTGCTCATATGAAGCCAGAATAATTACTAGTACAAATTCCTGAAGGATAAATTACACACAAAACTTAAAATGCTATTTTTTTGTGGAGGCTTTATTGTCTTCACAATTTATTGTTTCTTATCTGTGAAATACAAGTAAATAAAACCTTCATTTCCACTGAGGGAAATGTTTTCAGCTTATAAAAGTAGACAAGAGGTCTGAAGCCCTGCAACGTGTAGTTACATTTCTGAGGAGGTGTACGTCAGGCTATGGTGTAGGCTCCATTTTGACGTAGAGCCTATGCCGTAGCTATGGCGCTGATTCAACACAGAAGTATCAATTCCGCATTAAAGGCTTCTCCACTCTGACCAGAACACAACTCTCTGAAATAACAGTGAATACTTACTGTGGTCATACTTAAAGATATTGAACATTGTGCAGAATATTGTCAACCAGCAGCTTCAGTACAAAATAATCTGGATCAGACTTCTGTCTTATATGGGTGGAACCCTGCTGCTGAAGCACTGACAAAACCTCAGATTGTAAATGGTTTGTAAGGCAGCGGATGACTTAACCTGCTTCTGTATTAGCTTCCACTTTAGAGGAAAATTATGGGGGAAAAAATCATATGTAATGAAAGTGAGTAGTCGACTGACTGAATGTGGAAAAACTGAGATACTGTTGAATTTGCACCAAATGTTTCTTCTTTGCTTAGTAAATGGATGAATGTTTTCTGAGAATAATTGAAGGGGTTGATATTTGTAGGTTATTGTGCAGTGGTTTCACTGGTCCAGCCCACCTGAGATCAAATTGGGCTGTATGTGGCCCCTGAACTAAAATGAGTTTGACACCCCTGCTTTAGGTTGACTTACTGTTTTAGCTGCCCATTAACTAAAGCTAGTAATAAGAAAATGACTTTTGTTCTCCAGATATGTGACTTTTACCCTGATTAACGTTGAAGAAGCAGTATTAGAGCCATTTATGAAATACACAAGAGGATTAGTTGTTCAGCATTTTGCCTTAAATTTTGTCTGAAAGTGAAACTAGTCTTCACTTGTAAAGTGTGGGACTTAATGTTGCAGTTGTGCGACTGTGCATTTGTCTACCTTACCCATGGTTATCATCCTTTTATAAGGAAATTGATATCCTTAATGGCTGACACTTTATTCATAACTATAAACATAAGTATTTTCCCCAATTTCTGAACATCATTTATGAACGTCTTTCTTAACCGGCAGGCCTTTTCCACAGCAGATATCTTGACTGGTCATAGTGGGAAAATTACACTGATAGCTCCATTAGTGTCCCAGTAGAGTGTGGTAGTAAGTCAGAAACGACCATCATTTTATTGATTGTAATAATTTATACCTGTGCTTTTTCTACACATCAAAATGTCTCCTGTCAAAAGGTTGTGTCAGAGATGAGCATCATGTTTTTAAAAGTATATTTTAATGTGCACCCATGCTTGTTTTTGAACTGAGCTTTCATATTCAAGTGCGCATGCGCAGTCCGTACAGCATTGTCCATGGTGGGACATGAGGATGAGAACGAGGCTCGCAGAGGTTCAAGGGTCTCTCCCTTTCTGTCCAGTTTATTATAATATCATACCTAATAAATACATTATACAGTTTACAGTATTGCTGTGAATATTCCCGTCGATCACTGACGGTGACGATTATTTCTATCTTTCCAGTCAGCCTATCAACGGAGCAGACACACAGCACCGTCCGCTAAAATGAAGCAACCAGGAAGTGTTCCAGCAATTTAATCGTCGCTCCTGGCGATGTCTGTTATTAAACTACTGGTCACCGCCCTAGGAAAAGCCACCGGGATCTTGACTGTCTTAATCGTTGTCATTGCAGTGGTTCTGAATTATTTCGACGACCCAGTTCCGGTTAAATACGCCAGGTAAGGATCAGCGGAGGTCTCTGTCTGCTTCTATGACAGCTGCACACGGCACACGTACAACCGTTAATGTAGCTGCTGTAACACCACAAACATACATTGACTGTAACGGCAGTTATATGTGAATATGTGTAATGTTTAATGTGAGCTACAGTTTTCCCACACCTGTAAACGTCAGAGAGATATCTGTGTTAATGTTAATGCTGCAGATAAAGTTTGTCAGCCTCTCTACTCTTACATGTATGCCTTTAACCCTTGTTGCTTCCACACCTGTCACCTCTCACACATTTCACACATTAAAACATAGATTAATTTGTCTTATTTCAGATAATGTGCCCATTTAAGCAACCGGACTTCCACAGTTTTGAATGTTATGCCTCAGCAGTCTGTCTCACTGCTACAATGTTATTTTACCTCATTAAGTCTTGAGCAAAAACACAAATGTGGACGCTTTCTCAGTCGTTTTAAATCCTGTCCACACACATGACATGTCCTCATCCACAGGAAAGTCTTGGGAGCTCAAAAGGTTTACACTTTAGGTGCACTTGTCAAGCATTGCCTCTCCATGTTATCTACAGTTGTGTCAAACAGTGACTAAGCACTTTCAGACCTAGCATGCAGAGACACATATATGACTGATCCTGGTTTATTAGCTAGTTAGACCTGTTAGACCAGTTTCAACTGCGGTTAAGTATGCCTTTATTCGGCTTCCAGCTCTACCAGTTTTATATGTCAATATCAAGGTTTATTAGCAGGAGATTTATGTATATTCAGCAATGCTTTGCACTGTAAGCTGTCAGCATTTTCAGCGTTCCTCCTTGGGTCTCCATGTGTATCCAGAGAGCCATCATCAAACCAAACCCCTTTAAGAAACACGTGCGTTTCTTTTTGGAAAACTCACTAGGACTGCATTCTGATTCTGAATTATACATCTTTACACATATGTCATAAATTGCAGTTTTTTATGTCATATACACTCAATTAATACCACCCACCAAGGTTGACAAGAGTCTAACTCACTGCAGAGTCGACTTCCCTCTGTCCTAACACCGAACTAGTTTCAGCCTGATGATAGCATGAAACTATACTTTGTAAGTCAGTGTATTTGACTGCACAATTCATTTCCCATTTACCGCCCAAATAAGTATGTAAAAACATACCATATGCCAAGATAGTAAATAATGTTTGTTCAGCACGTTTCACATTCGCACCAACTGTCTGCATAAAATACCTTTGTGTGATTTTAGCATTACCTGCACTCACGCATGCTGTTATCTGTTTCTGCTCACAGCATGGCTGAGGACATGAAGACGCTGGAGGAAAACTTCAGGCAACAAAATAAAAGCTGCTTTATCCTTGGTGCCTCTGGGGAAACGGGCAAGGTGCTGCTTAAAGAGCTGCTGGAGCGCAACATCTTCTCCAAGATCACTCTCGTCGGAAGGAGGCAGCTCACCTTTGAGGACAAAGCATATGAAAACCTGGTTAGTGGGTTGATTCTCCAGTCAGTTGGCTCCCATCACGTTGAAGGTGACATGTCGCTTACCATTGTGTTTTCCATGCCTCCAGGTTCAAGAGGTGGTGGACTTTGAGAAGCTTGATGATTACGCTGCTGCGTTCCAAGGCCATGATGTTGGCTACTGTTGTCTGGGAACAACCAAAGCAAAAGCAGGGACTGTAAGTTTAACTTTATAAATCCAACATGGGTTCTTTACTGGTCGTACTTTAGCGCAGAATTACCAAAATACAGATTTGATGGGGTTGTTAGTCCTAAGCATTCACTCATTCATTTTCCGTAACCGCTTATCCTGTTAGGGGTCGCGGGGGGGCTGGAGCCTATCCCAGCTGTCATTGGGTGAGAGGCAGGTTACACCCTGGACAGGTCACCAGACTATCACAGGGCTGACACATAGAGACAGACAACCATTCACACTCACATTCACACCTACGGACAATTTAGAGTCACCAGTTAACCTGCATGTCTTTGGACTGTGGGAGGAAGCCGGAGCACCTGGGGAAAACCCACGATGACACGGGGAGAACATGCAAACTCTGCACAGAAGGGCTCCCCCACCCTGGGTTCAAACCAGAAACCCTCTTGCTGTGAGGCAACAATGCTAACCACTGTACCACCGTGCCACCTAAGCAATAGATCAGCAGTTTCTTTGCCATGTGCCAGCAGTAGTGCCCAACTGAAACTAGAGGGGGCAATATGTCACATGTTTTGTTAATTCTTTACTCTAAACAGCTACTATACTCACTGTAATATTAAAATAGATATATTTTTACATTCAGTCAACTACAGGCAAGCCGTGGCAGTCAGTGTCGTCAAAATATTGTTAAAATGTATTTTTATTTCTGCTACTTCTTTCTCTTATTTCAGGATGGATTTATCCGCGTTGATCATGACTATGTTCTAAAATCAGCTGAGCTTGCCAAAGCAGGAGGCTGCACACAGTTCCACCTGGAGTCCTCCAGAGGAGCTGATAAAAACAGCAGTTTTCTCTACCTCAAAGTCAAGGTATCTTATTTCCTTCCTATACTGCTCACCATTTACTGAAATCTTATTCATTTATTATACTTATTATTCCATAATGATTTTGGATAACCCCTGAAAGATAAACATGAAATGGATTTTCTTCCAGGGACAAGTGGAGGCAGAGATCGAGGCACTGGGTTTTGACAGATACGCCATTTACAGACCGGGGTGAGGGATCTCATTTACTTAATTCAATCATTTTATGAGACACATTTATCATACGAGACAAGAACAATTGTTATTAAACTAAAATGTACATGCAGCAGGGTTCCCATGTGTCCAGGAAAACAGTTGACTGATTTTCCAGTCATGGAAAATACATGATTAATAAGAGAGAGTAAAATGTCCTAGAACATTCTCCTATTTCCCTTTAGCTGAGAATGAACTGGTTTGGTATCTATTGGGGATCCCTACCATGGATAACACTCCCATCTAAAAAGGGCTACGTCATGTTCAGGATCCTATTAATAGTCAAATGGTAGTTAATGGAAGAGAGTATCATGAATAGGCTGCTCTTGGTGAAAACTTAGGGTGTGCCACATCATCTCGTTCACAATAATACCGATATAATTTTTAATATGAAAAATTCATATCATGATATTAGTGATATTTGGACCTGTTGACATATTGATGTCATACTGTTACCCACGGCAACAGCAACCATGGCTGAAAATGAAATTATTACCAACTCTATGATGGTTCCAAAAAGAGGAGCAGCTTCAGTAGTGTGGAATAAACTGTGGCGTCCTGAATGTTTTATGAACAGCCCCGGACTTCTCAGACTCTTTTAGTGACTTACAGCTCAGAGGGAACTCATTCAGCGGCTCCTCTGGCAGCAGCACAGCGTCTCTCCCTCTCCTCTCTCACCATCTGTCATAAACCTTTGGTAATGTAAACCTACGTGACCCTCGCAGCTCGACAAAAAACCTACATATATGTGAACGTGTGATAGTTGTGGTATCATAACAGCCTGTCACAGGTTACAGCGTGATGATTCGAGGAGAAATGGCAGAGCATAAAGGTCCAGGTGGAAAAAAAAACAACTCAACCATTTAGGATTTTACTAAAACAAGGAAATCACCTGTTGATTTATATATATAGACCCCAGGGGACATTTTTTGTATTTGGGAGCTGTTTAAATGTGTAATTTGTGGAAGATTTTATTTTGTTGATCTATTATTGTTTTATACAGAATTGGAATCTCACTCTGAGTTACTGCTGTTGTTCACAAACGAAAGAAATGAGAGATCGTTTTTGTTTAGTTTTTACTGAATATTTGAAGGCAAACTGTGAAACTGTATCACTTATTTTGTTGCAGTTCTATTTTCTTAAATTAATAATTACATTTTTTTTAATAATTTGTCCTACCGTCAAGAATAAAGTTATTGCAAAAATACCCTGATATATTGTGATATAATTTCAGGGCCATATCACCAGTGGAAACACATTAAACACACGCCCAAGTCTTGTAATGTGGTAGCCGATACAGGTTGGATGACATTATAATTTCAGTGGCTGAAACTTAATAATATAAGTTACATTATCCTTCAAATGTGCTTATCACTGCTGGCTGTTAAGCTGTTAAGCTTTATATAATTTTATTGTATTTCTATAATCAAATTGTCAGAATTTCTACACCTGTACATGATTTTATCCATAGACTGCACATCTTTTGAATCAGACTGTCACATAGAGAAACATATTAGGGTATTGCACAATTCTGTCAGACTTTTTCAGCTATATACCCCCTCTGAAATATGTTTTCAATTATGTACCCCCCGACCAGCACAAAACATTGTTTGGCAGAAACACATTTAACAAATGTAAATATAAACCTGGTTGCATTTGTTGCCATAGTTGATAGTTTACAGCAGTTAACAAATGCACTGAAAGTAGCAATATTTAATACAAAATTTGGTTTTATCAAACTTACATTTTTTATTTGAGCTTATTATGCATGACTGACAGTTTTAAAAAGAAGAAGAAAAAATTAATGTACCCCCTGCAGTACTCCAAAGTACCACTAGGGGTACTCGTATCCCCTTTTAAGAAACACTGAGGTAGATCATCACTGAAAATGTCCTGGAAAATGATCTCTAGAAAACAGTGGGAACCCTGATACATGAATACATTCCGTACAACACAAGTTCTGTGTATAGGGAATCATTTTATCTTAATCGCATACTTTTAACTTGGCCAATACCAAATATTTGCACAGATATACCTGAAAATAAGCATCCTCATCCAGCTGAACTGCAGTTACGTTTTAAGTTTTGTGTAAATGTCACCAAAACACATTGGACTGTGGGAATACGGGGATGGATAGTGACACCTGATAGCAGCTGATTCATAATGGAGTAGAACAAAACAATATCTTGGCTGATGCTCAGATTCATTCATGTCTTTAAGCTGTCTTGGTTGATAAACACTAGAGAAGAAGAGTGCAAACATTATGCTTTTGTAATGTTTCTGGGACTGTGATCGAGTTTGTTTCTATTGCCTTGCTGCTGATTTTGAAGTTTGACAGGTTTCCAAAACTCCATACAGGAAACAAGGCTTCTGTGACACCATGTTACCGTTGTTCAAAGTCATGGCTGAAGCATTATAGTGTGATAGGAAAGTTACATTTTTACCAAATACAAGATTATAACAAAGTCACTGTGGTACAGAACATAAGAAATATTTGATCGCATACTTTTACATCATATAAATTATTGATCAGACTTGATTGTCTCACTCTACTAAAGTCATTCTGCCTGACATTGAAGATCAGTGTTGTCAATCGCCACAGTGGAGAGAAGAAAATTAGGTCAAATCTGCTGTATGAAGTTTATGATTAAATAACCCGATGCTACCCAAATACAGTCTCTAAATCATCAATACCTTTTGTGTTTGCCTCCAACAGAGTTTTATTGGTAGATCGAGTGGAGAGCCGGCCTGCTGAGTTTATGGCCAGGAAATTCTTCAGTGCCCTTTCCTCCGTGTTTTCTACGTCCATGTCCATCCCAATCCAGGCGGTGGCAAAAGCGATGGTGTCAAACACTCTGATACAGCCTGAGAAGAAGACGGAGATCCTGGAGAACAATGCCATCGCCACTCTGGGGAAGAGTGCAGGGAAATAAAGGAGAGCAGGAAATACACTGAGGTGAGAAAAACGCATAACAAGCAGTGGTTCCTGACATGGGACTGACACATGTTGGGTTAATGCTGTAGTCCTGTAAACTTCAGAGAGATTTAAATGGCAGTGTGCACTCTGAGATTACACACAAACAGAACAAATAAGCATAATTAATAATTAGGAGGTAGATTTATTTGTTCTGCATAACAAATCTATTCATAAGATTGCTGGTCGGTAAATATTTGGGACTCTGGTTTAAGGAGTTTTAAAGTTCTGTCCAGTTTTGTTCCCGAGTCAGATAAAGAAAATTCTGCTAAGATGATCACTTAATTTATATATCCACAACAAAGGCTTTAGCTTTCATCTTAAGGTAATAATTCATGATTAATATTCAAATTTTGGCACAGTCCTCTTACAGCTGTGGTAATGATTTAAACAATGAAGTCTGGAAAGAAAATATAAATCAAGTAGTTAGATTTCTTTTGCTTAAGTTAATTCTTTGGACTTTGGTTAAATTCACTGTTTTTCACATTTTTTTTATTTTCTCTTCTCAGGTCATTTCAGCAGCTGTACGGAGACGACAACATAAGCAAAATATTTCATCATGGAATTATATTGTTTGGTTTTTTTGTCTTGAATAAAATTTAATATTTTCATCAGGGAACAACTGCCAGGCTTTATCATGTGTGCCATTTGTGCTCGGAGACAACACACTGACCAACTGCCTTAAAGTAAATGCTGACGTTCATCCTGCATCAGATTAAAAATTCAGAATGTCTTTTACATGCTTTCTTTAAGTTATTATCAATATTTAACTGTGTTTGATTTAGAAAAATGTTCTGATCATGACTGTCAATATTATTAATATCTGATGTCTGTATCTGAGCTATACTGCATCTGTGCACCATTTGGTATATTGCATGCATATACACAATATCTATGATACATCACAGGTCATTTATGAATTCATGCAGACAACATGCAGATTCTTGTTTTGGTTGCTCTCATTGCTCAAAGTGAAGCACTTCAAACTGCCTTTGTGTTTGAGAGATGATTCAAATAAAGTTGCCTTCTCTCTCTGTCTGGCAGCGCCCCCTTGTGACTGAATGTGGTTACGTCAGTGGTCTCTAAATATTTGTATGATACAGACTCCTTCTCATCCAGAAACCTGAGGTTACATTTTATGTTTAAGTCCCAATAGCCAAATGAGTCTTGAACTCTTGAGATGCCACCTCGCAGAAGGTGACCTACACAGTGGCATTTTTTTCTGTAGGGTCTCAAACAGGTTTTCCAAGAGACTAGATTAGAATTCATATCTGTACATTTAATCTGCTTTAAGATTACAGAAATAGTCATTTGTGTTGATTAACCTGCTGGTGCTTTGTTTTTTTAAATTCTGAATGAATTAAAAACAAAAAACAAACAAAAAAAAACATATAAAAACATACACATGCTCATGAAAACATGCTGTCTGGGGTGATAATTTTAATAACATGATGCTCATCTCTGATAGAACTCTTTAACAGAGGACATTTTGACATGTAGAAAAAGCACAGGTATAATTTATTATAAATTATAAAATAAATGATGGCTCAATTACATAGAGCCATTTCTGACTTACTACCACACCTTACTGGGACACTAATGGAGCCATCAGTGTAATTTTCCCACTATGACCAGTCAAAATATCTGCTGTGAAAAAGGCCTGCTGGCAAACAAACACGTTCATAAAGAAATTGGGGTAAAACACTAAGTTATGAATAAAGGATATCATTTCCCTGTTTTAGCATAAAGAAGTTCATTCTGGAAACATTCATCCATTTACAAAACAAATGATGAACAGTGAACAATATCCTAAGGAAAAAAATGTGTAAAATCAACAGTTTGTCTCAGTTTTTTTCTCATTCAGTCAGTCTACTACTCACTGTCATTACATGTGACTTTTCTTCATAATTTTCCACTAAAGTGGAAGCTAATACAGAAGCAGGTTAAGTCATCTGCCATACAAACCATTTATAATCTGAAGTTTTGTCAGTGCCACAGCAGCAGGGTTCCACCCATACTGTTTTAAGATAAAAGTCTGATACAGATTATTTTATAGTGAAGCTGCTGGTTGACAATATTTTGCACAATGTTCAATATCTTTAAATATAACCACATAAAGTATTGATTGTTGTTTAAGAGAGCTGTATTCTGGTGAGAGTGGAGAAGCCTCTGAGGCAGTATTTTACATGGGATATCTGCTCACTGTTGAAATTGCTCCTGAAACCTCTCAGCCTTCACCAGAGCATCAACATTAGGTGTGTTAAGTCATCTAGTGGACTGGATCGGACCCTTAGGTGGGCCGGTTCTGGCCCCTGGGTCATATGTTTGACACCCCTGATCTAAAGCAATCTTTGTAGCAAGACAGTCAGTGCTTTAGCTTTAAATAAAGTTGTTTCACACAGTAAAACAGATATAAAATGTTAAGAATTAACTGCTGACAGTCTGCAGGTCCATACTCTTTTTTTTTAAATCCAAAATATACAAATGTTTGCCTGCACACATCAACAGATTCTTCCTTCCTTCCACACATACACTGTATATACACTGCACATTTCATTAAATCACAGAAAACACCTTAATTTAACTCTCAAAAGTGATACTAAGCAAAATAATTTACCTCAAACTGACGTATTTAAGGGGAACACACAGCTTTCTCTTCCTCTTGCAGCCTTGGGTGTTGCCGTCAGGGCCATGCAGCAATTAGTCCACAATGAGGAACAGCTGAGTGGATCTGCCTCTCGCTGCTTAGAGTGTAGAAACAGGTGTCTGGGTCTGTGTTCCCTGTTTCAACAGGTTGAGCATGAGTTAGTTTTGGGTATGGTGCTGCAGGAAAAAAAGCTTAGCAATGAGCGCTACACATTGTTTGAGGTAAAGTGTCCTGTGTAATGTCACTTTTCATTTTAGCTATTTGAATACTTTGTAAACTTATGGTCCTAACCTGTGTTGTCCTTTACTCTGCAGGCTGTTTGTGCTTTGTTTTTGGCTGCTGGTTGGTGATGTAAATTGTGAGAACACCCAGAGAGGTATTGCATGCTATTTTAACAGCCATTAACTTTTAACATGAAAATGACTGTTGTATAGACAGACCTGTACAGTCTCCGTCTGTGTGTTTTGTTTCAATAGGTCATGTCCAACATGTCTACGCAGGACAGGCCCCAAGGGGAGTCCACAATGACAACAGAGACGATAAAAGATGGAGTGAACCACCTATTGTCAGAATCCCTGCAGCTGGTTACAAGATATCAAGTGTGGACAGAGGGATACAAGGCAACATTTACCCTGCACAAGAAGACCACAGCACTGCCTCTAGATCATCACAGATCCAAAGCCAATATCCTGTTATGCCTGAAATACAAAGAAGCAATGATCCAAAAAGACAAGTTAACCATTTCCAACCTGGCTTCAGCTCAGCCTCAGTTACTCAAAGACGAAGTAATGTGATGCACAGCCGCTCTGGAAACAAAGCATTTGCTTTCCCTGATGGCGAAAAGATTCCTCCAGTTCACGACCCACTCCATATTTATCATGCAGGAGCTGAGTCGACAGGAAGGTTTTCATCTGTTGAGGTAGACAAACCTCCAGTAGGCTTAGGACCCAACAACAGAAGGGTCCCCATCTTCTCACACAGCAGTAAAGCAAGTCAGGCAATTCACATAAACCCCTCCAGACCCAACACAAATCTGCAAGAGTCGCATCGCATACCCAGGCCTGAGGTTGGTGGACATCGCTCTGCTTATGTTTTCCCCAAAAGTTTTAATCATGGGAGAACAAACTTGCTACGAAATGTTTTCAAACCCATAGACAAGGAGACAGACTCCGTCATAAAGGGATATTCTCCTGACAGCAACTCAGCAGGAAAAGTAGGCTCACAGATATGGCGTCCCAGGGTCTATAGCAGCGACGTGATGTCTGAAGCAAGAGGATACACCCATGTCCGCCACCTCAAGCCTGCCTTTGACAAAACAAGGCCCCAAGCTAGTTCTACAGCAGGTAGAAAGTTCTTGGAATCAGGGCATCCACCTGTAAAACACAATCCTGGCATTTATAGCCATGATTCAACAAAACTAGGGTTTGGTCCCGGGGTTCCAGCATCAGGTGAAAGGCAGCGAAATTATAACTTCAGAGGAAGCCAGCCCAGCAGCTGGCATCCTCCAACACCAGACAGAGCGCAAGTTCCTGTCCAAGGCAAATTCAAACCTTTCCAAAGACATCCTACAAATGATGCTGCTCACAACCACTCACCATACAGTGAAACAACTCCCACTCAGACAACTCTTACTCCTCGTTTAAACTCCACGGGTACAACTTCATCAATTCTTCCTTCAGTTACTGGAAACTGGAGCACCAAGTCTGCTTCACCTCTGCAAACAACGGGCCGAGATGAAGAACTCAAGCCTCAAGCATAGAACCATGACGGCCAGTCTGAGAGTTCAGCAGAAGTTGGATCTTCCTTTGAACAAAACACTTGCAGTTTATCCTCCAAAGCTGCAACCAGCAGATGAAGAAAGGATCTCAAGATTTCTAGACATCATTAATCCGGTAAACTGGAGTTTAAATTGACCTGCCAGATGCTGCACAAACGTCAACATGGGGGACAGCAAGAAGGTACACCTTTGTGGTCAACTGAAGCTTTTTTGGCATCTTATCCAAATTTGTTATTTCTATTTGCAAGAATGTGAACGTGAAAGTTGATAGTCATACTATTTATGTAGTAACTAACTTTATGTTCCCCCCCTTCAGATTTTAAACCGACTGGGAGATCTGCACTTTTCCAGAAAGGGTCTCACTGTGAATAAAAGAACATTTAAAACCTTCGCTAATTTTTGTTCCTTTGTTTTCTCTTTACAGAATAGTTTTGCTATTGTAGGTACACCACAAATCAGAGTTGATCAGAGGTTAGTTTGCAGGTTAAAGCTTTTCTCTCAGGTAAAAGAAAATGTTTCCGAGTGGTCGAGAGCACTCACGCCAAGAGAAGAGAAAACATCTTGTTTTCACAGTACACTAAATTTTTGTCCAGAGCAAGGAAACACAAGTTTTAAATTTGAGGGACATAAAAAAATACATGAATATCATACAATCAAATTTAGATGATGTTTTGGATTATTAAATTATGAGCCAAAGAAACACCACTGCACTAGTTCCATTGATCCCACTCAAGCACTGTACTTGTCTGTACTTAAGACTTGCAGTTTTAACAATTGTTTAAATTATTTTCCAAGCAAATACATTTAATGGTTCCAGCGTCTCAAATGTGAGGACTTGCTGCTTTTTTCCTTTGAATTACTGGAATTATTCTGATTAAAATTGATGACAATTTCTCTGCTTTGAGTACTTTTGCTTTTAATACTTAAGTAATATTTCCAACACAGGACTTTTACTAGTAACTCAGAATTTTAACAGTGCGGTATTTTACTTAAGTAAAAGATCTGAATGCTTCCTCCACCACTGCTGCTGACAGTGTCCACAGTATTACAAAGGTTTTGTCATTTCTGTTTCTTTTCATGTGTCTGTAACACCAGGAAAACATTGGGAATTTATGTTACCTTTGTTTAAGTTTATTTAACACTAAGTAGGTTTTACTTCTGCAAAACTTCTTTTTCTTCCAACAGAAGAAAAAGTGGCATCGCTCCAATTCTTGGGCATGCGTCAAGAGTATTACATCACAGCACTTGCCCTTATATCGTGTTTAGGGATAGTACCTATGCTCATAGGTTACTTCATTATTCAGCACACCTGTGTAAGAGCAGATTTGACTTCTCTTATTTTTTCTCTAAACAGTAAAACTGAGAAAAAAAATCTAAGAGAAATGTAAGAGAATGTTGCTGCATGGGGCCCAGTGATTGGCTAAAATAGGATGATTTATAACTGGGACAGAGCACACAGTTCCCTTTGGTCAGGAGAGGCTTCTGAAATATTTTTTCTTTCTGATTTACATTTTATTTCATGCAATAATTTGCAGTGTAACATGAGAAGGATCAGACAAAAACTACTGAGGATCCATAAGAAACAATGGAAAGCTGAGATTTGGAATAGGCCTAAGCGCAGAAACTATGTTCAAATCAAAGCGGATTATGACATTGAACTTTACGTCAAATTAAATGTAGCTACAAAGAGGGCAGATATCCCTTTGTGCTCAGCTAAGAACTGGTACCTTACCACTGGCAACTGAGGAGGGCACAGTGGTGTAGTGGTAGTTGATGAGGTAGGTGTACTACTGGGTAGATGGGTAGGTTACAGAGGAGGAAGTGGGCATACTCTCCTATATATTACAATGGCTTTTTGGCTAATAGGTGGGTACACAGCCAGAAAAATAGATGGTATAGCCTGTATACCTGCGTATACCCACCACTACACCACTGGGTAGGCAGATATGAAGGTATTTTTGTTGTTTGCTGAGGATGAATTTCATTTTGTGTTCCACTGCCTCATGTACAGCGTATTGAGGAATAATTTCTTTATAAATGTTTACTTGAATAACTCAATTTGTTTTGGTTATGTGAAGGTAACAAGTTGTGCTGGCTCTTTAATAAAGATATTTTTGCAATACTTATATGAAATGCATGGAAACTAAGATGGAGAACATTGTATCTATCATTATAAGATATTTTTTATTGTGGAACTTCATGTTATGCCTGGTCATGTGGCCACCCTGGTTGTTGTCTAGTGTCTTGTGACACACTGGGCTCCGACTGGGATCTGGGCTCCACACTCCAGTCCAGTAGGTGTCAGTAATGCACCTGAAAGCAGGTTTTCCAACCGCCATTTAACTCGAAGAAGCATCATCGGGTGCGTCCCAAGTCTCTTAAATTACTGCTAGTGCTACTGCTAGCTGACTTTGCTAGCTGTTTAGCCCCTCCCACCCATAGACATATATACATAGACGCCGCATTGACTGCCGCTGCCCATTGGAGCCGACGTCCTCGCCGGCCGCCATCTTGGATGGGTCTCGCTTCGCCTCCACAGTGCATTCACTTCTATTGAGGAAGGAGCTGTATGCACAAGTAAAATAGAATAACTCACTGAATTTTCAACTGATTTTCACGCGGTTTGGTTTGTTACAAACGGCACACATGTAGTTATGATACAGGATGCTTTCGTACATTAAAAATGCGGGATTTCATGCTTTAATACTTTCTGCAGATAGCAACAGCATGTTGTTTAGGTCACAACACAGTGCTTTTATTTACCTCAACCTCAACCCCAGAGTGGGATATATATATATATATATATATATATATATATACACACACAGTATTTATATACTGTATAAACACAATACAAAACACAGTATAGCATATTATGTATAGCATAATATGTAGATCTGAGGTTTGCTCAAACTGTCAGCTCCTTTAAATCAGGGCTAAAACACTATTGTTTACTGAAGCGTACTCTTAGATTAAATACTTACCTGCTGTATTCTACTGCCCGTACTTTTTAACTACACACTGCTGATTTATGCCTTTTATTATTCTACTTCTTTTCTTATCCTGACGGTTCAATGTATTGAGCCTGTTTTTATTTTATGTTACTGTATTTTATTATCACTGTCATTCTCAATTTCTATTTATCTTTTCAATCGACTGTTTTTATTGTTTTAAATTGTGTCTTGTTGCTTTTAATGTCTCTGTAAAGCACTTTGAATTACCTTGTGTTGAATTGTGCTATACAAATAAACTTGCCTTGCCTTGCCTTGCCTAACACACCTTTGTGCACATATTCACTTTTCCACCAGCTGTGCTGCAAATATCCCCTGCTTCTCATCCTTCTGTATCTTTTTTCAAATTATCTTGACCACAGTCCCATTTTCATAGTTATAATACCAATTCCAAAATTAATTTCAGTGTTTATGTAAATACTGAAAATGTTTTTTACCACTTTTGAGGGATCACAGCAGTCAGTGTAATAAGAATAACTTTACTGATCCCCGAAAAGAAAATTTCAAAGAAGTCTGTAAGATCATCTATTTAACAAAGAATTATTAAGTCTGATGGCTGTGGGTATAAAAGAGAGTGGGTGTGTGTGAGAAATAAACTCAATCAACAATAGAGTTTTTTCTTTATTAAAATATATTAAATAAATTTATATGCTATACTATGTTTTGTATTGTGTATAATATATATATATATATATATATATCCATCCCACTCTGGGGTTGAGGTGAATAAAATAACTGTGTTGTGACCTAAATAACATGCTGTTGCTATCTGCAGAAAGTATTAAAGCATGAAATCCCGCATTTTTAATGTACGAAAGCATCCTGTATCATAACTACATGTGTGCCGTTTGTAACAAACCAAACCGCGTGAAAATCAGTTGAAAATTCAGTGAGTTATTCTATTTTACTTGTGCATACAGCTGCTTCCCCAATAGAAGTGAATGCACTGTGGAGGCGAAGCGAGACCCATCCAAGATGGCGGCCGGCGAGGACGCGCTCAGGCAGTCGATGCGGCGTCTATGTATATATGTCTATGCTCCCACCTAGGAAAAAATGCGTGGAGCTAGCGCTAGGAGCGATGAGCGAGCATTGTCGGTTTAAGAGACATGAGACGGCCTTACTCTGAAGCGTCACGTGAAGCGACGTCCATTCCTGATGACGGCGGCACAACTGGATCTGCTGCATAACGGAGCCAGCGTTTGGCGTACATCCCAAGTCCCATTATATTCGCTGATCAAAGCCGTAACCCCCCCGCCGTCATGACTTTGGTCACACAGTTTTGCATGTATAACCATTGTTCTTGAGACATTTGCCGAAGTTTGTGGCAATTAAAGAACGCTCTGTAGCCCTGCCACTGTCACTGTGATGAGCATCATTATCATTATTATTATCATCATCATTATTATCACTATTATTAAATCCACTCGCCATTATTCAACAACTCAGCTGCTGAGTGAATAAGACATCAGACCTGTCAGTCTACCTCAATCAATTCAATGTTATTTATAAAGCCCAATATCACAATTTGCCTCACAGGGCTTTACAGCATACGACATCCCTCTGTCCTTAGGACCCTCACAGCTGATCAGGAAAAACTCCGCAAAAACCCCTTTAACAGGGGAAAAAACGGTAGAAACCTCAGGAAGAGCAACTGAGGAGGGATCCCTCTTCCAGGACGGACAGATGTGCAATAGATGTCGTACAGAACAGATCAGCATAATAAATTAACAGTAATCCGTATGAGAGAGAGAGAGAGAGAGAGAGAGAGAGAGACAATGACAGAGAGAGGTGCAGGACAGACGGTAATGACAGTAGCTTACAACAACATGAAAGTGATAATATTAATTAATATTACCTACGAGCTATTCTACTCACATGACATGCAGGACAATTAATGATGGGCAAATGTGTGTGTGTTTGTGTGTGGTGTTATATCAACACGTGTGGTTCTGGACATGAGCAGCTGCACATTTAACAGCCACACATCACCGACAGTCCGCTGAACAACGCAACGGATTGTGAATGAAATAAACTTAATAACAACATGACAGTCTTGCACGAAATATCATTAACGTTACTCTGTGTAGTCACGTAGGCATGTGAATTACAGCGTTTCATTGCATGTAACGGGTACACTTGCGCTATTTCTCCGCCATCTCGTTCAAATAAGACAGATAAAGGGGGCTGGTATTTATACGTCATGGCCTCAAGCTGAAAAAGACTTCCTGTTAGGAACCTCTCGACCATCCTAGCTCGCAGCTGCTTAAAGCTTGCTGCTAGTTCCTCGCTGCACAAATAAGAGACTTGGGACGGCCTAGAAGATGGCGCACCTCGAACGACTTCCGGTTCAAGCGATGAGCTAGCAGTAGCACTATAAAAATAAGAGACTTGGGACGCACCCATCATCATCATCAGCAGCAGCAGAAGAAGAACAACAACAATGAAAGGAAGTGACGTCATTGTGACATCACGTTACATCGAACTAAATAGACCCAGTCTTGAGGAGAGGTATCAACTCATCAGCCAACATGCCAGTCTTTTTTTTAGGCTTTGTTGTGGCTCCTTTGATCCACAAAATTGTTGGTGGACTCATCAGGTCTGCGCTGGAGCATCTTGGCTACATTTCAGTTCATAACCCAGCAGAACCTGAAATAACCAACATCATCCACTGGGATTATTTCAGGTTCTGCAATAAAATAATCCCAGTGTGGATGATGTTTTACCAACATCATCCACTGGGATTATTTCAGGCTCTGCAATAAAATAATCCCAGTGGATGATGTTTTACCAACATCTCAATCAGGCGAGACTGGAGGCGTCAGTCAAGTCGAGATGTTGCAAAATGCTGATGTTGGAACCTCAGGCCTAGGCCATCTGATGTCCGACACGGTCTTTTCCACGGTCCAAACAAGATTATCAGATTTTTCGGCCAGGACCAGTGCAGCTGTTGCGCCCATGGCACAGCCAAGGATTGTACCCTTTATATCTGCGACACCAGAAAGAATCACAGCTTTTTTGTACATGGCACGAGAAAGAATCACAGCTTTTTTGTTCATGGCACGAAAAAGAATTGTGGATTTTGGGGTCATGATTCGTTATGTTTTCACATCTGTTTTCACCATGGCTCAGAGTCACCCGTTACAACTTCTTAATCCAAGGCAAGGTCAACAGTTCCCCCTTTGTATTCCATGGCACATTGGTAGGTCGCACCTTTTATGTGGAAGGCCAATCCAATAATCACGTATTTAAATTCCATGGTAAAATCATAAGTAGCACTTTTTCAGTCCATAGTAAAATCCACAATTACCCCTCTTTTGTCCGTGGCGCGATTGAGAAAGGCATCTGTTTTGTCCATGGCAAGATCGGGAATGCCACCTTTTTTGTCCATTGCAAGATCAAGCATGAGATGTTTTCTTTCCATGGCGAGATGAGGTATCAGACCTTTTCTGTCCATGGTAAGATCAAGCACAACGAATTTTGGAGTGATTAGAGATGTTTTAACATCTGTTTTCACCCAGGCCAGAATTGCCTCTTTTTTTTCCTTCTGGGCCCGTGCAGTTATTTTTGCCATAGCAGGCAAATGATTCAAGTTTTATATGGCTGGTTCCTACTAGAAAGTATATTTATACTTCTTGCCATTGTTGAACAGGCCACCCTTTGAGGAGATGCAAAGTTATTCTCATGCACGGCCCTGGAGTCAGAGCCGGTTCAGACCTCCATGGGGCCCTAGGCAAAATTCTGCAAAGGGGCCCTCCTCACTGAATTCAACAGCACCTGACACCTTTAAACATATTGCACTGTCACCACGACGCCACCTGTTGGTCTAACTAAGAATAAAATCAGAACAAATTAGAACAAATCAAATCAAATTTAATGTGTAAACAAACAATCTAAGTAATCTAAATCAAAGTAACAGCGTCTACACACACAAGAGCACAAAGACTGAAGGTCAATAGATAGGTGAACCTGCTTAATTTGCTTAATTGTAGTTGTAACTACGCTACAACTTTTAACAGAAGCCAGCAAGAGTCACACAGAGACTGGGGGGCTCACTCGCGGGCTAACCGCCCTGTAATGTAGGTCAAACGCAGACTAGTCCCTCCCACTCTCTCACACAGAGAGGGAAGTTACCTGACTGCTGCTCCCGAAGCTCATTGTCATGCAGTTTCTTTTTCCTCTTTTCATATCCAGAAGGGAAACTGCGCTTCATCGTGGCCTGTCCCTTTTGTGCGCTGGGAATGCGGAGAGACACATGCGCGCTGCGGACGGTCACCTCGTCTTTTTTTTTTTTCTCCCCGCGTCAACGTTGCCGAGGTAACGGGGCCTCCATTGGTTTGCGAGGCCCTAGGCAACGCGCGTAGTGTGCGTATTGGGTGAACCGGTACTGCCTGGAGTAGAAACAGAATCACCAGAGTTTTCCTCATTTTTTGGTGGCAGACAGCAATGGCGTATGTTGGGTTTTCTCCGGGAGCTCCGGTTCACCCGATTTAAGATAAAATTAAATCAAAAAAAGAAAATCAAGGAATGTTTTGCATGTGTTTTTTGATGACTGTAAAAAAGGGCATATCATTCACTTCACACAACATGTTTACTTTTGTATGAATTGTTCCCTTTTTCAGGGTTTATTAATGTTGCTTACAATTTATATAAAGATACATCATAAGGCAAAGCACTGACATGTAACAACAGCGCATTTCCGACATTCATTGTGTGTTCACAACATATGGTGTTGAAATTAATGCTGTATTGTAGGGGTGTAACAATACATGTGTTTGGATTGAATTGTTCGGTACGAGGCTTTCAGTTCGGTACGCATTACAACCCAAATGATTAATGGAACTAATCCTTTTACATTTGGAAAATAGAATATACAGCTGAAATTGTGTTAATGTTCTCAGTGCCAAGCAGATATGAGGTCCTACTCTGTTGTGGAAAACGCAGGCTTTATATACATGAAGCCTTTATACACGCAAAAAAAAGTCCAAATTATGATGCAAGGTTTAATACATTTTAAAATGTTCAAAAACAAGTAGATTTCTGTGGCACATTCTTTTGTTTGTATTTGATGATAACTACAGTACTAATCAGCGCCATGTGCACTAAAAGAAAAGTAGAATTGTACATGAGTGGAAGACTGATAAGAGATAGTCAGAAACACCCTCCTCTTCTTTACAAACACTGGGCTCTGCATTCAAGGCACTGTTGTCATTTGCTGCTGGTAGAAGACTTGCACCATCCAATAATAGTTAGCTTTTAATAGCCTATAAGTGATGCGAGGATATTCTATCTGGAAGTTATCTTATATAAACATTTTGATTTGGTCTATTAGAGCCAAACAGTGCACCAAAATACTTTTGTGAAGACATTTTATACAAAAAAAAAAAAAAAAAAAAAAAACGGCAATAGAAAAACAGAATCTTGGTTAATATTTGATCAGCACTGCCTCAATTTACCATTTGATCTGCAGGAGGAACGGGTGTCTCTCCCAACCTGCTTCTGCTTCTCATGCATCTGTGGTGATGGACATTTGAAAAGCGGACGTACAATCTATAGTTGGCTTTATCCATCTTATTCCTGAGGGCACGATGGTAGAAATGATCCCAAATTGTCATGATACAAAGCGGGAATAAGGGAAAATAAAAGTGGTAAACTGGATGTTAAAGGACCAAATGAGTGAAGAAGGGTATTTTATCAGTTGTTATGATGACCACTTTATCACAATGTCAAGATGATATGTAACATGCCATTGATGTGTGTTAACAATGAGTGAATGAAAGTGTGTTGTGTGGTTAGCACTGCCACTAGGGAGCGCTATTGCCTTGAAAAGGTGCACTTGTTCTGCAATGGTGTTTAGATGGGTGGAGCAGGTCAAGTAGCTTCCACATGAATGCCAGGATCTGAGGTTTTCCAGCAGAACATTGCACTGTAATCAGCCAAAACTTTAAATCCACTGAAAGGCAAAGTGAATAACATTGCAATGTTATTCACTTTGCCTTTCAGTGGATTTAAAGTTTTGGCTGATTGGTGTAAAAATATAGCCTATATGTATTCCTTTTCCTTTACTCACTGCTGCACCAAGCACTGTGAGCTATATCAACCATTTTTACTGTATTTTATACTTGTTACTAAGTTTACAGTACACTGGAAATTCAACTACCTCTTTTTATTTTGCAAACTTGTCTTGTAACAGTTGAGTTCACCTTTTCCTTGATCCACAGCTGCACTGTCACTGTGCTGTCACATTATTTCATTACTCCCCTTTTATCACATTTTTTTATATATCATCCTGGTGTTGTAATAACATTTTGAAATTGAAGGTTTTTCATATTTTAATAAAGGTATTAATGAAGATCACGTCCTGAGTTTGCTGATGTTTTTTATGGTGCATATCTGTTCTAAATTAAAACAATAACCAACATGTATAGTATTGTAATAATGCAGAAACACACTGATGGCTTTGCTAGATTTGTAATTAATTACAACACTATTTATATGTTAGCTTTAATCAACAACATAAATGACAGAACAAATGTTGCCGTCCTTGAACATTTGACTATGAAGAATAAAACAACAGATATTACAATTTGTGATATCTGGTGTATTTTTCTAACATTTATTATGACACTGAAAAACACACATTCACCAAAGTGCCCTATCAGATAAATTACGAGCCATACGGTGAATCTGAAATTTAACTACACAAGAGTGTCCTGTAGTTACTGAAAAATGCACTCAGTACTGTTTAATCACCGTGGGTTTATTTAAAATTCAATGAAATAACAGAACAGAACAGTGCACCACCACTCCAAAGTCTGATAAATCTTCCCACAGGTCTGGGGCGTCAGTGGCTTAGTGGTAGAGCAGGCGCCCCATGTACAAGGCTGTTGCCGCAGCGGCCCAGGTTCGACTCCAGACTGTGGCCCTTTGCTGCATGTCACTCCCTCTCTCTCTCCCCCTTTCACGCTTGTCTGTCCTATCAATTAAAGGCCAAAATGCCCCAAAAAATATCTTTAAAAAAAAAATCTTCCTGCAGGCAGTTTTGATTTGATTTGATTGTCTCTCAAATAGTGTTCTTGGTCTTCCAGACCTCAGCTTGACCTCCACAGTTCCTGTTAACTGCCATTTCTTAATGACATTACAAACTGAGGAAACAGCTACTTGAAAACACTTTGCTATCTTTTTATAGTTTTCTGCTTTGTGGGCATCAGTTATTTTAGTTTTCAGAGTGCTCGGCAGCTGTTTAGAGGAGCCCATGGCTGCTGATTGTTGGGACAAGGTTTCGGTAGTCAGATAATATATAAAGCTTTGAAATGTCTTCTTCTACTCACTTAATTTTTTCAATCTTTCAACTGTAAGCAGAGGATGACTGATTGAAACAGTCTTAGTCCTCTTTTATTTGTTTCTGAACAGAGAACCTTTATTGAGAAAATATAACATTGCTCACTATAAAACAGATAAACTTTTTCTCTCTCATGTTTTAGAAGGTATGTTCACATAGACCTGTTTGGAAACTTGGAAATAGGCCTATACTAAAATACTGGAGCTGCAAACTCTCATTTTCCTGTGTCTTCCTGACAGAGACTTCAGCTTGTATGTTAACACAGTCAGTTTGTTCTAATTTCTAACGTTATCTAGGCTATGTGTGTGCAGAGAAATATGAACTAATCCGACTGCTGGAGGAGCTGAAACTCTGCTTCTCCGCAGTGAATGGACGATAAAAACAGAAACTTCTTCTAAAGCAATGAATAAATAAATGAATAAATAAATAAATGTTGAACTTGAGTAATGCATTTTTTTTTTGAAGGTTTTGAATGATTTCACTTAAGTTTTGCAAAGAAAATCATTAGAAGTGTGTCTCATATAATTTTCAACATCCTTCAGAAAACCACCAATATGAGGTTTAATATAACTAAACTTACATTTATGGATAAAATCCTTTACCGGAATCATCACCAAGTTAATTCTAAAAAAAAAAATGTCTTCTTTTTGGAAACCTGAGGAGACCAAACACCACATTTTCCCCAAATCATGTGAAGTCTTTAGAAATCTTCAAAAGACCTTCCAGAGTTTCTTGGTGTGAGAACAATCCCTGAAAGGTGTAAAACAGTTTCAGACTGGTCATTACAGAAAGAGCAGTTTTCCCTGTTTCCTGAGGTATGAAAAATGGTGTAAACGAAAAGAAGCCAGCCCCATTCTGCCTGACAAAGGATATGGATTGTAATGGGTTTTTTGAAAAGGTTAAAATTAACACACACTTCTAAAATCTTAATTTAATATAGTTAGACGCATGAATAAAAAACAACAACATTCGTATGAGGAAATAAACAATATATGTTTTATTTATTTAATCATTTATATCCCTTACTGCCAGAGGATGTGTCCTGTTGGTCATGCCCTCATGTGTTTTACATTCATAGTCTCCTGAGACCCCATGTCCTCATATGAGGACATCACATTTTGGGTTTATTTGACCTTATACTTAATTCTACTTGTCGTGGACCTGTTGTCCTCGTTTGTGGACGCTTTTTTGTGCCATTTAGTGGTAGTTAGAGCACAATACACTAATCCATGTAAAAACAAGATGGCAGCCATCTCTGCCAAGTGAGTCTGCAGCCGATCCGGAAACAAAAGTGGACAAGATCCAAAACCTGATCACATTTTATGGTTGTAACTAGTTAATTTACGATTAATAATGTTTGTAGTTCCATATGGCAACACATTTGAACAATTTTAGCAACAGTAACAAGCTAAGACACTGTTAATTAGGAAATACTCGAAGACACTGGAAATTTTTCATCAGCTCACTGAGGTACATTAGGCTTTATTATCGTCTTGTTTGAGGACATTGGGACTTTATTATCGTCTCGTTTGAGGATATAGGACTTTATTATTGTCTCGTTTAAGGATATAGGACTTCATTATCGTCTCGTTTGAGGAAATTAGGACTTTATTATCGTCTCATTTTAGGACATTGGGACTTTATTATCGTCTTGTTTGAGGATATAGGACTTTATTTTTGTCTGGTTTTTAAGGATATAGGACTTCATTATCGTCTCATTTGAGGAAATTAGGACTTTATTATCGTCTCATTTTTAAGGATATAGGACTTTATTATCATCTTGTTTTTAAGGATATAGGACTTTATTATCGTGTCATTTGAGGACATTGGGACTTTATTATCGTCTCGTTTTTAAAGATATAGGACTTTATTATTGTATCGTTTAAGGACATTAGGACTTTATTATTGTCTTATTTTTAAGGACAGGACTTAATTATTGTCTTGTTTGAGGACATTAGGACTTCATTTTCATCTCGTTTTTAAGGATATAGGACTTTATTATCTTCTCGTTTGAGGACATTAGGACTTTATCATCGTATGGTTTAAGGACATTGGGGCTTTATTATCTTCTCGTTTGAGGACATTAGGACTTTATTATTGTCTCATTTGAGGATACAGGACTTTATTATCTTCTCGTTTGAGGACATTGGGACTTTATTATTGTCTCATTTGAGGATATAGGACTTTATTTTCGTCTTGTTTGAGGACATTTGGACTTCATTATCGTCTCGTTTGAGGACATTAGGACTTTATTATCGTCTTGTTTTTAAGGATATAGGACTTTATTCTGTATAGTTTAAGGACATTGGGACTTAATTATTGTTGATAATGTTTAGTTTTTTATACTTATCAGGTCCTGCTGGTCCCTTAGCAAGGAGGAATTGAAAATGCGTAGGCTACCAAATAAAAGATCAGAGGATATCTCCTAGTTTGAAATTTGTCAATTAACTTTGTTCAAATTCATTATTGGATTACCAATAGTTATAAATGCAATTTTACCAAATAGAAATGACAAACGCACCTCCATGTTTTTTTCTCTCACCCTGACGAATGATTTTTAGTTATTGTTATTGGCTTATTCCTGGTGTAGTAGCACTAGTACATCTTTTTATTAACCACTGATAAAGCAATCTATTTTTTTATTTAAATAAAAGGTTTTAGTGTGTCTTTGAGGCTCCTTTGCAAGCGTTAAACATCCCCCCAACAGGCCCAGAGACAGCCACACCTACCAGGAAGTGCTGGGTGCAGTAACATGAGAGGCCACTATAATGCTCATCATCCGTATGTCCTGACAAAGACGGATTTTTTTTTTTAATGTTAAAAAGCATGAATGAAAGCATCTAGTCAAACAACAGCCCTGAAAACACCTCCCTTTACAGTCTGATGAGCAGCGAAGATGTTTCCTCCAGATAAAGTTTGTGATGGGAGGACTGCTTTCTATGAATCTCAGGGGATGATGCTGCAGCTGCAGTTTGTTTGCAGCCTGTTTCGGTTGCAGATCTGATCATGAGGCCGAGAAAAGCAACAAGATGCACATCGGATAAACTTTCCTCTCAACAGTGTCTCCGCTGCAGAGTTTGAATCAGGATGCCTCGGATGATGCACAGACGCTGCTGCCCTGTGTTGCTCCTCCTCGACAGACTATTTGATTCAAGTGTGTAAAAGGGACTTCAACCGGAAACCAAACTTTTTTCTGCGAACTTTTTTTTCACTGAGGCTAAACAGGAAAAAAAAGACAGAGACGACCCTTGGTGTCATAAACGGCACGGTTCCTTATTTTCTTCATTGACGTGTGCTGTTGGAAATGTGTCAGCGGCCGACCAACTGGGGAGACGTAAACAGTTTCTGGCGAGGATAAGGGCGACGTCGAGTGATTTCAGGCTGCTCAGCGCTCACATAACGGATTTTGGTCCTTTATCATGGAAGATGTGAGTAGTCACTTCAGTCCCTCCGTGTGTGCTGCTTCGCTCTTTGTAGCCGTCTTTGCAATGCAGGGCTGTAGTTTTAAGATACTTTAGGAGAGTGAATACTTGAGTATGCATGTGATGTTATAAACTCAGGGAGCACAAAACTCTGCAAGGGCGCGACCGAGTTATTAGAGCAAAGTTAGGGCCCATAGAAAGAGGTGGCAGGCTGATACTCATCAGAAAAACAAGTTAATTTTGGGATTTTATAGCGATGCCAGCCTCTCTTCTGCAGCCATTTAAAGTCAACACAACTTGGCACAAAGCACCTGCCCACCTGTCAATCTGTTTCATCAACTTCTTGGTCAGAGTCCATAAGAATAGCGACGAAAACTGGAGCGTTGCAAACCCCGTTTAAAAATCCTGCATTTTAGTGTAGCGCTACGTCTGGATGTAAGCACATAACTTTTAGAACAAAAAATCAAACCTTTTCTGACTTAGATATGCCCTCCAGCAAATTCGGCTTCATTACAATACTTATTTATCTCATGTGTGCATTGCATTTCATCATATAGTATTGGGCTACACACGCCCCATAACGGTTCGTTTCAGCCAAGGAGGACATGAGGTATAACGTGTCTAAAGGGTGATGTTTCACAAATGAAATATACCTGGTGGATTATACCTAAGCCGAATTTACTACGACAAGTCAAAGTGTCAGAAAAATTGCTAACAAAGGTTTAATGACGTTTATTGTTTTGATAATACCCAAGTCAATTCTGATTTGCCGTATTTATAAACGATATTTGGCTCACTGTTTTCAACAGGGTAAGAATAATGTGAAGTCTTCTCAAAATAAACTATTCTAAGGACATTTTAAATTTTAATTTGTGGCATCTGCATTAAAGAACTCAACACTTTATCCTTAACACACACATCACACACAATGTAATGTAATGTAACGGTGAGAAGTGTGGCATTTTGAGGAAGCCGACTTGCTAGAAAAAGGAAGTCAAGTAGTTACCTACAGTATGCGGGGAACTTGTTGCAAGCGTTTTCAAGCATGCTGTACCCCGCCCTTTTATTGTAACACTGATTACAAACTCTTAGCTCCCTTCCTTTCTCCATCCAGAGTCTGATATGATTAAATACAGACTTTCCTACTCTCCTAGAGTCACTATAGACTATGAAGGCTATCAGCCATTTAACAGCTGCAGCCCACAGTTAAACCTTATTCTCACATGCATCTCCCACCATGAAGTGTGTTGGCCCAGTGTGACAATTTTAACTTCCACTTTATCAGAATTAAATGCAGATGATGTAGGTGAAATTAAGGCCATAAGCAGAGCTGAAGCTACAAATAGAGCACATGTTTAAATGGTTTCCATCAGGTACAGACGTCAAGAAATACAACAGGGATATTTCCAGATTTGTAAGTGATTTGCCAGAATACTTCTTCAAACAGGAACAGCTGTGATGGCGGTGTGGTCTGGATGATGACTTTAAAAGGTTGCATTTTCCATCGCTGATTTCATTTATCAGTGCTGTGTTTGTGTTTTTTGGATGACATTGTGTGTCATTGTGTGTGACATCAGCATTGGAGTCTGAGTAGATGCTTGTGCAGCAGATGGTGGCGGGACTCGAGTCCTGCCCTAAAATCAAGTGAAAACTTAATCCGTCAACATCATTATAACATTACTGTAACTGTATTTCAAGTTATACGTGGAGGGATGACGTTATGAAGGAGGTTACATTATATGGCGTTATTCATAATATTTGAATAAAACAGATTTAATTGTTTGCTTTAAAACTTAACTATGGACATTTTGTGATATGAGACAACGACATCCAGTGCAGCTGGGGCTTCCCAAAGCTCAAATGGGCGAAGGCCAGTAGGACATAAACTGCCTGAAAAGGCTCCAGAGGAAGATGTAAGAGAACGTCAGCATTCGACGCTGTTAACGGGAGTCTGTAACACTAGTATTTTAATTCTTAATTCTGCTGACTGTCATCACTCTGAGAGAGGTGCATCCCTTCACACATACAGTAAAGCACACGTCTCACCTTCACAAGTTACCCACAAGGCCACCGCCATTAAAGTTGAAAAAGGGTGAGCCAGTAACACTTGTACTGAGCGAGACACTGCAGCAGAACAGGCTGCAGTGTAACCACTCAGGACATATGTGCACCGTTAATTCACATCCACTAAAAGTGTTTATTTTTGCCACTGACAGGCTCAGACTATTATTCAAAGTGTCTGGCAACATTATGGAAAGGATCCCTACAGAGATAGACTTTTTTTGTAAAAGAGGAAGATCCTTTTTTAAAACCAGAAACAGCAAACCCACCAGATTCCATTTAAATAAACAGTAATTTTAGCGTGCATAGAGGCAGCATGTTTTCACATCCAACTGGGTGAGTTAAGGATTTATCTCAGCCAAACCAGAGTTGGTGATTGTTGGAACATTGGACAGACGGACCAAGATGTTTTTTGTGACTTTTATTTTGCGTCAATTGAGTTTAAATAAAGTGTGTTTGATAAAGATAAAATAACTGTTTATTTAAATGGAGTCTGGTGGCTTTGGGGAAAGCAATTTAGGGGCTGCTTCTGGTTAAAAAAAAAGGACGTAACTCTTCAACAAAAAGGTTGAACTCTGAAGGGATCCTTTCCATAATGTTGTCAGACACTGACAGAATAATCTGAGTTTGTCAGTGGCAAAAACAAACACTTGACGGTGCACTAATGGTTCCATTGCAGTCTGTTTCACGGCTGCCACCTGCAGTGGTCTCACTCAATACTGGACCATTTTGAAAAACTGTGTTCCCATTAGTCTCTAAGGGTGCTTTCACACCTGTCTCATTTTGTCCAGTTCAGTAGAACTCAAGTTCGTTTGCCCCCTAAGTGCGGTTCATTTGGGCAGGTGTGAACACAGCAATCACACTCAGGTGCGCATCACAACAACTGGAGGGGGTCTCGGTTACAAACAAACTCTGGTGCAGTTCGTTTGTGGTGAGAACGTGTTCCGACCTGGATCTGAACCAACTGCAGTCACATGACACATCGTTTGGGTTAAACATGAGCATGTTACAGTCCTGGAGGATTATTAATGTGCACCTCCTCCTGTACTGCCTTAATATGCACATTCAGCACATCCAATGCATCAAAACATTGTTTTCTAGTTGGAGCCGCGCCTCGTTTTCAAACTGTATGCTTTGACTAAAATGAACAATGACAGCAATATAGTCCACGATGAGCAGCGCTAAAATCAACCTGCGTAGTTGTCCCTCCATTGTGACATTAGAAAGTGTCACATTTATCTTGCAAGTGTACTCTTCTTCAACGTTTGCTTTACTTCCTGGATTTTTCCCACGTGGAAATTCTGACCAATCAAGAGCAGCTTTCTCACACAAGGCATTTTATCTGGTCCGCTTGTAAATGCTGCCGTGAGAACATGAACCAACTCTAGGCAATAATACAACTTATAATGAAATTAGTCCCTGACTCAGACCAAAGCAAGACAACTCTAGGTCTGAAAGCATCCTAAGACGCAAAGCATAGGAAAATAAGGTCCAGGTTGAAAAATATCAAAGTCATATTCAAGTTTTATTCATTCTGCAGTGACAGAGGTCCTTAGATGTTCTCCAGTGCTCTTCAGGCTTCAAGAAATTTTGGTTCCACCTGAGGACATCGGTACTGTAACTTTATTTGTGCAGTAATTGTTGAGAACGTGATAACTAGGCAGTAGTAATGCTTCAATTCCAGCTCATAAACAGGCAGTTTGTTGGCAGACAGTCGGTGTGTTTCCATCCACCTCTTTTTGGTGCATTTTCAGTTTGCGCAAAAAAGAAAACCCCTCAGTGGAAACAACAAAAATTTGGAAAAATCTAGAAATATTGCAGGTTTATGTTTGGGAGAGGTGATAAAGTTGGTGTATTGATAAATGGTGAATGTGACTAAGTGCAGTGGAAACAGATTCAACAAATTAATGATGACTTATGGTTACAACATACCGTCTTTGCATAGGCCACTGCAGGCTCTCTTGAGACAGTAGTAGAAGGAAAAGCACATAAATTTGCATTTTCTTTGTTGATTTTCGGAAAATGTGAAGAGGTGTGTGGTGCTCTAGTGAGTGGTGTGAGATGCTGTGACATTAACGTGTCCAAACATATTTTTTAACCCCCTCCGAAAGTAGGAAAATGTGCTCAATAGCTGCGGTTTGTAGTTTATATTTTCTCCTCACAAAAAGTGAAATTCATTTTGACCCTTCTCATTTTGAAACTATTGTGGTTTGGATATTGTTCTCTTATATCTAAAGATGATCTGAAACTAGTGCTTGGTGTTTATGACTGGACAGACTGTTAGTATGAACACCCACTGCTTGGCCCACTGCCGACTGACAGCTGTTGGGTTCTTATCTGTGTCTTTATTTTTTATTTGTCATTTCCCGTTCTCCTCTGCTTCACACTCTGCCCTTTATCTTCTTTATCTTTCACCTCTGAAACACTGTGGCCCTTCCATGATGATCATTTGTCTCAGCTCTGTGAGTCATCCTTTTATCGCCATCCCACTGACCCAGAGTGCAGAGTGTGACGTGTCTGCCTGACCCATTCAGCAAAGAGGAAACAGACTGCTACATTATGTGTCAGGCAGAAAACAATTAACCCCCTCTCATCATCGTTCTGCTATCCAGGCCTGTGCTGCACAATGGATGTGTGTGTGTACACATCGTCTTACTGGGGCACCGCTGACAATTTTCTGGGAAAGTGCTTTTATGAAAAAGGAAAGTCCTCAATAGTGAATGCATGCGAGTGTTCTGGAATTTGTGTCCTTGCAGAGACAAAAGATGGAAAGACGAGGAAAATGTTCTTGTGGAGGACATTTTGCTCATTTCTACTCACTGCACAAGGGGTTAATTTAGGATTAAATAGAAATAGTGAAGTAATATTGTTGTTCGTTTTTTGACACTTCTCCATATTTCTCACTCTTTATTCTACATAGTATCAGGACCTGTGTCCTGTTCACAGAGTTGCAAAGTGGGAAGTAAAAGTCCTGTTGTTTTTTTCTACATAATGTCAGGTGACTGGCAGTTGGAGCACTTCCACAGCCAGGATGAGTGTGAAATTAATGTATTTTTAGGGCATTTTGCCTTTAATGGACAGGACAGGTACGTTTGAGGGGGGTAGAGAGAGAGAGGGGGGATGACATGCAGCAAAGGGCCACATGCTGGACTTGATCCCAGGCCGCTGCGGCAACAGCCTTGTACATGGGGTGCCTGCTCTACCCACTAAGCTACTGACGCCCTGCATGAAATTAATATCTGAAACAGCACAAGCCTGTGTATATAAATATGTTCCTGCAGTGCATTTCAGTAACAATCATCTAATCATTGAACTTCAAATTGTGGGCACCAATAACACTGAGCGAAAGTTAAAGATTGTGCTGTTGACAAACAATTAAGGCTGCTTTCTGGAGACACCATAAACCAGTGATACTCAATTTGCAGCCTGCGATAGGGTGTCAGGTGGCACCCAACCATTTTCTAGTTCACAATAAGAATAACTTTATTCACACTGGGATTTTTTTGTGTACTTTTAATCTAAATACAGTGCCAGAGTTTATTAAAAGCATCAAAATAGAGCTTGGTAATCAAATAAAAAAATGCCAGAGGAGAACCCCAGGACACCTCAACGAAGGTCTGAGCTAAGCCCTGAATGCCCCAGCATACACTTAGACTCACAAGTCAGTCTTTAGACGCTTTGCTTAACTAAAGACTGATGACTTTCTCCCTGATTTTGTGTTTAAATGGGCGGATACAACTTCAGAGTTTAAAAAAACTCCCTACGTGGCAGAACCAATAGTAAATCCGCAGGGCGGTCCTTTGGTGGCTCGCTGAACTCTTGTGCTCGTAAACATAGTCCGACTCTGTTAAAAGTTTTAAACAAAGTCGCTGTAAGTCCTTCATTTCCACAATCTTGTGGACTGAGCACACGATTGATAAAACGGAGATAAAACTCTCGGCATCCATTTTCAAGCTCTCTGTGTGTTTGTTTCCCTTGCGAGCACACGCATTGAAGAAATCTAGCTATAAAACTCATAGCATACACTTCAGCTTTTTGCAAAAGTGGGCTCTCTTAGGCAAAGAGGGATGTTGAGTATCCAGCATGCCACCCATATATTGTAATGGGCAAAGAATGTTGAGTATCCCACCCATATATTGTAAAATATAATGGACGTCGCTACAATGGGAGTCCACAAACCAATGTGGACTCCCATTATGAAGCCTCAGGTTCGGCATTTCAGCCTTAGCCATTGTGGTTTTTTGGAGCCAGAAGTTACGATATTTGGGCGAGAGGCTGGCGCTGTGGAGGAGTGAGGGGTGGATCTGACTGAGAAGCTAAGGACGCTATCAGCAGACAGCCTGAAATAAAATGTAAACAGATGAGTAATATAAAAATTCAGCCCCGCAGTTGTCATGAAGGAGGAATTTAGCTCTCGAGACCAAAACTATTTTTTGTAATCATGCTTACTTCTGCTGATTTTAACAGGGGTCTGTGGGAGTTGACTGGCCTGTGGACCCAGTCCCAAGTGGCCATTAGAGAAACTGCAGTTTTTAGCACTTCTGTGTTGGCTTCATTTTTCAGCTCCAGAGGTTACCGCTTGTTTTGCCAGGTGTTTATGTCTGTGATCAGACTTTGTCAACGCCAGTTTGTCACAACTGTACAAGATGCAGTCATGAAACTTTAGAGAGATGTAGCTGAGATCAAAATGATGACCTAGTTAAAAGATGGATGTGGTCTGAGCAAGCGGGCTAGAGGTGGTGGGATCGGAAGTAGGGAAGGGGCAACTGACTGCCCCCAATACACCCCTCACCCAAATTTGTTTTTAAGATTTTTTGTCTGGCTTTTTTATCATTGGACAGTTGAAGCGTGAAAGGGGGAGAAAGAGGTGATGACATGCAGCAAAGGGTTATGGGCTGGAACCAAACCCACAGCCACTGCAGCAGGGACGTAGCCTTTGTACATGGGACACCCACTCTACCCATGAGATATTGGATGCCTCAGCCCACATTTGTTTTAAGTCGCGGGACACTGTATCAGACTGATCTGATCACAAGTTGGTCTCTAATTTTTCTTGTTTGGTGCCATATTTTGGTCCAAAGTGTTATGAATTTGTTATAGCTCTGATCCACACCTCTGACTGTCTTCTTCATAGCAACAGGCTCTTGGGCATCATAGTATTTAGAGCCATCCGCCACACCTACCTGATGGAAAAATAACTTTTTCCAGGAGCTTCCTGTGTTTCAGTGTTCCCCGTTGGATGGGGAAGAAGACAGAATTGACCATTTATAGCAAACAGTCGTACAGTTACATTCGGCCAAAAAACTTTGGAGCTCTCGAATAATGCTGCTGGGAGAACTAATACCACCTTAACTCAAATTAAACTGTAGTTAAATCAGCAATACAATAAATACAGCACATAATGTCATAATGTGGAGGTTGGGGTGGTGGAGTTAAGCAGAGGTATGGTGAGAAACCTCAGGCTATAGTAACTGCGCGTTACACCTGCATGAATATGATTGGTCATGACATGCTTCATTAGTTTGGTCAGGTTCAGCCAGTTTATGTCTGCAATTCAGATTTTTGTTGGTCCAGCTGTCATCATTTAAGAGGAAGCATTTTATTTGGATTTTGTGGCTTATCAAGAAAACTTTTTAAAGTTCTGTATGTGGCATTCAGGGCATTAATAAAGCAGCAATCAACTCTTTTCTATGTAAAGATATATATTGGAGTCCGGAGCAGACAATGAAGTCACGCTCCCTGTGTGAGTTGTAATTTGAGCTTCTCCGTGGTTTGTCGTAAAAAGCCGATCCGGCCTCATGCATGTTAGTGCATGTGTGCATCCCACTCATTGCTGCTACTGTGCGATCCCACCATTAGCTCTGTCAGCACCCTGTTTATGGAGTTAGCACCATTAGCTTCCAGCCGGTGCTTCAGCCATCTCCATGTTGAGAAGTGTGTCCAGACAACTCATACATAGTGCATAGAGCACTCTAAATATTCCGCTTTGTTTGACTATGACTGAAAGAATTTGATGCCCGAGGCATAAAACAGAAAGTGAGTCATGGTCACGATCAGGTTTTGCT
Source organism: Epinephelus fuscoguttatus (assembly GCF_011397635.1). Taxonomy (NCBI): domain Eukaryota; kingdom Metazoa; phylum Chordata; class Actinopteri; order Perciformes; family Serranidae; genus Epinephelus; species Epinephelus fuscoguttatus. The sequence continues at coordinate 42,130,467 of NC_064753.1, forward strand.
TCGTCAGACTTTTTTTTTGGTGAGTTGAAGTCATTTTGCTTGTCTGTTGGTTCTTTATATGCTGGGCCTGGTTTTCTCTTCAGCCAGAGGCAACTATAGAAAATAGAGCTGAACCAATCAGGCAACTAAGTGACTAATTGACCAGCAGAAATTGATATAGACATTGATGACTGATTGATATGATTGTATTTAATGTGTTATAAGAATAATTTATCAAGAAAAAGTGCCAGATATTTTCAGGTTCCAGCGTCTGCAATGCGAAGATTTGCTACTCTTCTCTTTTCTTATTGTTGTAAAGTGAGTATCTTTGGGGTTTCTAACTGTTGCTTGGACAAAACAAGATATTTGAAGACAACATATTTGGCTCCAGAAAACTATAATGGGCATTTGTTCAGTTTAGTTCATAAGTTTGTTTGTTTTTTTTCTAATCATGAGCGGCAGTAACACAGAGCGAAAGCTAAAGTTTGTACTGCTGACAGACAGTTAAGGCTGCAACTGATGATTGTTCTCATCACTGATTAATCTGCCAATTTGATTCTCAATTAATTGATTTATTAATCATCTAGACAGTTAAATTCCTTGTTGCTAGCCATGAAAACATGAGTCTGTGGTGTGCGTGTCATCACTGCAAAACGTGGTCCTGGAGACACCATTAACCAGTTAACCTTTAACTTTGAGCCTGCGTTAGGGTGTCTGGTAGCACCCAACCATTTTCTAGTCCACAATAAGAATACATTTATTCACACTGGGATTTTGTTTTTGTACTTCTAATGTAAATAAGGTGCCAGAGTTCATAAACCCCTGGACCGCTCAGCAAAGGTCTGAGCTAAGCCCTAATGCCCTCAAGTCCAAGGGACGCCTCTGCATACACCTCACTTTTGACAGGATATTTGAAGACATCATGGCAGGCATAAGAAAACAGTGATGGGCATTTATTTAATTTAGTTCATTGGTGTTAATGGACCACACACAACACAACCATTAAGCCAGATTTAGCGATAAAGCCATTTTGAATCTGCGGTCCCTCGGCAGGGAAAAAAATGGAATAAAAAGAATCAATAATTGTATCCTGTATGGAAGCTTTCATTTCTTACTGCTGATATGAGGCACCTTTCTCATTATTTACACTTGGAGTTCAGAATAACGGCTGTGTCTTAAGACTGTTGTGTCATGTGTGCACAAACGTTCACACAAGGCCATGACAGCGATTTAGAAATAGATTTCCTCCCTGTGCGTCGATTGCTCTATTAAAAAACCTGAGAAATACAGCTCCACTCTTGCACCACCATCAGAGGAGGCGGTACTTTTTTAGCCTGTATTACGAACCCTTTTGCTTTAGCTCTAAAGGTCAAGGTGAAGGATCGTAGTCTGGTTGTTTTTTAGCCAGTGATTTCAGCACTTTGTTAGATTAAGTTAGAAAGATACAAGTAGAAAGTTTATCCAGTCTCCACCGTGAGTGAAAGGAGGCAGTGAGGTGTCTTTGTAACGGCTCCATACTGGTAGAGACAGTATGCTATATGGCAGTGAACTGAAGATCGCTTATATTTAAGTCAGTGCTTTTATTCTGTTGTTAGCGATCAGAGCCTTTGGACCCATCTGTGGTCTGTGGTGTGATAAGTAGAACAGAGGCGTTACTGTCTTTAAACATAGAAGCATGCAGGAAAGTTTCAGTATAAATCATGTCAGAACACATACATCATGTATGTGACTGGCTTGTTTAAATCCCAATGCAACACTGAGCAACGACTTAGCCTGTCTGTTTCTGATGCTTGGGTGTGGATGACTGTGCAGCTCTGGGTGAAACACTCCTGTCATTTATTGCCATGAATTTGGCTGTGACAACACTGGCAACAAAGGCACAAAACAGGAAGTACACCCTCACATTGAAGTCAAGCATCTTTGACAGTTTTGAAGTCAGAGATTGTGAATCAAAACAGCCTTCTTTTTGTGCAGCTTTTGTCAGGCAGAAGTGGTGACATCACTGGCTGGGCAGTAACTCCTGTTTTATTTAAGACTGACTAATAACTGTTTAATTATACCAGCAAAACAGTATATTTTTCCACCCTCGCTGTCGTCTCCCGGCTCGAATCGTGCGGGGTTAGTGAGGGTAAAGTGTGAGCTCCAGAGAGGCTTGTGGTGACTTCAAGCTGGGCAGGTCAGCATGAAAATCAATGAATGCCAGATGCTCCCTGACCTAAAGCTTCATCAGAAACACATGTCTGCTAAGGTGTGCCTCCTCCGCCAAACCCTGCGCTCTGTTTTCTCTTCCTTTTTTAAGACCCAGCTTGCATGAGATAACTTAGCTTTAGCACATTGTAATTTTAAAACTGCATTAGCACTTGTCTCTGCAAATAATTTCTATCTGCACAGCGGTAGGTGACAGCTCAGTGTTCACCGCAGCACCACAGATAGAACAGCTTATAGAGTGCACAAACTTGTGTGGGCAGTTTTGGGTTGAAGTTTTGGTTAGGTGTGTGTTTCAGTGCAGAGCAGACTTCCTGTGTTAGTCCAAAATTATGATATCACAGTGCAGAGCTATAGTAGTCAGCTGAGCCCTGAGTAATGGAAACCTCTCACTGCTGCTCTGTTGCAAGGGTTTGGTGAGTGTTACGCTGCACTGACGTGTTCAATCTAGCACCATCCATTTTTTCCATGTTCACCCGTGTCAGAGGCATGCCAACGCCACAATGTGCCCAGAGGGGGCTTTTTCGAAAGCGCACAGTGACGCTGCTTTGTCTTTTTGTGATGAACTTATCCCAGTTGCATTATCACTACAGCACTCTATCACTCTGAAGTGGTTTCACAAAGTAGCTTTTCATTTCTGCCCTTCTCGCGCTCTGTCTGGCACGTCTCTCCTCCCCGCCTGGCGTTCCTTTCTTCACAGCTGCACAGCTGTTTACCAAGTGGAGAAGCACTTGCAGCTACAGTGAAAGTGGAAAAACAGTGAGATGACCTCCCACCTAATCCCAAAAAAAGGAAAAAAAGATATCCTGTGGAAATTCCTCCAACAGAAACAAAGGCTGTGAATTTTGCAGACACCTGCATTTCAGTCACTGTTTTAATCACCATGAGGAAGAAGTTTATCTGGGTTTACGCTTACTCCACAGGTCTATATATATATGTTCAGACCCAAGTTTATATTTCATGGAAGTTGGCAGCAGTTACAATGGAAGGATGCTGCAGGGAAGATGTATATTTGTAGCACAACACAGAAGTTTGTTCTCTCGACAAATAGCAGATGGGAGTTTTCCATTGGATTTTGGATTATTGCAAAAAATAAGACGTAGCAAACAAAAGTTTGAGACAAAAAAGGCAAATCATTGCAAACTTCTTTTTTTTCCCTGTCGTTTAATTCTGTACATATTCCACAAAGTCTGGAGATTACTGATGCCAAAATATCCCTTAGGAAAGTGCCGTTAAAAGTGTCGTCTTACTGGGGCAGCTGTTAAAAATCCGACTCGTAGTAGCAACAGAACAGAACGATTTCATGGCACAGAGTACAGTTATTCTCAGAAAAATTTCACAAGACAACTCACAAATGTTCTTATTCCAACCAACACTTTATTCAATATGTTTAGTATACACAGCATCTTTTTTCCTTCTAAATATACTTCTAAGTACTGTACTATGTCAATTTGTGAATACACCTTTGATGACTGAAGCAAATAATTCCAAGGTGTTAGAGCCAAACAGCCTCGGTGTGAAGTGAAAATACATTCATACTGTAGTAAAATGACGCTGCTGTTTACATCTTGGACTATTGCAGAAAATAAGATGTAGCAAATGATACTTTTATGTATTATTTAGCAAGCCAATCCTCACAAATGAACACCACTTTTATGATTTTTGAAGTGTGAATGCAGCCACTAAAAGTAAAAAGCTAATGTTAGGCTATAAACAAACTGCACAAGGGTTGCATGACGTCAGCGACACCACCACAATGAGGCTGTAATGCCGTGTTCAGCGTGATGACACTGAAGTCTCATTTAGCCACACTTAAAATTCCCTTGCACGAACAGTGACAAATAGATTCCCCGTGAAGGTTTTTTCAATAAAAACAAAATTTAGTACATTTCATAAGGTAGAGTTTGCCTCTTTATTAGGAAATGGATGCTCACAACATACTGATGCAATCAATTAAAAACTCATTCATAACTTTTTGTGTAAGCCCAGTTGAATATTGCAATAATAATGTGTGGTTATCACAAGATCCCACGACACACATAGATTTGCATCAGATGAGAACTACTGGTTTAAGCCATTGTGCCATTTTTGTCACTATCGCTGTCATGTCAAACACTTTAGCTTACATTACTGAGTTTTTTTAAGGTGTTTATTGCATCTGCCTTCATTCCAAAAACACGCTGGCATCTTTGTAAGTACGTGGTTGAACACAGCAGCATTCTGTACCATTTTCGTTATCCATGTAGAGAGTTTCAGTTCCGGTTTATTTTGGTCACAGTTTCCTTATTAATCAGACCACTGAGTGTGTTTTGTGTTGCCTAGCAGCTGCTGCCACCATGCTCTTCACTTTGTGCACTGACATACCGCCCTTTTTGGCTGCTCTGCAAACAGAAGTGACATGCTATCACTTATCTGTGGACAAACAGAGGAAGGCACAGAGTGGTGACAGTCCGAAGGTGTTAAAATCTGAGGCGAGGCCCTCTGTTAAAGAAGAGGGCAGAAATGAAAAAGCCTCATAAGAAGTGAGAGCTGCTGCTCCTAACAGGCGTCAGCCCGAGTTCTCTAACGCCAAACTATTTTTTGCAATAACAACACACTTTAAGCAGAACTTGGGTTTTTCTCACTCGCTCTCACTCTGTAAACTCCCTCTGAGCATAAAGTGATCACACAGCTGCATTTCTTCTGAGACTTACATCACCATGTCTTGCATTATAGAACTGGGAGAGGTTTGAAGCAGCACTGTGTAAATAAAGAGGAACCTCTGCTTAGAGTGAGGCACTGATTGGTCTCACTGCCTCAGACTAGGGATCTGCAATCTTAACTATCAAAAGAGCCTGCCTTGTGTCCTTGTATGCAGTGGGCTATTTATGATTATTTGGTACTTTAACATTGCATCGCTGGCGGTGGAGGCAAACAAATCTGTCCACACACAGGGTATAAAATTAACATTTTACCTCATCTGCCATTGGCTAGTGACCTCCAAATATTTACCGGCCAAACATATTTTTCACCAGCCAAATAAAAAAATCATGCCTTGTTTGACGAAAAATAATTACCTTACGTTTTTAGTATGAATATCCAACTTTAGGAAAACCCAACCCTGTCCTTTGTGTTTCTTTGGCGTGCTTGCGGCAAAGGCTGCAGCTCATCGTGTTGGTGTGCGGGTCGTAGGTCAGTCATGACCGCGGCTGGCCAGCCTCGTCTAGTTTCCATTTTTCAATAAAATGCCGTGCGACATTTGTACTCCATTTAACTGTCTGTTCTTCTTGTCCAAGTCCAACATGTTCATCTTCGTTTTTCCTCTTTTCTGGCGGTGGCTTCACGGCAGAAATGTGTCAGAAGTTACCATAGAATGCCCAGGGTTCCGGTAGCTGACGTCATGCCTTCCCGGCACACGTACAGTAAGCCGTGAGGGTCAAAATAGTCTGACACAGCTGGCAAAAATGGTCAAAGCACATAAAAAACCCACATGCAATTCAAAATTTTCCATCCGCCACTGGCAGGTGTGTGTTTTTGTTTTACATGCAAACTAGAGACTCATGCAGACTCATTTTTTACCCGCCATTGGTGCTTGGCGGGTGTTAATTTTACGCCCTGTCCACACACGATTAAATTCTGTAGTTTCTCTGAGACTTTTACTTTTATGGATTTGGAATCCATAGCTAGCCCAGCCAGGGAGGCTCAAGACGAGCCACCGCTGATGAGGTTTGGCAAAATTTAGTGGAAAAGGTGACGTAGAAAGGCCGTAAATATATGACGGACATTTCAGTTTCTTTTTAATTCAGTGCATAGGGTACACATGTACAGTTGGAGAATGTAAGAATTTCTTACTACAACAATGATAAATAAAAATGTTCATGTTCAATATTCATTTTTATGTGATATTTTTTGTAGAAGCCACAGAGACTCAGTGGCGAGCAGCTTAAGAGCAACATATGGCTCCATAGACCATAGGAGCAAATATGATTAAATATAAATATTAAGGTAACTCTTTTATGGATAGCACTTAAACACACGCTGAATATCAATTAATTATTGTTAATATTAAAATTGGAAGAAGTAATTACATATTATAAACTGTCTCACCTGTAGGTACTGTGTCACACATGTAACTATTCACTCACCTGTAACATCATTTGTGTCCTGCAACAAACAGATAATGTTACACCAGTCGCTACTGTTGTACTTGAGCAGGCTCTGTGGATGGTGCGTGTGCACAGAGGCATTTATGCTCAACACGTTGTTTGTTGTAGTGTCCTCCAAAATGCCAGGATGTGCACAACCAAAATATTTTGTATGTAAGTAAGAAGTGAGCAAGTTTTACTGGAACAACGTTACCAGAAAAGTAGGCTGCCTGGCAACAGCAGTAAACACGTACTATAATAAAATCATATCATGATGCTTCTGGTGATCACAATACTTAAGTCACAATACAATATTATTGCAATTTTAAACATTGTTGAATATGCTGTGTATTGCAGCAACATATAATGCAATTTATTACCTTTTTTCAAATTGTGTCACCAAAGGAAAACTATCTAATTAGATAAACAAAGTTTGTTCTTCTCATTTTAGTCATGGACTAAAAAATGGATTTTATTGTTCTATTAGGCTACGAAAAGTTTAATTTGTATTTGCAAATATTAATCGTTTGGCGTCCGTGTATCAAAACAATATTGCTCCACAAAATTTTGCGATGCTATGCCGTATCGATTTTTTCCCCATGCCTACTGTCACCTACCTCCAAGTTGAAATTATTTTTTACCACTTTGTTTCCCCCAAGGTTGCCACCATTTCCATGATGTTTTTTTTTTGTTTGTTTGGTTTTTTTGGCTTTTGCAGAGATCTCTCAAGTTCCTCCACACGCTGCGGCAAAGAGCCTCTTCTTTCCTCAGTGTGGTGGCTGTCTCTTTCCAAGAAGGTCATTTGACTGTCATCGTAGTCTCTCAATGAAGAGTTGTAGAGATGTCTGCACAGGCGAACCTTTTCGGCCAGTCTCCCCTGTTAAACTAAAAAGCGCAGCACACACAGTGGGTGCCTAGTTACAAAAATTCAGAGGTGCACAACCAAGTGCTGCTGCAATTTTTGGAGCCTTTATGTCAAAAGGGATTAGTACAGTATTTTCTGGCATGCGAACCTCGTGCTCGTGATAACAGCATAAACCACACTGATGGTATAAAACTCCCATTGTTTTCTATGGAAGACCTGGGTGTTACACACAAAATGGGCAACTTAAGCAGGCAATGATGAACCTGCACTTGTATAGCGCATTTCTAGTCTTCCGATCACTCAAAGCGCTTTTTACACTGAGGACGCATTCTCACTGGCGCTATTTGGTCCGCTTTAAACGAACCCTGGTCTGCTTCCACAGATAGTTCGGTTTGTTTGGAGTGGTGTGAATGTCATTCAAACTCTGGTGCAGACCAAGCAAGCGAACCCTGGTCCGCTTGAACACTGGGGGTCTCGGTTCACTTGCAGGTGAACCCTGGTGCAGTTCACTTACAGTGGGAAATGCAAATGGACTATCCTGCGAACCAAAGAGAGGAAGTGAACCAAAGAAAGAAAGTGACGTATGTTGGGTAGAAAAAAACAAAGTCAACAGCGTGAACAGGGAGAAGCAGAGGTTAAAACAGAAAAAGGTGGAAAATGTCTCGTGGGCAGACGTGGAGTAGCGAGGAGGTGCAGGCACTTATTGATATATGGTTAGAGAACTATATATTGCAGTTGCTTGTGGCTAGCCACAATGGATTTCCATTTTTGGTCCTGGCCAATTGAAGAGCCATCTTTTCTTCTTCCTAATGCTTTTTTTCTTCCTGGTCAGTGCTCGTTTTTACTTATGAACTAATGGATTGGGTATACCCTGGACAGTGCCTTGATTAAGCTCCTCTGAATGTTTTTTCATCTCTCCATGGCATTTCTTTTACTTATGTACAACTTTGTAGTTGCTGCATATATGATTACAAATAAACTAAGATAAATGCCTTTTAGCTGTTGATGAATTTGGATTATACGTGTTAAAAAATATACATTTTTGTAATTTGCTGGTATAGTTAACTATTAAATAAATACTTATGTCCTTTTCTAGTACAAGTGTACTGTGTAATACCATTTGGTAACATGACAAACTGAAAGTGATAACGACACTCCGACCTCTGCAAGTACACTGGTGTGTGTGTGTTGAGTGTGATTTCCTTCCTCTGTCATTGCAGGGTGCAAAAGAGGACCCAGCCCAGAGTAAAGAGCCAAAGTTCCTGGGTAAGGCTGGCTGGGTGAAGAAGGCCCCCGGCAGACTGCTGGCAAGCTATAAGGACCGCTACATCCATGTGGAGAAGACAGAGATTGTGGTGTATGAAAATGAGGTGTGTCACCATTTCTGCCACAAGTCATGTCTTCATACTCGAACAGCACACTCAGTAATTTGAACCATATTACTGTACAGACTCATGTCAACTGTTGAACCTTTACATTCAGTTCCGTTTTCATATCACAGACACAAAATAGTTCAGAATTAACAACAGTATGAGATAACAGATATATCTGGGTACAAAGACAGCACAGCACTGATTCATTGATATTAATAAAAAGCTAAGATAACCAGCTTTATCCTTTAATTTAAACAACATATTTGCAGATAATTAACCCATAACCTTGTGTTGCAGGACCTGCAGAACTGCTTAGAGAGGCTCGACCTGGAAAACTACGATCATTGTCATGAATTAAAGAGCCCCTTCAAGAAGAAGCACAGACTGATTCTGATTCGATCATCCAAGCCTGGAAATAAGGTGAGCAAGTAGAGTGGGCAGCATGCAAGTGAGAAATGTCATTGTGACACAAAATTTGATAGATCCATTTTTAAATGATCAATACTCTGGCAAAAGATATAGAGGAATTTAAAGGGGAAGCAGTGCCGGCCTGTGGCATAGGCCAGAGGTTTCCAACTGGTGGGGGAAGAAAAAAATAAATGTTATCTTTTGCTATTTTTTACTAATACTATTACTACTGTTATTTTGAAATATGACATAAGGCCATAAGACTACAACGACATAGCAAAGCCTACTAAATAATAGAGAGGCCTTCTTTTCTGAGTCCCTTCCACCCCCTGGCCCCCCTCCCAGCTTGTTACACTTTCTCTGCTCTCTGGGGGAGATGAGCGATTTATCCGACATCATGTGAACCCCAAAACACACTGTATAGTTATCGTATAGAAATGACAAAAGCTCTCTGGTGCCCACTCAACTACCACTACACTACTGAGAGGAGTGGATGTGTAGAGAAAGAAATCCTTGTTGAAATCGGCAGGAAAAGAGCTAGTTATCGTTACCTCTAAGCAGCCGGTGGCCGCGACGAACAGCTAGAGGGGTCGCATTGATTTACATTGTGAAGCGTTCTAGCTCTAGTCTAGTTAGTAAAAATTAGCATTTGGGGACAGTAAATTATAACATTCTCATGTAATCTGTGAGCCAGGGGGAGGCTCACCTAGGGCACCAAATGTGCCAGGGCTGCCTCTGACGGGAAGTATTATAGTTTCCCTTATTTTCTGTCATATACATATAAGACTTTCAGAAAATGAGGTAAATGTATGGTAAAGTAATATCAGTGAGCAAAAACCTCAGGCTTTAGACCATTCTGAATACTCCAAGTGTTTTTTCCTCTTTCGAGACCAGCTGATGTCAGCTTGTGAAGGATTTCTTTGTATGGTTGTCTGGGCATGCTACTATGCTAGTGTTTAAATGTAGCCTACACTGCTACATGTAGCTACATGCTAACATCAGGGAAACATGTAATCTTGGATGCTCTGATTTTGGATCATTTTTCTGCTGCAACATGTCCAGTTGTGTTTAAGAATTGTATTCGTGATTTTTTACAGTAGAAACTGCCGTTATTCTCCGTCACAGTCATTCTCCAGCTGCAAAGGATACAAAGGATTCAGATCGGCTGACCAGTCAGTCGGAGCAAACTGGACTTTTCAGGAGGGGAGCTCAAAGAGGCCGCAGCTAAACAGAGCAGTTTAGACAGAGGGTTAATACAGGTGTTCCAGCACAGGTAGTATGAGGAAAAACTAAGAGTTTTTTCAACATTTAAGTGTATAAACAAGTTCTCGTAGAAACATTAAATACAAGCATCAACCTGAAATGATCTTAAAGGGTCTGCTTTTATCAACATTACACCCTTTCAGTTAATCTGTAATTTGTACAATATGCATCAACTTCTCCTCCAAGTGCCGAATTATTTCTAACTTCGAACGTTAATATTATTAAACTAAAAGTATCTGTGTGGGTGTATCGGCATGAAGTGAGAACTTAAAATGTAGATCAGCTATTCAAACTGTGACATATGGAAGTGGGAAGTGAAACTGAAGAAGCAAAACATGTAAATGACAATAGCAAATGGGCAACATGTACTCACAACAAATGTAGAACAATAAACAAAACTAAAACCTACTCTACTGTGTCTGTCCCACCCTGTAGTAAGTTTAAAAACTAATTTCATTATCTTGGGTTGAAGAGCAGCTCAAAACCCTGTTTTAGCTTCAACACGCCCCCTTCACAGTTTCAGAGATGCACTTGAACTCTGACACGCATGCTGACAGGAAGTTCACTATCTGATACCTGAAAACAGAAGTTGTGAAGTTTGGTCATGGTGTAACGAGATTGTTGTGAAGAGATAATTCACTTTTGACTGAACGTCGACAAAAGTGTTCCACAAAGAGATTTAAATAAAACAGAGGCATGATCAAATAGTAGTATAATATAAAAAATATATATATACATTTCATGTATGATTATCGTGGCCAAAATAATTTTGAAAAAATCAAACATAACAAAAACTGGAATCACATAACCTTACTTTTTATAAATAAAACAAATATTTTTATTGCATCACAGACAGGACAAAGGTCTTTTCTTAGTAAACATCCATTTAGCGGAAAAACAAACAATCTTAAAAAAGCTAATCAGAAATCAAAGACCCCTGGTATGGAAAAGGATAAATTAATTAAAAAACGGGCTGCCTTTGTAATTGTTGCAGCCCGAAATGCCTGATTTTTTTGGCAGCATTTCTTAAAAATATACCTTAAGCCGTTTTTTCTATCACAACAAGAATTTAAAAAGAAAATGTATTTTTTAAAAGTGTAAAATTATTACATTATTATTATTACATGATGCATTTTTAGAGTCAATATTGGTGTAAAATAAAATAGATATAAAAAAAAATCTTTGCTTATCCAAAGTTTTCTTTGATTTAGAAGGCAACAGCAAGGTCCACGAGGATGAAACAGGCCTTGTTTTTAGCTGGTGGAGACCAAAACCGAGCTACAAGAGAGTGAATGTTGGATTTAAATCCATCAGGAGGACACAAACATTCATTCATTCATCCTCTTGAGGGTCGCGGGGGGCTGGAGCCTATGCCAGCTGACATCGGGCGAGAGGCAGGGTACACCCTGGACAGGTCGTCAGACTATCGCAGGGCTGACACATAGAGACAAACAACCATACAGGCTCACATTCACACCTACGGACAATTTAGAGTTATCAATTAACCTAGTCCCCAGTCTGCATGTCTTTGGACTGTGGGAGGAAGCCGGAGTGCCCGGAGAGAACCCATGCTGACACGGGGACAACATGCAAACTCCGCACAGAAGGGCTCCCACGCCCAGGATCGAACCACCAACCCTCTTGCTGTGAGGCGAGAGTGCTAACCACCACACCACCGTGCCGCCCATAGGACACAAACATGACTTTGAATAAATGCTTATGTCTGGATATGTAATGAGGCAACTGTTTGATAACCTAAATCATCTATAACAACTTAAAATGATGATGATGAGTCTGTGGATGTAGACATGCTGAAGTATGAGCCTGTCTTTGCACTGTGCGGTAAACTCTTCAGCACAGTTTCAATAAGGCTGTGGGCTGGTGTGAGTTGTCGTCACTTCCTCATTGAGGTCAGCTTTTATTTTTGTGCACTGGCTCTAAGTAACTGAGTGAACAGTATTTAAATAATTATTTACCCAGGGTTGATTTAATGAGCACATATGCTGTTGTAGAAACCTGCGACCTGCCACAGTGTTATTTGTTTGCATCTCTGCCAGAGCACCTGGAGGGGCACCTCAGCAGTTTATAAAGAGACACATGTCAGTACCCAGCCTGAGGTCTGAGCCCTCTAGTTACAAACCACAAGCTTCTCTAACCTTTACACCACTGCTGCTCCCACACAGCGCTGCAGCGCTGTTCTCAGTCACTGAAATGGTGAAAGACTCATCGAGATCTGTTTGTCCAGACTAAGAGTTAGGGTGGGTTCATATAATTTGTATATTATATATCCTCTACGGATAAATGGTACATTTAAGAGGCAAATATTGAAAGTTGACTTTAAATATTTGGTCTCATTCTTTAGCTCGTTTTCTTAGCTCGTGTTTGATATTTGCAGATCTAAATAGGTCATAAGACTATCTTTTGTTTGATACAGAGGAACTTAGCAGTTTTTTCACATTTGATTATATTTTTTAAAAAATTTAAATATGTTGATATTAATCCTACAAATGTTTGGGAAAAGTAATTGTTTTGGTGTTAGTACTGGGACTCATTCTGTTGGCAGTGATATACAAAATCTTTAGGCTTTCTCCAGCCCTCATTAATATCATTAAAGGTTCAGTAGTTAACTTCTGGGTGAAGAAGAAGGGTCATTTAAACTAAGACGGCAACGAAATTGTCTAACTGGAGCGACAACAAGATTCGGGAACTTCTGACATCATCAGACAAATTCAAGGAGCTTCAAGATACTCAGTTGTTTATGACCAAATTACAATCCAGCTCTACCCAGGCACTAAATCTGGCCCAAATCAAATGGAGTATTTCAATCAGGAGAGACATAAGAATGAAGTAAAGATAATGTTTGATATAGAATATGAGTGTACAGATTAACACATGATTTGTGATGAGATTTAACAGAATTCTTTTGCGCTCGGACACCAGAGGGAGATATTTTGTGATTAAGGGACATATGAGCGGCAGCAGGATAAATCCCCCATGAAGTCCACACTCTGGTGGTGGTGGTGGCTGCTGACTGAGGTGGATGAGGCTGATGAATCTGTAAAGATAAGGTCAGAGGTCGGCAACCTTTATTATTAAAAGAGCCATTATTGGCCAGGCTAACCACTGATATTGAAGTTCAGCAAGATTAAGAGGATAAGGCACCAGGTCGTCGACGTATAACACACATTTTAGTTGGTGCAACATGAAAACATTTCTTTTTGATGTGTACGCTAAACATTTTTACAGTTGTAGGATGCAATAATCACTTTAGGCCTACAACAAAGACAAAAAAAACCCCGAGTCATTATTCATTGCCGTACAATTTTATGTTAAAGACACAGGGAGCCAGTGGAGAGGGTCCAAAGAGCCGCATGCTGCTCTGGAGCCGCAGGTTGCCTACCCCTGATGATGGAGAGGTGCAGGTTGTGCAGGACTGCAGCAAGAAAGATCTGCAGCAGAAAAAGAGCCATATCAAAAATGAGGAGAAGTAAGATGATAGGCTGACAGAGAAGGTGTGTCGCTGTGATGTTGGTTGATTGTAAATCAGCTGACAAATCAGCCGATGACTCAACTGACAGACCCAGACAAATGACAGCTAGAGATAGTGAGTAAGCACGCATGCAAGGAGTGAATTGCAGGGTGAGACAGAAAACTTAGAGCCTGAGCATGAATAGCATTGTCTTCCTGACGCAACATTCGTTAAAGCCTCATCTCCAGTCGGAGAGAACGCATCTGAAAAGAAGTGAGTTAAAAGAAATTGACAGCTTCCTCATATAGATAAACCTATACCTTAGACTTTTCTAAATATACAGTTTTTATTCCCATTTAACCAACTTTATGAGGTCATAATGTGTCATTGTTGTGTTCACAGTTTGCTCTGAGTGGCCTGTTAATGCAGCTGTAAAGTGGCGCCCCCTTGACTTAAGAGCCTGACCATAAATCGCAGTGTCGCAGCTTCAAGTCCAGCCTTCACCTTTGTTTCATCTCTATCCCTCATTTCCTTCCATCTCTCTTTAAAATGGACAAAAATATTTTAAGAAATGCAGCATCAAAAATGTAACACACAAGTAGTGAATTATTTTGCCGTAGTAGTGCAAAGAGACGTGAGTGAAGACTTTTCCAACGTCACAACTTGAACAGTTGCCATCGTGACAATGTGGACAGCTTGTGTGTGTGTGTGTGTGTGTGTGTGTGTGTGTGTGAGTGTGTGTGTGAGTGAGACAGACAGAGGTGCACTTATTACTTCACAAACACACTCTCTGCTCTCTGGTGCATGTGTGTCAGTTTTTCCCCCAGTCTGGATGCAGCGACCAGTCTGCGGAGTGAGTCAGACACCAGTGTACACAGATGAAACTGAGCCCTAGACCTGAGCTCTGTCTGAACATGCTGCTGTCTTTACTGATTTGAAACACCATCAATTTCAGGTTGTGGCTCTGTAACTTGTAATGATGTTTTGATGAAGAAATTAAAGGCAGCCTGTGGAGATTTCCACTTCTAGTAGGACTTCTGTTCCTACCTTTCCTCTAACGTGGTCCACAGTTTTCTTGGCAGCCTTATGACAATAAACAAAGGTTACAGTATTGTAATCCTAGTTCCTACTGGACTCTGAGTAATACTCTCCTCCATTCAGAAGCATGCATTCGTCCACTGAAATTTGCATAAATATAGCCGGCCAATCAGGATATGCCCACCAAAATACATGTGGACTCCACAGCAGAGTCCTGTGTAGGACTATTTTCCTGATTTTCTCATTGTTACGCCCCCGTCTAGAGGGGTAGGAGCACAACATGAAACTGTGGAAGGCTGCTCCCTCCTTGGTCCCCAAACCAGATAACTCACAGCAGGAATTGCAGTTCAAAGTGAAGTTATTTATTACTTTATTAAAAACAAACAAAAATACACTCACTGGGAAAAATATACAAAATGGCAGCCCACCCCTCCAGCTTCAAAGTGAAGTTAGAAATAATAAGAGTGAACTATTGAAACAAATTAAATGCTCACAGTGTTTCTACAAACACAGATACGAAAATCTCACTAAGACGGCCCAGAGGAGGCACGGTCACTACAGAAAAGCCAAATCTTCAGATTTAACACAAACACAATACTAAAGGTGTAGAGGCAGAGGACAGGAACGCTGCTGCTGTCAGACAACTGTCGATCGGCCTGTGGGGAAGCCAAGGATTGGGGTAGTTGGGGAGCCAATCAGCGGTCCACACTCGCCCAGACTGAACCCACACCTCGAGCCTATCAGCACCTCACCCGTATTTAGGAGACAAAGATCCTCACACACAAGAAGCACTTGCTCTCACAATCAAACATGTGAAGGACACAGAGAACTGAAACACATCAAAATACAGCTGGAGCTGTAACACATTCTGAACATACGTGCCTGCACAGTAGATTAGTTATCGGAAGAAACGGAGCTCCAAAAAAATCCAGTCTAATCGGCAGATGCTGATACTGTGTCAGTGTGCCACGAATAAATGAATGTATGGGAAACTCTGGTTTTGGTATCCATCGTCTGTTAATTTCTGAATAAAGTAAAATAAAAAAGGGGAAATGTTGCTTAAAAAAAGGTGGAATATCATCATTCAGCATTTCAAAACAATCCCCTACTTGTTGAACTCTGAGTTCCTGAATCTGTTAGTAGTTTGCAGTCCATTGTGGTTGTTCAGTGTGAATGAAGTAAGTGGGTCTGACCAGGATGTGAACAGCTACTTGGCCGCCTCTTGGTTTCTCCGGGGTAACCCTCTTCAGCTCTGGCTCCGCACGGCTGAACGATGCCAAAAAGATTTATTTAAAGCAGCACAGCAGCAGCAGTGTGTCTCACCACCAGTCACCTGCAGCTGCTTCTCTGCAGTTAAGATACTGTAAGGTACACTTGTAGATTTAAGATACAGAAATGTTAGGTTTTGACAGGCAGGGTGAAAGATTTAGTTTTCTGTGTGTAGAAGAAAAAAGTTCAGAAAAAGGAAATTCTCCCTAACACACACTGTTTGTTATTTTAAAATGACTGTTGTGTAACAACAGCTGACATGAGTCATTTCTCTGTCGAAAGGTCCACGATGTGAAGTTTCAAGCTGCGTCTGCCGAGGAGAAAGACGCCTGGATTAAAGCTCTGCTCGATGGCATCAATCGAGCAAAGAACAAAATCTTTGATGAGGTAAACGTCTCTTCATTTCAGCCCTCACTGAGTTTTCATACACGTTCAGCTCCTCACAGCTCAGATGGATTCAGTGGAAAAGTGAATGAATAAGCGTAATGTTTTCACAGGTGACGGTTGATGAAAGCAGTAATTTAGAGCATGTTACTCGATCAAGGCCCAAAGGAAACCGTAACCGACGGCCACCAACCAGGATACACATGAAAGAGGTTTGTGTTTGTGTGTGAATGTGAGAATCCATTCACGTGTGTGTGAAACAAGACACTGTGTGGTTAGCTCTGCTGCTACAGTAAGTAAGTGAAGCTTTAAATCTCAGCTGAGTTTCTTGCCCTTTGCGTGGTTTTCTTATTGGTTCAGACACACATGGTAAGTATGAATGTGTGACTGTCTCTGGATAAGAGTGTCTGCTAAATGGCCAAACGTCCTCATGTCCCAAGGCCTGTACTATGAAGCAGGATTTGTGGTTAGGGAGGTAACATCAGGTTTAACCCTTCAGGTGTATGGCAGTTGCTATCAGCACCCAAGTGTACAAAGCCAACAATGCTACAGGAATGATACACAAATGGGTCTTTTGAGCTATTCTGCTAAAGTTTATGTAGCCTACACAGTGTGCATTCAGCAGCTTTATAATCCTCAAACCTGAAAATAATAAGTCAACTATCAACCAGCTCAGTCAATTCTGAGTCTTGCTAACCAGCCACAAGCATGTGTATGTAAAAGAGGTGGGACTGCAAATTAAAAGTGAGATCATTAGAACCATTAATGAAGTACTTAATATGATATGAGAGGTAATATTTATTACCTGTTTATGGGACAGCAAAAAGTCACATTTGTTGGTGTGAAATGTAAACGATGGCCTACAATAGTGTCCCTTTTGTCACCGAAAAGTATGACTAAATATCGTCGTCAACGAACCTTTATCACGTGACGAAAACGAGACGAGACGCAACGTAAATGGCGGTCATGTGACGATAACTATAATTAAATATATAATGCAATATTGTTGACTAATAAAAATGAGATTAAATGTGGTTTACAAAATAAAACCTCTGCTAAAATGTCTCTTCATTTTCGTTGACCAAAACGAGACGAGACGAAATAACGTTATAATGTTTAGTCGCGTTATTATTATTATTATTATTTTGCACTCGCTCTCATGTGATATTGCTTTTATACAACAGTTCAACAACAGCTTAAACAGCAATGCTGAGTAAGGAAATGTTAACAAAAGGTGATGAAATAAATTATTTAAGTATGTTATGTAGCTCCGCGAAAAAAAAAACAGTCCCCCCAGTCTGTTGCCAGGCAACGCAGCACACACACCAGGAACTCACAAGCTACTTTGTATTTACATTGATCTGCAACTGTGTAACTTCGTCCAGTTCGGCTGATGAAACCTTGGCAAACCTGGATGTTGGCACGGCCAGATTCAGCTTCCACTCTCTCTCATCCTCATCAGTACCTCATCAGATGATCACTGAGAATTCCTGACCATGTTCGCTTCATTTTTGCTCCTCTCCAGTTTGTCGAGGGCGGCTGATGTTACACAGACACACCTGGAAGTCTGCACAGAAGAGTCCTGGCTTTCCTTTTCCTCGTCCTCTCCTGACGACCACTCATAATTTAATTCAAATGTAATTTTGGGGAAAATATCTATCTTCTTGGTGTAACGCTATAGTGTCAGTTTGTGTCAATGTAGCGAGTGTGACAGTTGGTTAATTAACGGCTGTATTTATATTTATAACACCTGTGAGCGGAGTGATTTTACTGTTACAAGTCCCAGTGATGTTATACTCTATATCAGCACTCACGGAATGGTTTGGTTATACCATACTAGGTACTTATACTATATTGACTGGGTATAATAGAATTGCATTACTAAAAAGAGACTAAAATACAATTTTCATCGACTAAAACTAGACTAAAATGTCATCCGTTTTCGTCGACTAAAACGAGACGAAAATAGTCATGGATTATTCTGACTAAAATAAGACTAAAATGCACAGGCTATTAGTTGACTGAAACTTGACTAGACAAAAAAAGAGTATGAACGTGACTAAAACTAATAAAAACTAAAATGACAGTTTGACACAAAGACTAGACTAAAACTAAAATTAAAACAGGCCGCCAAAAACAGCACTAGCCTACAATCTTACAATACATGAAGAAGCTGTAGAAACACTAGAAATAATTTCCAAATGTTAAAAGCAGACAGAGGCTTTTAATCTGAAATATCTGTACAGGAAGTGCTGAGTGTAATAGACAGCAGCTTTGCAGCGAATGAAAAAAGAAAAGAAGAGATCAATATTCATTTGTGAATGGAAACAGTATTTCTTTTAAAAAGAGGAACCAGCCATTGTGTTTGTATAACAGCTTTTATTTTAGAAATGATGGCACATTGGCTTTTAATTTAACTAACTGTCTTGTTTGTGTGATATTTTTTTCCCCTTTAGATAGCTGATGTGTCGTCTGATGGTATCCTGCGCTTGGATCTTGATCTTGAAGATGCCACAATTCCTAATGGGACCCATCATGCAACTGTTGACGGCACTGGAGCCCCCAAAGCGGCCCCGACTCCTCCGTCCAATGCCAGTGAAGCTGCAGAGAAACAGACAGGAGGTGCTGAGGAGGAGGCTAAGACTGAGCCAGAGGTCAGTCCCCAGAAAAAGGTCCTCAAACCTCCCATGCCCCCCATCAAAGAGGCTAAACCCAGTACAATACCTGAGGATGAACCAGATAAGGATGAAGCCCCCGAGAAAAAGGTCCTCAAACCTCCCATGCCCCCCACCAAAGAGGCGAAACCCAGTACAACACCTGAGGATGAACCAGATAAGGATGAAGCCCCCGAGAAAAAGGTCCTCAAACCTCCCATGCCCCCCACCAAAGAGGCGAAACCCAGTACAACACCTGAGGATGAACCGGATAAGGATGAAGCCCCTGAGAAAAAGGTCTGTATAATACTATACAATGCAGAACTATTTGTGTATGTCTTTCTGTTTGGCTAAAATGGTCAATAAAATATGATTTCATGTGTTCAAGGTCCTGAAGCCACCTATGCCTCCGTCTAAGGAAGCAAAGCCCTGCGCTTCACCTGTTGAAGAAGCTATAGAGGAGGACAAAGCTGAGAAGGTGGCTGAAAAGAGTCCTGATGCCAGGAAAAAGACAGTTCCACCACCAACCCCTCCCAACAAACCCAGCTCCAGCGGCTCCATAAGCAACCTTGTAGAGGCCTCACAGTCCAGGCCGAACTCCCCTCCCACTCCTCCATCCAAAGAGAAGAAGCCCTCCCATCCTACTGTGGAGCCGGACCAAGAGGTTCAAGACACGGCTGATGAGAATGAGGAGAAGGAGGAAGGTGATAAGAAGGAGGCAACAGGAGAAGCTGTGGAAACAGATGAGGCTACACCCAGTGTCAAAGATGATAAACCTGAGAGTCCCAGTGAAGAAGGAGAGGTTTCTGAAGAAGAATCAGGGGAGAATAGTGGCGTAAACGAAGCATCTGACAGTGAGCCTCAAATCCCTGCAGAGCCCATCAGAAAGAGCCCCAGTCCTCTTCTAACCCCCAAGAAAAAGCCTGAGAAACCTGTTGAGCCTGACACGCAACACACAGATGACAACACAACCGTAATGCAGACTAATGAGGGACAGGACCCCACTGCATCACTGCAAACAGCCTCAGATACCTCAGCCAGTTCTCCTCAAGCAGAAGAGGCACCACCCAAGAGTGAACCCCCCTCAGTAGTTGTCTCTTTGGATGACAGCCTCAACTTGAGTCCACTGATCTGTCACTTGCCCGGGGAGAAGAAAAAGAAGACAGAGGAGAAGTCTGTAGACAGTGGTCGGCACTCAGATGATGATAGCGAAGGCTCTGGGACTGAAGACACACTGGCGACTTCCACAGCTGCATTGAGAGGAAGCCATCCTAGTCTGGATGTGTTGGACACCAATGAGGACGACGTTCAGATCCCTGTTAGTATAAGGCTTACAAAGGTCCCACCCAAGCCTCAGGTTAGACCAAAGGTCTTTCCCTTTCGGCGCTCGCATCCCACTCCTCCTCTCAAACCCTCAGTCAAGGCCAGGTCGGCCTCCAGCGGAGATCTGCTGTCTGACTCTTCAGTCTGTATTCAGGTGACACAACATAGCACACCAGTGGCTGGAGGTGACAGGCCTCCTAGTGTTGATGTCATGAAACTTGAGACTGAGGTGGCGCTGGAGATGGAAAAGACAAAGGAGCTCCTGAGCCAAGTGTCCCAGTCCGAGGAGGGAGGTGATGCGGAGGGCATGCCCCAGGATCTGCTGGCCCAGGCCATGGAGAAGCTGCAGAAGGCTGACAATGTCCTCAGGGAGGTCAATAAACTGAAAATTGCAAAGAGCCCATGCAACAGGAAGAGCTGGTGAATGTCAGTCAGAGCAGATTGACTTGGAACTGACCGTTCGCTAAAAGCTTCTCCTGAACAGTGATTGTCCAGTCATGGCATAGCAACCGGCCTGTCAAGCTTTGGATTTCTTCACATACGGGAGGCTAAAGTAGAAGTAATATTCAGTTTACAAAGGCTTTGGAGGGCCATGTCTTTGTGGCCTGTCCAAAACCAAAAACACAAGCAAAGATTTAAAGAATTGATTTAACAATATGTTTGTCTGCCCTAATGTGAGCTGCAACCGTTAGCATGTCTGGCTAACTAGCTTACTACCTACAGTAGTAACTGAGCGGTACTTTCAAGGTCTTTCTAGTAACCTATCATTAACAAGCTACAATGAGGTTACAGTTGAAAAAACAAAAACCTATTCACAGCTAGCACATGTATTATGTTAGAATCACCAAATCTTCAAACCCTGAAACCCACAGATTTATGCACGTGCATATGTATGTGCGTGTGCATGCACCAGAGACATTTTCATCAAGATGAGGGACCAATCACACCTCCCAAGCACACCTTTTAACAACGTAGACGCCACTAACGCAGCATTTTCGTTGCCTGGTACTTTACGAAGGAATGAGTAAGCCTCCTGGAGCTCTTTAGAAAAGGCAGACATTCCCTGCAGCATAACAGCTAACCGTTAGCGTGACATTACTGACAAGTTCTGACAGAAAAGGCCTCAACTCTGGCTCATACCCTAGTAACAGGCTTGATAACGACACGTTGATTGACACATATATGAATTCAGATGTGTGATGCATTGTTGTTATTAATATATATATCGAGTTAGGTACTCCTGCAATGAATCCTCATACCTCCATACGCGTGAAATAGTGCCCCATGAATGACGTTATGTCCGTAAGGTAAAGATACGGAGGTTAAGTTTAGGAAAAGACACATGGTAACGATGTGCCTTAACATAACTCAAAGTTCACACGGTTCCAAACACCAGTTTTGTGACCCGTCCACCACCAACCTGCCTCCTTTCTGACTCCAGACAGGGCATTGGTCACATGATCACAGCCTTCCCAGACACGTGGATTACACTCAGACTATTGGCTCATGATCACGCAGGATGTGTACAAATTTTGGGGCATTACTTTTTGTAGGAAAAGGTACCAATAGTGCATGAGAACAGCCTGAATAATGAGTGGGACAGAACATGATAAACGCCTACACTAGTGCTGAAATTAGTAAAACGTGTATAATAATCAGTATTTTGATTGTGCTTAAAATTCGGACAGTTGGTAGTAAATGTTAAAAAAACAGATATTTACAGATATTTGTCGGGCCTCATGACATGACAACAAACCGAGACGTCTAATCACCATGCACTATGGAAGCTGCTATTTCCCCATTGTGTGGAGGCCGGTTGTGAATACCATCAGAGTTTAAGGCCCAGACGCACCAAACTTAAAAGGACTAGGGACAACGAAAGCCCCCTGCTGTGTCGCCTCCCTGTGTCTCGGTCAAAAAGTTGCACATGAACACATCGCAAAAATTTCAACCGACGGCCAACCAGCATGTAGACAGCAGACACCGGAAGACCGTTTTGACACCACTTAGCATGTTAGCAACACAATCTCATGTTGAAAGAACAGAGCATGTTTACTGTGAGCCAGTAAACAGAAAAGAGCTAAATGGTGAAAGAAAAATACCTTATGTTACAAGTTTGTTTTGCTCTCACTTCCTCTTGACTAGCTCTTTGTTTACTTCCCTCACTTCTGTTTCTTTACTTGTACGCTGAGCGGAATTACCAGTCAGAGTGATTGCATTCACTGATGGGCTTCGCTGCCGTCCACACCAAATTCAACATGCTGAAGTGGCAGAAAATAAGCAAACTAGCCCAGATGATGGCCAGTGGTGCGAGACACACTGCAGCAACGAGGGCCACAGCCCAGTTAATTAAAAGTAATTCTTGCAGTTTAAATGGAAACAACACAGTTTTTGATCACCTTGCGGAGCTAACATTAGACTGTGTATCTAACTGGAAAAAACTGTGTGACATTTCAGTGGGCAAAATCAATAGCTAGCTCGAAATGAGAAGTTGCTTTTGTCTTTCTCTTATGAAATGGTTCCCTGTGACCTTCTAAAGAACAGTTATAGCCTATGTAATGAAATGGAAAGCCTGACGGATGTAGCAACACATGTTAAGGAGTTCAGGGTTTAGCGAATGGTCAGTTGATGAACTTGTGCAGAAAATTTTTTGATGGTCATGCAGCACATGCAATTGTTCGCCTATAAATAACTAAGTGCAATTATTTCTAGTTTAACTTTCCCTGTAGCTGAAGGTAATGCATAATGTTCTACTGTGTATTGTTTATTTTTTGTATTATATGAAATATCGGACATTTTCAAGAAGGATTACTTGAAAGTTAATTAGAGAATAAATAATATAATGACAAAGCAGTACTGTCAGTACAATAAGAACATGCAAATAAAGTACTAAAACGTGTTAATACCAAATTACACAACGGTTTTAATAGTGTACTCGTCTTTAAGGATTAAAGAGGCTTAGATTATATGTTTTTCTGGCAGTTTATATGAGGGAGTTTATATTGTACATAGTTTATACTTTACCATAGCATATGCTGTTTATTGTTGATGAGGAAAGATGAACCAGCCCAGCTCAGGAGTTTTCTGAAATTAACATTTTCAGACTAATCATGTGATTAAAGCAAAAATGAAGAACTGCTTCTCCACTTAGAATGATTACAGTTTATGTCATACTGATTTTGTACATAACAGAACAAAGAGCTTGTAGCAGCACTTTCGGCTCACTAACCTCTCTTTTAGTTCGATTTTATGAGGCACATGTGCTCCTCAGTGATTTTCCTCACAATTTGAATCATGATCTCTGAGGGATTCCCCCTATTTGTTGTCTAATGCTTTGTCAAAAAATGTGATGGTAGTGTTTAAGACTATTTTGAATAAATCATACCATTTAGAGTATGCAAGAATATTTTCTAACATTAGATATAATTTTGTACTCTTTGATAAAATTTGCTACTGCCCAAATAAACAAAGGGAAACTATCTGTTTATGTTTTGTGTCTTTAATGCAGTTTTTCCAGTGGCTGGGAAATATATTGATGTTATATTGATATTGAAGATCTGTTTTCATACCTTGCTGAAATCTGCCAACTTGATTTTAGTCTACTGGCTCAAACTTTTATTCGTTGAAAACAATAATATATTAGCTAACTGACAGACAATTTACAATTTTGCTTGTTCGTTTATATTGTATTTTTTAAGTGAATATGGCAAACATCTGCTGGTGTTAGCCTCTCAAATGTAAGTATTTACTTTAACCCTTTGAAACCTGAGCAAATCACCTTGATTTCATCTAAAAACATGGAAAGAAGGTAGTGAGAAACGGAAGAAGAAATGGCCCAAAATATGAGCAAGAAATTGGTAAAAAGAGAAAATTAAAAACAAGAAAATTAGTAAAATAACAAAGAAGAAAGACAGAAAGAAGAAGAAATGAAGTTAAAAACAAACAAGGAAATGACCCGAAAAGAGTGCTTGAAACTATAATAATTCTAATTCTGTAACTTTATTTAAAATATAATAATATTAATTATAATTATAAATACACTTTTCCCTTGCTTGTACTTTGAAGAAGAAGAAGATATACTTTATTGAACCCTGAAGGGAAAGTCAGTTTTTTTCTATCTTTTGAGGTGTCGGAGCTGTCTGGCCAGAGCCTGTCGGAGATTTTTTTTTGTACAAATATCGGACAAATAATAAGACTTGCTGTGAAGATAATTGTACCAACTGACCGTCCAAGACACCAGTGCCCCAATTTTTTGGTAAGTGACAATTCTGTTATTATTTTATTTATATGTTAGGGCTAATTAGCATGTATTGTTGTTTTACTGGCTTGTTAGCTTAGCGTGTTATCTCGCAATCTAGCTGGTGGAGTCCCCTGGCTCCCCCTCGCTCCTCCACAGCTCCAACCTCTCATCCAAAAATTTGCATGTCCAGCTTCAGAAATCCATGATGGCAGTCCACAAACCAGTGGGTGACATCCCGGTGGCTACATCCATTATTTCTATGATCCGTACAGGGACTTAAGCCGGTGTTCTGACAATTTCTGCTGCTTTGTCGAAAATTGCTACCGCTGCATAAACCGATAGGTCTGTACACGTGCAGGTCAAGCGCTTAGCGTGGACATGTTGCCGAAGGCCTGAAAATTGACTTAGCATGAGTGCTTACCGATAATACGACACAATAGATGCACTTACCTGATATTTATATTCAAGAGCAAAGCCAATGTGCAACCTGCAAGCTAACTTGACTTCTTAAATAGGCCAAAAGCGCAAATAAAAGGGTTATTGAGACTGTTAATGATAACGTGGACATGTTGCCAAAGGCTCGACAATGGACTTAACATGTGCAAGTCAAGTGCTTACCAATGATACGACACAGTACATGCAATTATTTAATATACAAAACTTGGAAAATCGGCTCTGCGCATGCACAGAACCACAAAGTTGCACTTCTCGACAGGTAGGGGAAATCGACAGAACACCGGTGACCTTCTGGTCCCCAAGCCAAGTCCTGAGGATATGAGCTGCTGTCACCCCTAATAAAAAAATGCAAATAAGATTTTGGAGTGCATAAAAAAAGCATCAAAATAGAGCATCCTTAAATCCTAAAAAACACCCTGCTTACGTCTGACCTGTGTGGGGCTGGACTGGCCCCTGGCTGCCTGTCATTTTGTGAAAGTACTGTAGCACCTGGTCAAAGCAAGTTGACTGTTCCTGAAAATAATAGATTTATTTATTTATTTTTATTTAACCAGAAAGTCCAATTGATGATGAAATATCTGCACTGCCATACTCATAGGTGAGACAGATCCCAAAAAAAAGGCTGTTTCAACTTGGGAAAAAAAAAAAAGTACCCTAATAATTTTATTTTGGAGGTCGTGGCCGGAAGTCACTACTTAACAGTGTCACTCTGTGTAACTTGACAGAAGTTTGGCAGCACAGCGCCCAGCCTCCTTTATCTGCTGAGACTGAACATACTACAGTCAGTGCTGCGATGGGAGAGGTGGAAGCAGAGAGACAGAGGCGCCTTTAAACCGGAGTAAAGATGGAGGACGACCTGGTGTCGGAGGATGATGTCTGTGAGTATCAACCACCATTGATTTTCACTCAGCTGTGAGCCTCAGGGAGCGACCTGACATCTGTCAGCAGCAGCAGGATGTCCGTGTTCACCACACAGGGGATAAACGCTTTACACTTCTACAACAGTCAGAATGGGCACTGTGTTACTGTAACCATAGTTTCTTTCTTATCACCATATCTGTGTCTGTTTTTTATTATGACGGTGGACTTACTGTACTAAATGTGCCGTGTTAACCACAATATTCATTTCCTATTAGAGTGCCTGCAGAGATTTTTTTTAAGTAACTTAGTATTTCCACATTTTAAGTGAATTATCTCCCTGTATGAAGACAGTCACGTTACAGCATGCATAAGGAAACGTCGTTGAAACATCAGTGGACGTTTTTCAGCCTCACCCCCATGTGCCTGTCAGACTGACACAGTTTACACATGTCTGTTATCAACACATGGTGGAGGGTTTTGGGAAGTCGACCACAGGACTTCAACATGACCATATGAGAGCATGTCCAGCATCCTCCAGGTTCAATATTCCAGTGTGCTGTGTTTCTTAATACTACAGTCAATAATACATAGAGTTATTACTTGAGTCTTGTACCCCTTTTACACCTGGCATTAACATGCGTTTTTTGTGATTGGGTTGCTCCTGACCACATGAAGCTACAGGTGTAAATACACTCGAAACCCATTTGAGGACAGATTGTTATCCGATCTGCCAAACCACTTCTGAAGATGGTCAAGGACGCATTGTGACCACATCGAACACAAGTGTAAATGCAAATGTGTTTCCTATCCACATGCAACAACTCCATGGGCAGGAATAGGTAAGCGAGGTGCGCCAGCCGGACACAGGAAGAAGGAAGAAGACAACACTCAACGGGTAGTGACTGGCAAGAAAAAGAAAACACGGATGATAGCCGAGGAGGGAGTCACAGTGAGAGGAAGTGTCTGCTCTCCATTTGGTTCGACAAAAGTGCCCATACAGTAACTCGACTTCATGGGCAGATAACATCTGTCATTGTGGTGCACAGGATATGACGTTGTAGTCTGCTGCTGGAAATGTTTGCAGAAGAAGAAGAGGAGGATGTGACGTCAGCGTGATCGGATAGCAAACGGATCTGGATGTGGACACCGGAGATGCAGGTGTAGATATATGTGGTCAAGCGCTATGATTGCATTTAAAGGGACAATTCACCCCAAAACCAAAAATACATATTTTTCCTCTTACTTCTTGTGCTATTTATCAGTTTAGATTGTTTTGGTGTGAGTTGCTGAGTGTTGGAGATATGCTGTAGAGATGTCTGTCATCTGTTAGTAAACAGTATGAGATTTTTGGTGGGCGGGGTTTAGCTGGAGGCGAAACAATTCTCCACAGTCATTAGCTAGCAAGTTATGTTGGCTTGTTTCAGACAATGAAGGAAGATGATGTGAAAAGTGCATTCAGAAATACTCATTCTGAGTTCTGGCGCGCACTCTGGCACAAACTGAACCGTTTGTAAATTCGGAGCACTTTCTGCGACCAACAGGGCTCTCATTTTACTGTAGAACATCAGACTGAATTTATGAACGCACCATGTCAGGTCACTCTCTCTCCGGACCACGAGTGTTGCTGGGATAAGTAAACACAGACCAACAGGACCAGACTGGCCGACCCGTATGCTCTCACTCAGTGGATGGATGATGTCACAGGAAGCTTTGTGGTTGATTACTATGCCAATCTCACAAATCTTGCTATCGAAGCTAACGTCCATTAATGCGCTAAATAGTTAGCGTTACAGAGAGATCTAATATTCCTCTTAATCCCTCCCCAGTTTCTGATGAGGTGGACACGATAACCCTGAATACATATAACATTATTCATCCCTACAACAGGAAATACTTTTCCCTAACCTGATATGAAGTGTGTGCTGCACATGTGAGCATTTTTGATGGTCGCCTCCGTCCAGTCCTTTGGTCTTATCCCATTTAACCATGGTTGTCTTTGTTTTTGTTGACGGGCAGTGGCAGCTGGTACGTGTTCAAATTCAAGTTTTGAGCCATGACTCTTTCTATTCTGGCTCCCAGTAACACAACAAGACGACATTTTAAGACTCCTATGTAGCCTACAGCCCTGTGGTGGAGAGTCGTGTTTTGCCTCCAGCTAACAAACTGACGTCATTGTGATGTCGGCACCAAAAAGAGTCTATAATGGAACTCAAAGGCACTCTCCTTGTGGTGCTCAAAGCGCAAAGAAAATACATCTGAATAATCCACAGACCTTGTTGTGAGCAGTTTCATGTAGGAACTATTTTCTGTCTACCAAACTGCTAGCTCACCTAGCAGTGGATGGATCGTTCATTGCTTGGCCGAGAACGATGCCATTAATGATTACATCTCACGCTGTCATGAGCACGAGACTCTCTATGAGTAAATGCACACTTCCTTCTGCGCAGTGATGCGGTTGACGTGTGTAGTTTGGCGGAAAAGAAAAACTGCTCACAACAAGGTCTGTGGATTATCTTTAGTAACCAGGTCATGATTTCTGGGAAGAGACATTGCTGTTGGGTTTTTCAAAGGTATTTTTTTGTGCTTCGAGCACCACAGGCCGAATGCCATCTAGTTCTGTTATACTGGAGAGAAGGCAGACGGCTTGATATTCCTCCTGTCTATCATCCCTGATAGTGCTGTGGTCAGAAAAGGAGTTCCATGATGCTGCAAAGAGGAACGACACAGGGAGAATGCAGGAGCTGATCAAGAAGGGTGTGGACGTCAATGCCAAAAATAAAGTAAGGACAAACAGGTACAATTTTGTGTATCCATTGCTGGTCACTGCTTTCAATATTCAGTAGTTCTTTTTCACAGCAGCAGCATCACTCAGTCATGTATCTCTCTGCCTGTCTCTGTGCAGATAGACCGTAAAGCTCTGCACTGGGCGGCAGGAGCTGGGAATGAACAGGCTCTGCGTCTTCTACTGGACCATGACACTGAAGTGGATGAAAAGGACTCTGTACGTACACGCATTAGCAGTTGGATAGTGATATGACATGACAGTGATTCCACCCTTAGCCTGTTCTAACGCTTTTACATTTGCTGCACTAACAGCTGACACTCTCCTCCCCTTTAGACTACTCTAGCTCTCTGTACACCTTTATTAGTCAGTCCTCTCTGTCCCGCCTCCAGGTGGTTCAGAACGCCGCTGCCAGACTCCTCACAGGTACCCAGAGGAGAGACCATATCACATCTGTTTAAGCCTCTCTCCCTTGGCTGCCTGTGAAGTTCAGACTTGATTTTAAAGTTCTCCTGTTTGTGTACAAAGCCTTTAATGGTGTTGAAGAAGAAGAAGTCTGTATGACAAGGGATCCGTCTGGCAGCCTTTGTGGGACTTAACTGAAGACACAAATACAAACTTCACATACCGCAACAATGAGACAGCCCCGTAGAGCAGTTCACCGAACATTCTTATGCTCCTCCTCAGATAAACGTCATGCCTAACTTTTCATGTGTGTGTAAGTGTGTGGGCGTGATTTCCTGCTGTTTTCAGAACTTGCGCTTATCTTCATCTTTACCACAACTTGTTCTGCCAATGACATCTATTTCCTCATCACAATGTTTCCCCGTCACAAGTTTCCCCGTCACAATGTTTCACCATCACAATGTTTGCCAGGTCACCTTGTTCTGAGACTTCTCCACAGAGTGAGACCATTCAGGGTTGCTCATTTTTTTTGGCTTCTAACTTGACCTTAAGGGTCAAGTATCTCTAGGCCTGTTCGCCACCACAATGGTCCGGCCCCATCCTACATCGCAGACCTCCTAACCCCCTATTCTACACCCAGGTCCCTCACGTCAGCTGACCCACGGCTCCTGGCTGTCCCCCACTCCAGACTTAAGCTCAGGGCTGATCTTTTCTGTGTCAGCACCCCCCTCCCAATTAGTCCCACCCCCTTCATTGACTCTTTTATGTCCAGGCTCAAAACTTACTTTTATTTATTAGCATTTGAGTCCCCCTGACGTGGCTTTCTCTGTGCCTGTGTGTGTTGTGTCTCTAAATCTGTGAGCTGTGAACCTGACAGTTATGTTGCCTCTCATGTGTGTGTTTTTAGCATTTTATTCCTTTCGTACAGCACTTTTAAATGTGCTTTAGAAATAAATTTGAGTTGAGTTGAGAAGTTACCCAAACACCTGTCTGAACAGGTGTGTGTTTAGCTGGCTTTTAAAAGAAACCACAGACTCAGCAGGGTGTAAGGGAACAGGCAGAGCATCCCAAAATGTAGGTGCTTTGGCTGCAAAAGCTCAATCACCATGTCTCTTAAGGCGAGTGTGAGGGACAGACGACAACTGCAGCGTATTTGATCGAAGACAGCGAGTTGAAGAATACGGGTGAAGTAGTTCAGCTACTTGACTGTGTAATGCTCTGTAAGAATGAGAATTTTGAACTGGATCCTGAAGTCATCAGGGAGCCAATGAAGGGATTTCAGTATAGGTGTAAAATGAGAGCCTCTATTTGATCTAGTTAGTTGGCAGCAGCATTCTGGATTGCTTGCAGTCGAGCAAGAGCAGACAAACTCAGTGAGGAGAAGAGTGCATTACAGTTGTCAAAGTGAGATGAGATAAAGGCATGTACAATCATTTCCTATTCAGCAGTCAAAACAACAGATCTCAGATTCATATGTTTCTCATGTGGAAAAAAAACAAGATTTGGTCAGGTGCTTCATGTGGGTTCCAAATGACTGATTGATCAAAATTATCCCTAAATCACACAGTTTTGACTAAGCAGAGGAAAGAGACCCAATACTTTGCATAATGAGGGGGAACAAGCTTTTCAGGAGCAGCAACCAGAGTTGAGCATGCAAGGATAAAATTATCTGTGGCTTCTGTGTCATTTTTACTCATCTTATTATCCAAGATTAAAGAGATGGAAAAATAAAGTCATTTAGGAATGACCGCATCATTGCTGGAGCTGAAACTGTGGGACGGCAGCTTCATAAGGGGTGAAACATCCCTAAAACACTGAGTTTGTCTCAAGAAACATGATGATCCTCTGTCTTTAGTCTGACTCTAAAGGAAAAGACTATGAGAGATGTATAGCAAAGGAAGATGAGCATGTCCAAAGCATGGATGTGTAACGAGAGCTGGAAGCAGCGTTGGAGGCGCTGCCATGTTCATTCCTATGACAGTTGCTCAGTGGCTCATGAAAAATGAGCCACTGCATGATGCACTGATGCAGAATAGCAAAGAAGATGTTACATTTAGACAGACTGGGTATGCTGAGACTGGCACTGAGCCTGCTGCCACAACTAACTCGGATAGGAACCTTTCCAACGTAAAACCAGCCATTCGACCAGACAATATAAAAGAGAGAGACCAAGGTGAGTTCAGTCAGGAGAGACACCATTATAATGGTGTTGCAGTAACAGTCGAAAGTACATTATTTAAGTACTCAGTCCAGACACAGAATACTCTGCCTTCTAACCCAGGCCTGGCAAAGAAATTCAGCCACAAAAATGGCTCTCCTCCTGAAACAAAACTCAATTTTTTCATCATCCAGCCAAAAGAAATTAACATAGATAGAGGTCATTTTACTGAAAAGTAAATCCCTTATATCTTCATATACAGGACGGTAAAACAAGAAACGAACCTCATCCTCAACTTCACCTTAATTTCACAACAGACAAAGTCTGTCCTCCTCTGGGGCGGCGTTAAACTTTCCAGTCTCGGTAAGTTCCTGAGCGTAACTGCGCACATGGGGATCTTTATCTTTTGTTTAGATTATACTTCACGGAAGGTTCTCACACTGAAGCTATTCGTTATGAGACAATGAGTTTCGGTGCATACCATATGTCAACAGACCATTTTTCTGTAAACATGCAAAGCATTTCACTTCTAACATCCTGAATAGCAGAGGTTAATCTTTTCTGGAAAATAAATGACAAGTTTTTCAGATAAAATAATGATTTCAACCTGTCAGCCTGGGATGACAGTGGGAGGCGTCCCAATTGAAAATCTTTTCCATGAGTCTCTGATCCGACATCTTCACAAGTTAATTCCAAAGTCAAAACATTTGACATTTATGCCTGATGTTTGGAGGTTGCCATCCCATCTCTCCACTTATGGCCAAAACTGAAGTAAATTTATGGAAACTCAGCAAGGATCAAATTGCCCTATAATACACTGTGTTAGAAGTTGTATGGTGTATATTTATGGAGGATGATGAATCCTTAGTAGAATAGGGAACGCGCCTCCCTGGGGTCTAGACACTGGTGGTGGTAGAGGTGGTGAAGATGAGATGAGAAGAAGATGGAGAAGTCCTGATGATCTGGATGAGTAGAGGAATGATCCCTTTGGTGACCTCGTGCTGGACTCTGGATACGATGGCTGGAGGTGAACGGGGTGGAGGAGGGTGTGACAGTGCTGCCTAAAATGTCAGCTGACAGCAGCAGAAGAGAGAGCAGATTTAAAATTTTGCAGTAGCATCCTGATTGGCAGATAGAGATCTTGCCGAAGTTTGATTGGATAATTAGAAGAGTGAAGAAGCAGAGGGAGTGGGATGGAGAGAATTGTGAATGGATGAGCACAAAGAAAGTCTTCCTGATTGAACTCACGCTGAGCTTCATTAGGCTCATGTGCTCCTTCATATACTTGTACTATCAGAGCTTCACTGTCATGTAATGGTCTGAAATGTTTGTCCACAGTTTGGCATGAATGCTCTGCTCCTGGCATCGTGGTTTGGCCACCTGAAAGTCCTGCAGATCCTGGTGTCCTGTGGAGCAAAGCTCAACTGTGAAAACAAAGTAAGGGCTGCATCATTTCGTCATCACTGCAGAGTCAAACTATGAGCTCATTGTGAGAGTGCCACACATTTTTACCTCCAAATTTTCAAAACTTTTCCTTGACTTTACCACAGTATTTTACCCAATTTCCATGACTTTATTTAAGCAGTTTATAGTCTATAGTGAAAGTGTGTAATGTGAAATATGCACTAGGGATGTCAGTCTGTTGAGCGTCTTTTGCTTGTCTTAATGTTGTAACTCTTGAGCATAACTCACTAGAGTCGCCTCCCTCATGTTGCAAATGTGCTAGCGCTTGCTAATTTTACTTGCTTGTACGACATTCCCACCGCCAACCTTTTGTTAACATCATTCAGACATCAACTTTCACGCAATGTGAAAGACTGTGATTTTGCACTCAGGGATTGTTTGAGTTAGTTGAGATTATCAGTTAAAAACTGCACTTTAAAATATAACTATCGTTTTTTTTATGTTGCCTTTTGTGTTCAGTGTTCTTGTGTTTAATCAACAAGAAATTTTATGAATTTTAGCAGGATACTGAAAGCAGCAGAAGGCAGAACTGAGCACACTTTATGATCTATTTCTCTTAAGTAATATTAACGTAGTCAACAACATTATTGCATATCATATGTTTTGTTCATATTGTGCAGCCAGTGTTACACACTAATGTGTATCACATGATACTAGTGAAGTTTCAACAGTCTCTTAGCGCAGCACTAGATTTTAATTAGTAATAAAAGGAATGTATTTTGCGAAACATTACACGTTTTGGGTTTTCTATGAACACATTTTAAACAACAGTAAGCTGCACTGAATTCAAGCCCAAAAAATGAAGACAGAAAATGACAAGGAGGTCCAGAAGTCAAGATGTCAAATAGCAAAAAAGGAGAAGTCACAGATGAGAGCAGGTTCACACTGAGCACATCATTCTGTAACATCATCTGGCATGGGTTGGTGGTAGGTCAGTGATGGTCTGGGGAGACATATCCTCGGAGGGTCGCACAGAGGTACTGCTGTTAGGTACCGGGATGAAATCCTCAGAGCGATTGTCAGACCGGCCTCATGTGGCCAGAGTGTGTAGGCAGTTCCTGGATGATGAAGGCACTGATGCCACTCACCAGCCCTCATGGTCCCCTGGCCTAAATCCAACTTGTATCGGTGCATCTAAAGCCACCAAGTACCACCGCAAACTGTCCAGTCTGTCGTCCCACAGCGGGGAAAATTTGCATCATTACAGCATTTGAAATCCCATTGTCATTGTGTGTGTTTGTGTGTGTGTGTGTGTGTGATAGGATGGTCTGAGTATGCTGCACTGTGCCGCCCAGCGAGGCCACATCAGAGTGTTGGAGTTCATCATGGAGGACCTGGAAGACATCTGTCTGGACAGAGTTGACAAAGTGACTCTTAGTGACACTATTTTAAACTCACAGACTGATGTTGTGCAAATTGTAAAAATAGAAATATCTTACTGTAAAATATACCAGTCTAAATCCTCCCTTTCTTTCCACATCTTTGCTATAACAAACATTTTACTGTAAAATTAAATTCCATTGAATGAACAGGACATGACTCTTCTCTTTGAACACTGTGTGTATACAGTCTGTGTACAGTCGCTCCTGTGTGTAACCTGCTGATGTCTCTCTCACCAGTCAGGGAAGACTGCGCTCCACCTGGCTGCTGAACACGGACAGTTTGAAGTGGTGGAGTTTCTGATTGGGATGGGTTGCACACATGGTTTGAAGGACAAGGTACACACACACACACACACACACACACTACAGTAGAGCTGCATCCATCATTTAAGAGATATTAATCCGTCTTTACACCAACAAACAGTACAAAGCAGGATGTGTTCAGACTTTAAATCCTGTGTATAGAGGGCAGGGAAAAGGGCCACTAATTTATCTGCCTCTGATACTTTCAACGGCCGGCTTAAAGTAAATATTTCAACACTGCTGCAAAGCTTCAAACACTGAAGCAGCTTTTGATGAAATCAATCACAGCCTGAACCACACTGCAGCTGCCACTAAGCATGGTACAGCTGAGGTAAGGCCTAGTCCACAGTTAGTGGTCACCGTGAACCACGAACACATTCCATGAAAGTGAGTTTGACTTGCATCACTACCCAGTACATGTGTGAGTCCCAGCTGAGGGATGCATTTAAATATCAAAGTCAGTGCTTTGCCCATGCAGGGTTAGATGCTAGAACATAAGCGTGTTGCTGGCATGTATTTTTCCAGTTTGCTAAATCTAGTGCCCAAAGTCTGCTTCCTATAGTCCTGTAGTTTTATCTGCATTGTCAAACTTTGCATGACATAAGCTACAATAAAAACAGATTTAAGATGTTTTGTGTTCCTCAGAAGAGTTAGCCCGATTTGATGGTCCACTTCAGCGATTTTTAACAGGGGGTACTTCTGCAGTTGACAGTGTGTACGGTGAAAATACTGTGGTGTTACTCAGCTAAAAAAATAGAAATAATAATTTGGTAACATCTTTGGGAAAATAAGAGTCACTGTTGAAATATTGAGCTCTTGCAGCTCTGTGTGGGAGGAGTATAAATGCAAATGTAACCAAAACTAGTTAAAAAGAAGAAGAAGAAGAACATTGTTAACATTACCACACCACCAGTCCCTCATCTGACAGGGCTTCTACCTGAGACACTAAATGTTGGGCATTACTGGTTTATGTGACAGTTTCAACACAAGCCAACGAGGTCAGTGTTAAGAAACTATTGACTTGCCTGTAAGGTGTTAACAGCCCCTCTTGACATGTTTTGATGGATGGATTGTATGCAGAGGAAGTTGTGTCAGAATGGGTAATGTGTTGTTATGTCTGGACTACAGGAAGAGAACACAGCCATACATCTGGCAGCGAAGCGTGGGCACACAGAGGTCCTGCAGAAGATGGTGGAGACTGGAGTCGACGTTGATGAGAGAAATATAGTGAGTGGACTGGACTGGGCTGCAGACTTCAAGGCCCAGTTTTTTTGATAAGAAGAGAGAGGCGACTGGTTGCTCTGTATATACAAACGGAGATCAAAACTTTGTGTTGGGTGCTCGTGGAGAATGGGAAACAACAGGATCGACAGGAAGGCAACGAGGAAGGAATTATTAAAAAGCCTTTATTGTAGTGACGAAATCATTAAAAGAGTCAACATGTTTGCCACTACATAGAGCCCCACCAAACACTTTCAGTATGGTACCTTTGTAACCAAAAGTAACCCTTCAGACATGGTACCTAGACCCTAGTATTTCCACTGCAAACAGTACTCTTAAATGTGGGCTGGGTTGTTGTCACTCACTGCTCCGTCCTGCACTCCCTGTATTTCTTTATTACAAGTGACACAGATGGAAGTCTGCACCTCATTCATCGTCCACAGAACGAGGCTGAATGTTGACATTTTCAGAACAAAATAAAACAGGCTGCAGTGAGAGTCTCTCTCCATGGGATATTTAAAAATAGCAGCTTTGTGCATTTAGTCCTTCTCAGGCAAGCTCAGGGGTTTAGTGTTGCCGTAGCCCACAGGAGAAATGCTCCACAATACTTTTCTTTCCTGGACAGTGAGGACTGGAATATATGCAGTTTGCATAATCCAGTCGAAATTAATATATATTTTTAAATGCTTGAAGATCCACTCATTACTAAAAGTGTATGTCATATAAGGACTAAAACAATGGTCCAAGTTGTCACAGTGACATTTAAGGTGTGTTAATGGATTCACATCGTGAACGCATGCATTGAGTAACATTACAAGTTAAGGTTCCACCTTAAAAGTTGCCGGCAGTCGGCCCAGTGAATTAAGTATTTTTCTCAGATTGCAAAACATCCTTTCATTTTATAGTTACAGTTTACTAATAAAACTCTCCACAGTATGAACAGTGGTTACATGAGCCTCAAAACCAGCCACAACTCAGCCCTGAGCAGAGTGACCGTCCTCTACTGACCAATCAGACTGCAGTGTTCACAGCTCCACCTCTTAGTACCAGATCTTTGTGCTAGGTACCCCAACAGAGGGGGACCAAACAAATTTTTTTTAGTGCCTGGATTGCCTTCCTGTCAGACAAGTTTTTGTTACTTCATTAGTGGGGCTGTGGTACACAATGGGCAGCGACAAAATTGGACTCATTGTAGGATGTTGTGTACCTGTTGTGTTTTTAGGACGGTCTCACGGCATTGCACCTGGCAGCTGATGGATGTCACTATGAATGTGTCAAACTGCTGCTGGAGTCTGGCTGTAACGTCAACGCACAAACTAATGTATGGGTTTTTTTTAATTTAAAGTTATATATCATTTGCAATAGATACAAGACATTAAAAATATATTGTAATCTTTGTACAATCGCAAAGACCTCGAGTCTTAAGCTTTTGTTTTCTCATGTCTGCAGAAGAATATGAACGCTCTGCATTACGCAGCTCAGCATGGCTTCGACAGAGAGGCCAGTTTGCTGCTGGAGGCAGGAATCAACAGAGATGCTGTGGACAATGTGAGTAATGTCAGCCATCATGTGACTCGGGTCTTTGTTTGTATGATGTAGTAGATGTAGGATATTTTTAAGAGCATCCTCACACTAAGGAAGTTTCCAAACTGACCTCTTTGGGTAGAAAAGTTTATCCATAGCACTTTACAATGTGCCTCTCTCCCATACACACACATACACACACTGACGGCAGGGAGCTGCCATGCTAGGTGTTAGCCAACCTTCGAGAGCAATTTGAGGTTTAGTCTTTGCCCAAGGGCACTTCCAAGGAGCGTGGGATTGTGAAGTACATTGTAAAGTGCTTCAGTGCACAGTGTGGGACACAGCATGCATCATCCACCACTTATTAACCTTCCGTGGAGTTATTATTAAGAGCCTGTGGCAGAAAGCATTGAATGCTGCTAACCCTGGATGAATGGATGGATGGCTCCTTTTTTTTTTTTTTTTTTACAACAAAACTTCAAATTATCAGAAGTAATGCAGTGTCTGTGCAGAATGGGCTGATTGCTTTCCTTCTGGAGTGAGAGCTGTTCCCAGCATGCTGTTTAGCAGTGTAACAGATTAAAGGGTCTCCTCTCAATACACCTAAAAGTGTGTACTTCTGACGGTAGTAACACACCACTAATAAATATTGCACTCGCCGCTGCACTTCCTTTGATCCTCTGCAACACACCTATCAAGTGTGACGTCGATCAGATGAATGGCTGTCGAGAAAACAAATTAAATATGGGCAGAAGCTCCTTTGATTTTAGTTAGGTAATTCAGAAGATGCTTGCAAAACAAATCTGCACGGAGTGGCTTTAAAGATACATATATATTGATTCTAGCTTTTGATATGTGCCTCTGAAGACTGAAACAAAATCTGCCTCCAGATCTGCAAAGTTTCTGCCAGTTTCTGTCATGTTTTTGAAACCCACAACAGTGATTAAGGGGACGTTTGAGCATTTGGGTCTACAATATAAAAATCAAAGAGTGTACTGTTAGGTCTGTTTCTTAAGTTCCCACATGACAAAATAATTTGTGTAATCTTTGAAACCAAATAGCCCAGATTAATCTTAAAGGGGGCCTTTTGTGCTTTATCTATATGTTCGTATTAAGTGTGGCTAAAGTTAAAGTCACTGTGAGTAAAAACCTCAGGAGACAAAGACCAGACCAATCAGAATACTCCAAAGGGTTTTTTCTACTTTTTGACATGCTAACGTCGGCTTGGGTATTTTAACATGTTCATCTGTTCCACACTACTCCAAGTGTTTACATTACTAGCCTACACTGCTACATGTAGCTACCTGCTAATGTCAGGAAACATGTAATCTTTGTAGCTGATGTTGTTATCTGATGAAACGTTCTTCTGTCTTTGTGTTTGAAACAGCAACGCAACACAGCGCTGCACCTCGCTGTGTTCAGCAACCACACAGAGGTGCTACGCCTGCTCATAGACGCTGACTGTGACCTGGACATCGCTGACTGTGTGAGTACAAACCTCCACAGCTGTACTGGTGCTCAGTAAAGAACATGTAATCAGCTGGCTCTGCAGGACCTCCTTCAATCTATTAAATCTGAGTTCCCAGTGACATGGTGATGGTTCTCAGGGGAAATGACACAAAGGCTGCAGTGCAGTAATGTCAGAATTCTGTCGTGTTGTTCGCAGCGACAACAGACTGCTTTGCACATTGCAGCAGAGTACGGCTGGCAGGACATGGCTGAGATGATGCTGATCTCTGGTGTTAACCTCAATCTGACTGACAAGGTACCACACAGCACAGAATGAAGCTGGCATTCATGTGGATACCACCTGACATGTTCCATCCACTCAAACACTGTTGCAGACCAAGTACCCTCCCTCATGGCAACAGTACTCCCCAGTGGCAGAAAAAAACAGCATGCCACACTACAAAAACTGTTTAGAAATGGCCCGTGGAGCGTGACGAAAAGCTCAAGGTGTCGACCTGGCTTCTAAATTTCCCAGGTCCCAATCTGCTCAAGGATTCTTGTGATGTGCCCGTACCCCAGATGTACCCCTAATCCAAGGTGGGGCCTCCTTGGATCAGACTTGGCTCTGACCTGTCGAGGCATGGACACAGGATCTCTGGGAGTGTCCTGTGGTGTGTTGGCGGCAGATCCATTTAGTGCAGTGGGTTGTGAGGTGGGTTAATGGCACGTGCCACAGATGCTCATTCAGATTGGGATCTGGGGAATTTGGGGGCCAGGTTGACACTTTGAGGTCTTTATCACATTCCTTGGGCCATTCCTGAGCCATGTTTGCAGTGTGGCATGGTGCATTATCCTGCTGGGGGGCCACTGCCATT
This sequence comes from Epinephelus fuscoguttatus, assembly GCF_011397635.1. NCBI lineage: Eukaryota > Metazoa > Chordata > Actinopteri > Perciformes > Serranidae > Epinephelus > Epinephelus fuscoguttatus. Next base: position 42,169,941 of record NC_064753.1, read on the forward strand.
GGGAAGTACTGTTGCCATGAGGGGGGGTACTTGGTCTGCAACAGTGTTTGAGTGGATGGAACATGTCAGGTGGTATCCACATGAATGCCAGAACCAAAAGTTTCCCAGCAGAACAATGCATTGGAACAAAATAATCAAAGCTATTCACTTCACCTGTCAGTGGTTTTAATGGTTTGGCTGATCGGTGTATGTACAAATTCTCTTCAGTGTGTGTTTTTGGACATATGATACACACAGCAGGGGAAAACGTGTCTGGAGGTGGCAGCCAGAGGAAACCATGTCATCCTGGTCGACATGATCATCAAAGCTGACCGTTTTTATAAATGGGAGAAGGTAAGTTAATCCTCTGTAGTGGTTAATCTTGTTCAGATCCAAAAACCACTATGGTGGCTTGTGTTAACTTTAGATGCTTTGCACACAGCACACCAGATGTAAACCTATATGTACATTATGTATGACAAATTTTAGGATCAGATGGGCAGTGAGCAGGACTCCTGGGTGGGGAGGCCTCTGAGCTTCAAGCAGGACCGCCAGCCAGAGACACAGCACATCCGCTCGGTCCTGTGGAACCTCGCCACCAAGCTCCTGTGTCGCGGGGAGTGGAAGCTCCTGGCACAACACTGGGAATTCAGCGATGCACATATACGAGCAATCGAACACCAGTGGACAGGTGAGCTGTGTTGAGCTGCTGAAATGGTTTGAAATGTGAATTTAATACACGGGAGATGCATGACTGCTGAAATATCAGTGGCTCCAGCAGGGAGATATCTGTTTGGATATCATAAAATCATGTTATTGGGTTTCTGTAAGTCCCTCAGAGCATGTTTCTCAACCTCTGCATTGATTATCTGAACTGGCTGTCTGAGCCCAGCAGCTGAAAGATCAATACCACTCTCATGTCTGTTCATAAATATGGAACAGGAGCAGGACTTTTTGAGCTTTGGTGAGAGTGCTCACTGTTTCCTTCTGCTTCAAGTCTTTATGCTATTTTTTTGTTTCAACTTTCACCGAAAAATCCTTCCACCTAGTTAAAAAACACACATTATGTGACTCTTACTGATGTTTTTTTATCCCAGTGTGTGTGTTTATTTTCTTTTAGCGGCTTGAGATGCAGCTGCTGGACAGAGACATAATCTGTTCGGACACCAATAAACAGGAAAACGATCACTTATATTTAGATAAGAAACTCAAGTAAGCATCACATAATGTGTGTTTTTAAATCTGGTGGGGGGATTTTTCAGTAAAAGTTTGAAACAACAAATACATGATGAGTTGTAGTGCAGTTTGTCGTGTCCGACCCATTGACTCCAATAGAACTGACACCAAAGTCTGGCTCCTCGAACACTGTCACAGACGTCACGACCTCTCCTTCTTTTATAGTTTCCTCGTCAAACAAGGAAGTGATATTTCATAGATAAAAGGGAGAAAGAAGGAGGAGGGAAGGGGCAGATGAGGGAAGGAGAGAGGACACAAGGGCAGGGGTTTTTCTGTTCATAACTACAACACATATTGACTACAAAAGCGCCTTAACCATTGATAGCTCTGTGTAATATGGGAGCTATCGATATTGACCACAAAAATCACAATATACTTCCAAGATCATCTTAATTATCAATAGTTCCTTATATTCAAATACAATTTCTACATTATTCCTCAGACAACAGCCACTTGATTTTCAGTTTTCTCATCTTACAATAACTCGTACTTTACGAAACGTAGATATTAATACGTATTATAATTCTGAATTCAACTTCAAGGTATGAAGAGCTTCAAAGAGCATGGTCACCGAATGCTGTTAATCTGGCTTCACGGAGTCGTGATGGCGGGGGAGAACCCGATCAAAGGCCTCTACGAGGGGCTGGTGGAAATCTCTCGGACAGATTTGGCAGGTGAGCTTGTTAGACTGCACTGTGCTTTGCATTCTCGGGTAGCTGTCGCTGCTATATGGAGCCCTGAGTGTTGTTTTAAAGCCTCTGTATTCCTAAACTCATGGTCTAACACATCAGTCTCATCTGATGTGTGAGGCTGGTCAGGAGGAAGGCAAAACATACTGCAAGAGTTGTTCTGATCAGCTATTTCATCAGTTTAATATTTGTGCAATTGACACTGATTTGGACCAACTCCAGACAAAGACCAAGGATGTCCAGTAAAGTAGGGTGAGGTCTTTTTGTATTTGTCTATTTCTTGTGTGGTGGTCTTTGTGGGAATCAGTAAGTGCATGATGTCTCCTTGTTGTTCTGTACCATCCAGAGTGCATCCGGCAGAAGGCGAACGCAGAGACCAGCTCACCCAAAATGTGCTCTGCAATGTGACACCAAACACTGTGAGTGACTGTGAACGCAACAGAACATATCCGAGGTTTCAGTTCACTTCTACTCAACTGTAAATACTGAGAACTGAGCCCTTGACAGAGCTTCGTGTTACCCACAGCATGACCTGTTTACATATTCACTCAGTGAATATACTGTGATTGTTCTGAATTCGGGGTCAGAGAAAATGATGGTTGTAGACCTGTAAATGAAATGGTGAAAATGTAAAATATTTGTTTTTGTTCTTCTTTTTAATGCATGCAGCGAACACCTGCTGGCACACCTCATCTCTGTACACAAAGGGCTTTTCAGCATATTACTACAGCTTATCATACAGCTTAATATAATGTAATGCCTGCTTCTTCTTCTTAAAGTTCCTCTTTCTAAAAACTGCATTGCGTGTTGTGAGGGGCGGTTAAAGTGTGTTTTCAGTCTGCATTTATTCAGCCCTACTGTGGGGAAGTTTGATCAGAGTGAAAGGGAAGTAGATTGGAGGGAGACTCGAGAAACATTCTCAGTTTTTGTATCAGTGACTGAAACAGTCACCCAACTTTTAACACGACAGCTGAAAGCACGTGTGTAACAAAAATGTAAAACCACCAACAACCGTGGCTTAATCTAGGAAAACTCACTTTAGGGCATGATCACGGACACAGCTATGTGGTGCTATTACACTCAAGGTAAATCTCACGACGCAGTATTGACCTTCACTACGTTAAGAATCATGTAGTCTCGCTCACCAGACCTTTCTAAAGAAAAGAAAGGTCTGGCTGGGCCGACTCTCATTTTAAGATTGGAGAAAAAAACGCCCCGTCTGCTTGTATTTCTTTCAACCAATCACAATCGTTCTGGGAGGTGCCACAGCAACGGTGCGCTTGCAAAAATATTGCCGGGGGGAAACAGGTTTTGTAACACGCCCACAAAAATATCGCCTACAGGATGCGAACCATGGCAGAAAAATGGCTACATCCCCGCAAGATCAAACACCGCAAAAGTTAGTAAAGGACGTGTTGAAAATGGTTGAAAACTGCTACACAACCGAAGGTGGTAGTTGGACTTCAGCGGGTGGCTTGTTCCGCCCAATGAGAGGCTGATCTATGCAGCGAACTTCCACCCACTCAGACTAAGAATCATGTGACAACAAGGCCTTGTCATTAAGGCCATGTCCACATGTGTGTGGATATTTCATACGATATTTTCCCTTTCCATTATTTATGACCATTTCTGAGATCCATTCTTGAAACAGTGGGCCTTCTACAGCTTTCCACTTTCTCATTAACATCTGTTCACCGATCAGAATAATTGTCTGTATCCAATTTGCGAGGGGTTTTACACTTTGGTGAGTGGGTTGAGGATTTCCAAGTATGTATATATTTTCCCCTTTCACTTAAAAAAGAAATCTGTCTACTCAACAGTCATTCTACAAAACATTTCAGTCAACACTACAATGCAAAAATGACTCCAAACGCTCGCCGGGCTAGTAAGACGGACGACGGCTACATCAGTGATAAGTCAGATACAAGAAGAATGATGCAAAACGTTGTTTCTGGTGGATTTTAATCTGCAGACATTGAGGTGGACAAAATAGCACCTTCTTTTTTTTCATGAAGAGGTTCAGCAATACTAAGATGTAAAGTAGTCATTAGACCAAGCAGTGCAAGGAAAATGTAAAAGAACTAGGGATGCTCGATAATATTGGCATGTCATCGGTGTCGGCCGATATTGGCTTTAAGATGAAATATCGGAATTGGCCAGCATGCTTTTAAAAATGTACGTGAATTCCACCAGAGATAAAAACTCATAATTGTACCATTTTCATATGGTTCTAAGAAAACTCTGCGTCCTGGCTGTCTTCCCCACATGGAGGCCTCCTACTGACGTAACGGCTTGCCTAACATCCCCCCTAATGTAACATAGGCTATAACGTTATATATGACAACACAGCATCCAGTCGCTAATGGCTAACATTAGCCTACTGTAGCATAGCCTCTGAAACATTAACGTTATCTTCCTTGTGCGTTTCCACTTAGTAGTAACCTTAACGCTACTATCTAACTTTAGCACTGTAACCTTATTCTAAAACTCATCAGTCATCACCGACTCAGGTTGAGTTTTAAAACTCCGGGGTTGCGTTTGACTGTCTTGGTTGTAATGTTACACTTGCTCTCCTCTTCTGTGTATCTTACGTTACCATGCCAACGCCTGTGTCTATCATAGATGTAATGAGGACGTAATGGAGGAGGGGGGAGTAGGCCTTTGGAGGGAGGCGGGAGTTGTGGATGTTCAGATTTTTTCTAAGTGCTGTGTTAAATGCAGGAAAGGTAAGAGTAGCTTTAAATGAGTTGTTACGCATTAGCAAATATTGGCATATTAGCAAATTATCCAATATCGTGCATCCCTAAAACAAACCAGTGGTCCACCATTGTTGTTTTTTGCACATGCTCATTACACAAAGCAACAGTGGGCATGTGCGAACTGAGGAGATGGCATTTATTATTTTTCTTTTATTTTTTTTCTGGGGTGCCAGTTAGGTTTTACCTGAAGTCGTTTTTTTGACATTCTTCTTGTTTTTGAGTGGTTGTTAAGTTTTATGCTTACTCATCCTTTGTGTGGGTTTTGAAGTGAGAGAAAACGTGTGACTTGACTCAAACAAAAAGACTTTTTGTCAGGCAAAACCTGACTGGCACCCTAGAAAAAAAACAAAATAAAAATAATAAAATAAAATAAATAACTAAATAAAGTCTCTCTGACTAAAGGAAATAAAACTGTCACACATTGTGTCCCCAACACCCTGTTTTACACGTCCACATGGACCCAAAGTATTGACGAGATTTAAAAAATGTGCACCTTAGAAGGTGTTTTCAAAAATCTCTTTTTTAGTCATTTAAAACTTCCTTTGTGTGTGGACGAGAGCCCAAAACATTGAGGAAAATATCAGTTTTTCAGAATATCTGTACACATGTAGGCAGGGCCTGAGGGTTGGTTTGTGCTCCTTCAAACTTAGTTCTTACAAAGTCTTGTCTGACCACGTCGTAAATCAAAGGTGTTTGTAGTTGTTCCAAACAGCTACGCTGTGTCTCTGACTGTTTCATTCATCTTTGTGATGTTTGCGTCAGGGCAGTGCTATATGAATAAATATCACCAGGCAGAGTGGCGACACCAGCCACACTCTGCGGCAGCTCTCACACATTGAACACACTGTAGACAGTTATGACTGAATCATGTCACCACAGAAGCACATGGACATTTCCAGATAAACTTACCAGCATCTTTGTTAGTATTACTATTGTTGTTGTTACACACTGATGTCAAGTCTTACACTGTTGTGGCTCCACAGCAGCAGTCCTTTCTGTCCTGCGGGGAACTTCAGGCTCTGCACTTTCTGTTTCTGTGGCCTTAAAAAAATCTCTTTATAACCTGAGAGTTACATCCAGTTTAGGCCATAACTGGTTGCAGAGAGAGAGCATACTGCATTCCATCAGGCCTAGTGACATCAGCAGATCGACCTCAGTTTAGTCCTCAGTTTAACCCAGTTATCTAAAGCACAGTTTGGAGGGCAAACCTTTAACCTATTGCTCTTACCACACTCGTGCATACATATTGTAGACTGTGTAAATGGTGCACTGAGTTTAACAGAAATGATTAGAATGGACATTTTGAGTGTGTTTGCCTTTGTGTTTTAAATCAGTGGTTCGCCACCTGAAGCTCTTTAAGGCAGTGGATCCCAACTGGTCCAGCCACAGGGTCCAGATTTCTCCTTAGTCTTCTTAGTTCAAGGTCCACACAATCTTTTCTTGTAAGTTCCTGGATAACGTGTCTAACTTCTTCTGGACTCTAAAACCTACTTGAATAATATGGGAAAGAGCCATTTGGCTGATCTGTGTATAACTCATAAACATATGCAACAGCTGGTGATCGCTCACAAGTAGTTACATGCTTTATTTTGAAGGGTCATCAGCCAAAAATTTGGAAAGCACTGTTCAAGATAAAGTAACTGGGTTAAACTGGGCAACTGTTTTACTGGTGTGTAAAATGATACAGGACATGGGAATGATGAGCAGAACCATGAAAATAAAATCGAGCTTATGAAAAGAATTTAAGGAATTGTATGTGTGTGTATTTATAAGCGTTCTTTTGTTTCTGCTGTAATCATATTTATGAATATGGACTGGACTGATGCACTTAAATTTGACTGTTTTGTTTTTGGTGACACTAAATATGTATTTTAATGCCAGGTGTAAATAGGGTTAATGCTGTATAAAATAACTGCCATTTTTGCATGAAGTGAACACATACTGTACTTTCACACAGTAATGACGTCAGTTTTTGTAACTATTTGTATTATTATACATCTGATGGTTTTATAGTCCTGTATCATGGTATCCCAACATAAATGCCCAAACGAACAGCCAGAATAAATGTTGGCTTTTGACATTTCTGCAAACTAGAGACAACCATTTCATTTCAATCAGGAGAGACTCGTTCTGAGAAAAAGAATATTTATTTACATCTGCACATAAGAAATGTGGAAAGTCTTTCGAGCCCCCATGGAGTCTAGATGCTGGTGGTGGTGATGAGATGAGATGAAGAGAGAGCTGAGGATCTGGGTCTGTCCCAAACTCCCTGTTTTTGTTGGTCTTGAACAGTTGTCTCTGATGTCGTCTGCTGCTTGACAGCTGTCTCGCCTCAGTATCACACCATCACCTCCTTCTCCTGATTGGACATTCGGCTCATTTACATGTAATCTGAACTACATCACTTCAGACATGTTGATATGATTTGTATGGAACGTGCAAATGCAGCACATCTTTGGTTGATGGAAACGTACAATGCCAACATTTTACTCTGGCGACTGAATGCACCTTGTATGTTAAGAGTTTTGTTGTCAAGCAGCTGAGTTTTAAATCAAATGTGTAGGAAGAGTATAAATATGAGCTGTGTTTGCATGAGTTGAAAACATTTTCTGCGCAGACACCTTTTTAAAAGCGCAGCTGGTCCTTGAACCCCTCACAAGATGAGTGATTGTTGTGTAAAGATTGCTTTTTCAAGATCAATGCAATAACTACATTTTCTGCACCAATGCAAATTTCTTATTATTCATGTATAAACTTTCAATGCAGCTGTGTACATAACATGATCAATAAAAACTCCACTTTGAAAACAAATGTCCTCATTGCCATTTTTACCCACAAATCTGGACCTTCAGCGACGTTCACTAAAAACAAACAGAAATGTTCTGATAGGTCTGCTGTTGATTTAATTTGCACCTTTGACAAAAAAAAGTCACAGTAGTATGTTGTCAAAAATCAAGTAAAAAAGTAAAAGAGTACTGACTTTTTCATGATTTTTGTTGGCATACTATACTATGACTTTCTTTTTTAGTAGTTTTTGACAACACTATACTATGAGGTTTTTCATGGTTTTTGTCGACATACTTTTTTCATGATTTTTGACGACATACTATACTATGACTTTTTTCATGATTTCTGATGACATACTATACTATGACTTTTTTTAACGTGATTTTAGATGACATACTATACTATGACTTTTTTTCATGATTTTTGATGACATACTATACTATGACTTTTTTTCAGGATTTTTGACGACATACTATACTATGACTTTTTTTTTTACGTTTACACGGTAACAGACATTGGAACGGACACGACTATGACTTGGATCTGTGACTCAGTGAAGGATAGGGGCACGGACCTATCCACCAGTGCTAGAATTAGCAGCAGTCAGGGCAAGGTGAGCGCATCTGTAGAGGATAAAAGTAGCACAGTTGAGAACAAGATGCTTCAGGTTTGTCCTTGCGGCTGGCAGAAAGTAACATCAGTGAGAGGCCTCAGAACTCATCAGGGAAAGAAGAAGTGTGTGGCAAAGAAAGGGCAGAGTAGCCGCATTGATCAGTACTTCCTAAGAAGTCAGTCGAGTCAGTCGGATGAAGTCCAGCGGCAGGTAGAAAACCACAGTTCGCAGGATATCAGTAACGCTGCCACTGAGGAGGAGGGGGTAGTAAGAGAAGATGCAGGTGACACTGAGGCCAGTATGCTAGCCAGAGAGAGAACCATGGAGCAAAAGGTTAGAGTTAGATGGCCTAGAGCAAATGACAGTAAAGAATGGGAGATAGTTAATAGAGATTTGTCAGTAATCTTGAGTAGGCTTAGAGGAAATGCAATGGAAAGGTTAGAAAAGATGGGAGATATAATGTATTCATATGGTGTAGAGAGGTTTGGGGTGCATGAGAGAAAGAGGAGTGAGAGGGTACAGTCAGGTAAGTCTAGGCGGCAGAGAGAAATAGAGAAGTTAGGAGACAGTTAAGAAAGCAGTGGAAAAAGGCTACAGAAGAAGAAAGGGAGGGAATTAAGGTGTTGCAAGAGGAGTTGAGAAGCAGGCTAGCAGTTCTTAGAAGGGCAGAGCATCTCAGGAAAAAGAGGAGGAAGAAGGAATATGCTAGGACAGGTTTTTTCAGGGACCCTTTTAAGTTTGTTAAAGGATTGTTCAGCCAGGAAAAGGGAGGGCAGCTTAAAGCAGAAAGGCTAGAGGTTGAAGAATATTTGAGAAACACATATTCAGATTTGGAGAAGAATAGGATAGTAGGTTTCCCACCTGATATCCCTCCATTAGGAGGGATAGAGCATGAGATGGATGTCAGGCCACCTAGGTGGAAGGAAGTTCAGGAGGTGGTCAGGCGTGCAAAGGCTTCTTCGGCCCCAGGGCCTAATGGAGTCCCCTACCGGGTTTATAAAAGTGCGCCTGATACCCTTAAATTTTTGTGGAAACAGCTAAGAATAGTTTGGGAAAAACAAATTATACCAAGAGCATGGCGTAGGGCAGGGGGTGTCCTCATTCCTAAGGAGAAGGAGTCTGTGGACCTTAGCCAGTTCCGGATGATTTCTCTCTTGAATTTGGAGGGAAGATTTTCTTTAGTGTAGTAGCGCAGAGACTAGCTAGTTACTTAGAAAGGAATAGCTTAATAGATACCATGGTGCAGAAGGCAGGAATACCAGGTTTTTCAGGGTGTTTAGAGCATACTAGCATGATCTGGCACCAGATTCAGGCAGCGAAGATTAACAAAAGGGACCTACACGTAGTATTTTTAGATCTTGCAAATGCATTTGGTTCAGTTCCGCACAGCCTCATTTGGAGTGCGTTTGACTACTTCAGAGTGCCACAGGTAGTTGTTAACTTAGTGAAAGCATACTTTCAGGATATTAGGTTGTGTCTAAGTACAGCAGGTTTCACAACAGGTTGGCAGAGGCTAGAAATAGGCATCATGGCAGGGTGTACAATTTCTCCGTTAGCATTTACTATGGCAATGGAAGTAATCATCAGGGCTTCTAAGTGGGTGGTAGGTGGGGAGAGATGGCAGAATGGGTTGCATCTTCCACCAGTTAGGGCTTACATGGATGACATGACACTGGTGACCACAACAATGCCATGTACAAAGAGGCTACTAGAGAAGGTAAATAAGAACCTCAAGTGGGCCAGCATGAAAATCAAGCCTAGTAAATCTAGAAGCATCTCGATATGTAGAGGGAAATTAAGTGATAGGAAGTTTGTCATAGATGACGAGGACATCCCAACAATTAGGGAAAAGTCAGTAAAGAGCTTAGGTAGGTTGTACAATGTAGAGTTGAATGATAAGGAACAGGTGGTGAAATTTAGAAAGATGTGGCTGAAGGATTGGATAGAATAGATAAATCAGAACTTCCAGGAAAGTTGAAGTTGTGGTGTTTGCAATTTGGGCTATATCCTAGGTTAATATGGCCACTGTCAATTTATGAAATTCCAATAACTGTTGTGGAGAGAATTGAAAGGTTGGTTAGCTCCTACATTAGGAAGTGGTTGGGCGCTCCTAGATGCCTAAATAGTGTTGCATTGTATGGAAAAGGGATACTTCAGCTGCCAGTAACTAGTTTAACAGAGGAATTTAAATGTACCAAGGTCAGGACAGAGCTCTTGTTAGCTGGGAGTAAGGATGTGGTAGTTAGGAGTGTGGTTCCAAATCCAACCAAGGAGGAAGTGGAACCCAAGATCGGCAGTTCAGGAGGCAGAGGCAGCTCTTAGACATGCAGAGATTGTAGGTAATGTTCAGTTTGGCCGGGGAGGCCTGGGGCTTGGCTCAGGTAAACCGGTATGGAATACAGCAGGCCTCAAAGATAAAAGAAAGCTGGTTGTAGAACAGATACGCAGACAGGAAGAGATAGTAAGGGGTGCAAAGGTAGTGGCCCAGGCTAAACAGGGACAGTGGTTGAATTGGGAAAGTGTAGAGAAGAGGAAGCTTAGTTGGAGGGACCTGTGGAGTATGGAGGAGAATCGTATTAGATTCCTGATAGGGGCTACATACGATGTCTTACCAACCCCCCAGAACCTAAAACTGTGGGTAAATGAGGACCCGTCATGCCCATTGTGTTCACCGCAACTTTAAAGCATATTTTGTCAGGTTGCAAAGTTAGCTTGTCACAAGGCCGATATACATGGCGACATAATCAGGTGTTGAAATGTTTAGCTGCAGGCATTGAAGGGAAAGCGAAGACAGGTGAATTCAGAAGGTGTTAAGGATAGGAGTTTAGTAATTCAGTTTGTCCGTGAGGGAGAGAAATACAGAAGGGATAAGTTAGTGAGGAGGCAAGGGTGTGGCCGCCTAGAAGGTGCTTGTGATTGGGAAATGCAAGTAGATTTAGGGGGAAAGCTTGTTGTTCCTCAGGAAATAGTCTGTACCAGGCAGAGGCCTGACTTAGTGTTGTGGTCAGTGAGTCAACAGATAGTTTATTTCATCGAGCTGACAGTTCCTTGGGAAGACTCAGTGGAAGAAGCATATGAAAGAAAAAAGCTTAGATATGCAGACTTAGGAGCAGAAGCTGAGCAGCGAGGATGGAAGACTAGGATTTGTCCAGTGGAAGTGGGGTGTAGGGGATTCATAGCAAGATCAACTGTCTCACTCCTGGGAACTGGAGTGGGGACAGAGTTTGAGGAAGACAGTGAGGAAATGTCAGATGAAGCAATTAAATGCAGCCAGTTTATCTATTACAGAAGAAATAATGTCAGCTGGGGCCAGCAGGGGAACTACTAAGCAGGGCACATAACTCCTTGAGATCAGGTGGAGAGATCCACTTCCTGTCAGGAGAAATCCAGGAAGAGGAAGTATTTAAGTGTGGGAGTGGCCTATTGGAATCCATTTTGTTTGAGGCCATGCGGCAAGGTGAGTGTGCTTGCTGATCCTGTAAGTCCAGTTAGCTCCTTTAACTTTAGCTTATATTGTAGTTATGCTATGTAGTGTGTGAAATAGAGTATGGTGAATGTGACAGGAAAGCTAGTATCAGCATTGCTTCTGCCTGGAGCTCATGTATGGAGCCTGGGTTTGGTTGAAGATGGCAGTGCTGTTTGGGCTGAGAAAGCCATGTGTATGTAAGGAGGAAATCCAGGAAGAGGAAGGTTATTTAAGTGTGGGAGTGGCCTATCTGAATCCATTTTGTTTGAGACCATGCTGCAAAGTGAGTGTGTTTGCTGATCCTGTGAGTTCATTTATCTCCTTTAACTTTAGCTTACATTGTAGTTATGCTATGTAGCGTGTGAAATAGAGTATGGTGAATGTGCTAGTAAAGGTAGTATCAGCATTGCTTCTGCCTGGAGCTCGCATAAACGGAGCCTGGGTTTGGTTGAAGGTGGCAGTGCTGTTCTGTTTGGGCTGAGATCACTGTCTAGCCTCCTGGAGGTGTCATTGTTGTGAGGGCTCGTCTTGGGAGGTAGACTGTACAGCCTAACCCGGCGGGGGAGTGTGATAGCCTAACAAGGCTTCCCTCCCTGGGTCTACCTCCTCTGTGGTAATATAGGTAAGGTAAAGGAGGTTGTTCGGTTAGTGTGGGGAGCAGTGAGACCTGGCATTAGGGGAGTGTCTCTGGGACGCCAGAGATCACTGTCTAGCCTCCTGGAGGTGTCGTGGGACCAACTAGACGAAACACCGGTGAAAGGAGGTTCCCACCCGATGACCCCAAAGACATGTTAGTTATCACTGCTCATTGGTCTGTATAGTTAAGCCTTGCCATAATAGTTTGTCGTAGGGCTTAGGAGGTTATTCACTGAGTGCTGATCCCTTCTTATTTATTTATTTATTTACTTATTTATTTATTTTTTTTTTTTTTTAGAGCACAAACTTCTTGTGTTTATTTGAATGACTTTTTTTTTTACGTGATTTTAGATGACATACTATACTATGACTTTTTTTCATGATTTTTGACGACATACTATACTATGACTTTTTTCATGATTTTTGATGACATACTATACTATGACTTTTTTTCATGGTTTTTGACGACATGCTATACTATGACTTTTTCATGATTTTTGACGACATACTATACTATGACTTTTTTTTACGTGATTTTAGACGACATACTATACTATGACATTTTTTCATGATTTTTGACGACATGCTATACTATGACTTTTTTCATGATTTTTGACGACATACTATACTATGACTTTTTTTTACGTGATTTTAGATGACATACTATACTATGACATTTTTTCATGATTTTTGACGACATACAATACTATGACTTTTTTTCATGATTTTTGACGACATGCTATACTATGACTTTTTTTCATGATTTTTGACGACATACTATACTATGACTTTTTTTTTTACGTGATTTTAGATGACATACTATACTATGACTTTTTTTCATGGTTTTTGACAACATGCTATACTATGACTTTTTCATGATTTTTGACGACATACTATACTATGACTTTTTTTTACGTGATTTTAGACGACATACTATACTATGACTTTTTCATGATTTTTGACGACATGCTATACTATGACTTTTTTTCATGATTTTTGACGACATACTATACTATGACATTTTTTCATGATTTTTGACGACATACTATACTATGACTTTTTTTTACGTGATTTTAGATGACATACTATACTATGACATTTTTTCATGGTTTTTGACGACATGCTATACTATGACTTTTTCATGATTTTTGACGACATACTATACTATGACTTTTTTTTTTATGTGATTTTAGATGACATACTATGCTATGACTTTTTCATGATTTTTGACGACATGCTATACTATGACTTTTTTTTTTTTACGTGATTTTAGATGACATACTATACTATGACTTTTTCATGATTTTTGACAACATACTATACTATGACATTTTTTCATGGTTTTTGACGACATGCTATACTATGACTTTTTCATGATTTTTGACGACATACTATACTATGACTTTTTTTTTACGTGATTTTAGATGACATACTATACTATGACTTTTTTTCATGGTTTTTGACGACATGCTATACTATCTTTTTCATGATTTTTGACAACATACTATACTATGACTTTTTTTTTTACGTGATTTTAGATGACATACTATACTATGACATTTTTCCATGGTTTTTGACGACATACTATACTATGACTTTTTTTTTATGTGATTTTAGATGACATACTATACTATGACTTTTTCATGATTTTTAACGACATACTATACTATGACATTTTTTCATGGTTTTTGACGACATGCTATACTATGACTTTTTTCCTCATTTTTGGCGACATACTATACTATGACATTTTTTTTACGTGATTTTAGATGACATACTATACTATGACTTTTTTTCATGATTTCTGACGACATGCTATACTATGACATTTTTTCAAAAATCAGGAAAAAAGTCATAGCATAATATGTCGTCAAAAATCAGGAAAAAAGTAATAGTATAGTATGTCATCAAAAATCATGTAAAAAGTCATAGAACCGACTTGATATATTGTTTGAGTTCAAATTCAAAAATTAAAAAGGAGAGTTAATGATTGGTAAATGTTTATTCGTGAATGTGTGATTTTGTAAGTAATAGAATCAAATTGATGATATAATATTGATTTGCCTTGGCAGAGGAATAAGTAAAAACGCCAAACTATACACTTTCATGAAGAAGGTAAACTGGGAAATGAAAGAACAGACATCTTGTCAGAAAATACAGGAGAGTGGAGACACGACCAAAATAGACGGTATACATCTGGAATCAGTTGACAAAATGAGTCCACAACAATGTCCTTCTTATATCTTTGGAGAAATAACTTGGTGGGATAAAAATGGCGAAACATCTTAAAGTCACTTCCTTCACCTTATTTGTAATAAGGTTTTTAGAAAGTAGGCACCAGATTTTCTTCCAGTCCAGGTCTGAAGTGAGGTTGTTCCTGTAGAAACAACATTTGGAACAGAGACGTTTTAATTTTATTTTATAATTTTTTTTAAAAAAAATAAAGCACGTATAGCGCTTTTATTATTTATCTTTATAGAGGAGACACAGGTCTGCCCAACACCAGCAACAGGATCCAGATGTAGAACTGCAGGGTTTTTAGGAAGCAACGTCAAGCGAAGATTTCCTACCCGGAAGTTATTATTAAATAAAAATTGTGATTCGGTCTATCCACCTTATTTTTTGACGAATCACTGGAGCTAGGAATGAGGTTTACAAAAAAGACAAAAGGACAAGAACAGTTAGTTTAAAGTGTCTTTAAAATGTTTTATTTTCTATTTAAAAATAAACGGAAATACTTGTATGAGTCGCATTGCATTCTGGTTCTTGTAGTCCGTTTCTTGATATCCGTTATTGTTGTCGTTTCTACAGACCGCAGAGCCCAACTGCTCTGCTATTGTTCCAGCGATGGCTTCGGGCACAACAGTCATACCGAAAGTTGAATCTGAAGACGGAGGTCTGTTATTTATCCCAAACACAGAACTCGTTTCGTTTTTAGCCCATTGTGCTGAAAGACACCAGCTATGCGACTAATCTAGCCAGTCAGCTAGCTAGCTAACGTTAGCATGATAACTTGCTGAAGTTCTGTCGCTAGATTACTGACGTTGTTCGGAATATTTGTGCTACATAACTGAAAAATTCATGTAAGGTTTTGTTGATCTGTTTCAGGGAGTAAGAGGACACCGTGTCCGATGTACGGCTGCAGGCGGGTGTACACAGATACAACCTCTCTGGAAAGCCACATCAAGGACCATGAGCTCTCAGCTCAGTCTCTTCCAGGTGAGCTCACAGGTCTGGAGCATGGGGTTACAGTGAAGGAGATATGTCACCAGGCACTGGGCCAGTGCGGTGTAACGTTAATAACATCTGCATTGTAGAGAGGGACAATCCTGCAGGCTTACACACACAGACACACACACACACACACACACAAACACACACACACACACACACACACAAGTTGAGTCTCCTCAGGTTATAATGTTGATGAATGACTTCTGATGTTTGTCCATTGGAGAATGTGTTGACTGGAGCTGTGGAGCAACACACCTTAATTACCTAAAAATGAAGTGACATACAAAACATATTGTGACATGTATTTCCTTTTCATGCATACATTTACTGTCATAATTTAAACATAAAACATGCACACTGTAAACCTCAATTCATCCATGACACACAATTTTAATGTGAAGTTGACACAAATGCCCTGGATTGTCAAAATGACATAAAAACTCATCCCTTGTGAGCATAGTGTTTTTATGGTAAGTCAACACTTTTTGAGTTAATTTGACTTAAATTTATAAAGCTGATTTGGCCTAATCTTTGTTTAAAGCCAATAAACTGCAATATCATTGTGCACTTAACATATTGTGACATGTTGGGGGCTAAATAGGTGGAGTTTCCCAGCATGCCGTGAGACAATGTGTTTAAGGCCATAAGCCGAAAAAATAAATAAATAATGTTCTAAATCAGTGGTACCCAACTGGTCCAGCCACGGGGTCCAGATTTCTCCTTAGTCCTTAGTTCAAGGTCCACACAGTTTATTATATTCAGCGTCACACTTGCGTTTGGCCATGTTGTCGGCACTTCAAATGTGCCAGAAATTCACTGCACTTCAAAATAAAGTGTGCTTTTTTTTTCTATTTGCACAATCTGGACACATTGAGAGTCACTTGCGGTCTATTCAGAATGTACCAGCGACCCTCCAGTTGGGAACCACTGTTCTAAATCACTCACCTTACTCGTCATTCAGTGATTAATATTTATGTATTTCACAACGGTTGTAATGTGTTACGGTTAACGTTGTGGTAAAAGACATTTAGCACCATGGGTTTAATCGTATACACAGTTAGTGACCTCCCGCCTGTGTGGAAATTAATGTGTCAAACGTAAACTTGTGCTTAAGTGAAATAATGAGCACTTCCTGGTTCAAAAGTCAACTCTTCTGAACCAGGAAGTGGAAGTATATATTTTTTTTTATAGTTTAATGAAATTTTAGAAAAATGTTAAGTTGAAATGAATAATTTTGCATGTGACATGAAGTTTCCATGTGATGTGTCCTCTGCTTGACAACCCTGCAATTCAATACAAAAAAATGGTAAAGGCAACACAGCCTCAGGCATTAAAAAAGTAGTTTTATGAATACAGAAATAAATGTCCAACCTAGTTGTAAGTTTCAGATTTGGTATGATTTGTGTTGGAAATGAGAAGAGAGGGGGTTACGTGAAAAACTGTGCCATCATGTAAACACTGTCCTCTCCTCAGGAAAGGTCCTGCTGTGCTCCACCGTCGGATGCAGCGGTTCCTTCCCCAACATGCAGAAGCTTATGGAACATATGAGGCATCATCACAAACCCAACATATTCTTCTTGTGAGTTGGTCTTTATTTTATTTAACTGTATAAAATGTTTCATCCTGTGTATTCAGTTGTCAGTGAAAGTATTTTGAGTAGTGAATCGTTACCTCTATTTTGAAGGTGTGAGAGCTGTCGCACAAAGCTGCGATCCTACCGTGGCCTCCTGACTCACCTGCACACCTGCTCCAAAGTGCCACGAAGCAAAGCAAAGCAGACTGAACCGGCGGCCCCGCCGCCTGCTGCTGTGACCAACCCAAATGTGACCCCCATGGACGTGGAACAGAAGCCCCCACTGCTGGACTCAATGACTACACCCCAGCAACCACCCTCTCAAATCCCGAACCCAGATGGCTCCCTCCCCGCTGCTGCTCTTCAGCTGGATTCGGCTGCCCCCCCTGTCCTCGGCCCCCCCTTCTTGCCTAAAACAGAGTTCTCCCCTCAACAGCTTGGTCCTCCACAGCTCACAGAGGTAGCTCCCCTGCCTCAGGTCATGGCTGAAGCCCCTGCTCTCTCTGCACCTTCAAACCTGGATGGCCCAGCAGCAGCGGCTCCTGACCCCCCTGATATCCAGAGTCAGCAGCACTTGACACAGACCAGGTCTCCTGAACCTGTGCACCCTGCTCCAGCACCAGCTCCTCGTTCTCCTCCTGGGTCCACCGCTGTCTGGAAGAAAAATCAAGGTAAGCCTCTCCTCACACTAGAGCACACAGCTGTAACCTGCCAGATGAGGCTCCACATGATGAAACTATTGGTGCTAAACAGGTCGTTTAAACCACAGGAAGCTGCAGATACTGATCAGTTATCCTTAGACCATCACTTCAGATAAGGAAGAACTCAAGCTCACATTTGACTTCCTCTGTATAGGCAGCTGCGTGACCCTTTACAAAGAATGTCAGTGTAGTTTTTTGATGCTTTGTAAACACCCCATGCAGTACAGAGTTCCTACACAGTATGAAAAAGCATCTTAAAAATGTTCACCGCTTTGTTAGAGAGTGTGAGGCCAGTGCAGGCGTGATGTCATCATATTTTGAATTGGGTGTCTGCAGGTCCTTTTGTTTAAATATTAATTTGTCCTTTCATCCATCAGGTTTATCCTGCAACAGACGTGTCCTTTGGGAGCACACCAGAGGGCGCTACACATGCGTGCAGTGTGGACACATAGTGACCAACCGTAAGGACATGACACAACACATCAGCACTAAACATGGCAGTAACAAACCTGCAGAAGACGCAGCGAGCTCAGCCAAGAACATATAGTGTAGGACACACTGACTGAATGATGCTTTGTAGAAGCAAATGCTGCCTTTTTGTTTTCCTCAAGGACTCTGCCTCTGTCGAGTGATGTTTCTATCAAGGGCTTACATATAATACACCTGTATACTGAGTGAAAAGCCTGAAGCAGTGAGTTAGAAACTGATTATTTGGTAAGGTATTTGGCATTTCTACAAAGCACTTAATGAATGTGTGTTTGCGTGTGTGTGTCTGGGCACACACACAATGACTTATGATTAAATTTCAGACTGCTGGGTCACTCGCTGCAACATGTGTCTGGCTGTAAGATGCTTTTAACCAGATATAAGTGCTGAAATCATTGGCTCTGAACACAGTTGCAGATGCCAGGTGAAGACTCGATTTAAGTTTCAGAGTCTTACATGAATAGAAATCAAAGCACTTAATGCTGTTGTCAGTAGACTAGACTACAGGGGTGGTCTAAAACTGGATGTGCATAGTAGTGTCGAGTCCAGTTTATAACATTTGGGTATTGATATGCTAAAGCCCTTGATGTTAATACCTCTTAGACATGGCAAAAAATTGTCCTGTAATTTTGTTTTTTACGCTGTAAATAGCCACTGCCACACTACAAGTTAGTCTGATATAGACGATTGTGCATTGTAGAGTGCTGTTATCAATGAAATGGGCACATAAACATTTGACACCGATTGTATGTATTGGCTCTGGGCTGAACAGGTGTTGTGTAACTGTTGCTTTACTTGTGTACACTGTGTCTTTGGCTTTTGTACCCTGCCAGTCGAGGATCAGTCTGGTTTTATTATAGACTTTTTGTGTCAACAAATCCAATGAAAAGACTCTCAGTTTGAAACCATTGGTACCTGCTGTATATCTTTAAAAACAACTCACACATATAGTTTATTTTCATAAAGGGATCAGTAATTGCCCAAAACAGCTGATCACTGTAGCTTTTATCAAACAGAAGGAAATGGTGTGTTTGTTTGGGACAATTTTCAGTGGTGGATTAATCCATATTTGTTGCTCTAGTGAGTATTTGTGGCAACTGGACAGTGTATGTGGGATTTAGTCCAAAGAAACTACAGTTTGTGTGTTCACTGTAATTAAGGAACATGAGTGAAAAGATAAATCAGGCTTGAAGACACACAATACACACAAGATGGGGATGGGTATTTTAAGCCAATGCAGACACAAAGAGTATAGAAGATGATCAAGAGACAGACCCGCCCGCCTCTTTTTCTCGCCCAAACTCGTATCGAAATCCAATGAAATGGTAAAACTAGGCAGCCCCGATCAAATGTAAAACAAGATTCTGTTACTGAGTTGCCTTTTCCTCTCCTCTCCTTTTCAGAAATATGTTTTAGTGTACTGTTTAACTGTAATACGAGATTGTTTCTTGCCATTGTTTCAAACCGACATGTTTGCATGACATCGCCTTCCAGCATGAGCATTTGTTGATCTGGTGTGGCGCAGTGCATTCTGGAAGTTCTAGGTTTTCTCCCTCTTGAGCAAAAGCGTCTGGTAGTATGAGTACTTGCAAAAAGATTTAATGTTAGAATAAGAATGTAAATGATTTGAAATTCATTTAATGAACATTTAGGCTTCAGTTAGCCCAAAATATAAATAAATTCAAAGCTAACGTTAGAAATAAAATAGCAAACTTTAAGTTGCTACAGTTACATAGGTTAGACGTGGTGCTGGGGAATCATCTTCGGAGCCGCTCTCCTTGCAGTTAGTTCAATGTCTGCCCGGTCAGCACAAGCTAACAAACAGTCCCGACAAAGCAGCTCTACTGTTTGCTAAACCTGTCAGTATCTGCTAGGTGACGTTAGCTGTGTGATGCTAACAGTTAGCCCTGTCATGTGCGAGCAGACCCTCACCGACTTTCCCGTAACCGAGCTCGCACTCTGGCAGCAGTAGGCTCGTCCCCTGGTGTGTCATGATAAGCAGAGAGTGAACGTGGGACAAGGAGGCGATGAGCGAAGCAGTCTAATTCACACAGCTCTAAAATTAAATATTAGCCATTTTAAATAGAAAAAAATAAGTTAGCTGTTGAACAAATACTGATTCCCAGATTGAGTATGGTTTGGTCTTTTCATGGGATGAGTTGACCATAAGGAACATTGAGCCACCAGTGCCAGCCCTTTTCTCTAAGCTGTATAACTCTCTGATGCCATACCTTGCTTGTGTGCCAGATCCTTTTTCCTTCAAGCGCCTGGAGCATTTCACCTAAACTCTACACAAACACCTTTACAAGGAAGACAAGGTCAAAAAAAGCTGTTTTTATTTGGGTCAGTCAGGATGAGTTGATACAAGCATTCGGTCGCTCAGAGCGCCCCAGAGACATTGGTCAGCTCAGGCTAGCCTCCATGCCTCTGTACATCCATACATGCTCCTGAACAACCATCACCTCTGAGTCCTTTCCGTCCTCTTCACTAGCATTACACGCCCGCCAAGCAGTGAGCTTTATGATAATTAACACATCAAGACAATACCACATGACAAGAGGTCCCACTTGATCACTAACGTGAATTATTAGACATTACCACATGCAGACTGAAGTGCTGTTTTCGAACAAATCCCATCACGTGGATGAAGGGGAGTCATTGTCAATAATCTATATTTAAAAAAAAAACAAAAAAAAAAACATGGGGAGGGCTTTGACATTGGTCATTCATAACACAGACAGGTTTGACAGCACAAGCCGTCCTTCCATCACATTTTGTACATGTGGGTCTTAAAAAGATTTCTGCTCATCTCATGTTCTCACGACCCTGCAGTTTTAATTTGTAAATTTCTGTTAATAAAACAAAACCTGCTGGAAATTAACTGGAAATTAGTGTGTTTTTATTTCACGTGATGGCAAGTTGTCAAGAAGAAGAAAAAAACCCTCATAGTAAACAAGTGCATACAAAAAAGAAAAAAGAGATTAAGTGCCGACTGTCCAACCCCCAGATCAGGCAATGTTGATTCTTTTTTTTGTTTTATTATCACAACTATGTTCAGCTCAGTCCTCTTGAGGCTTTAAAAAAATCTCTTCTGGTCCATCGCGTACATCTTTCCTGCCGGAATCTTCCGGAAAAATAAACTGTTGCCTCTGCTCATGTTGCCCTGGAATGAAGAGGAGACAGAAGTGTTTCAGTAAACGTGTGACCAAAAGGCAAACTGTTTTCAGTACTGTAGACTGGAATATAGACGTAAAAAAGAATTGCTTAAAGAAAACGTCACCCACAAAATGGCCGTACTTCTTAAACACATGCATTTTCTAATTAAAACTGAACTTCCTGTAAAGGGCCAAACACATGCTGCATTTTTTGTGCCCTCACATTCATTGATTTTAATGTAGATGCACAGGAGGCGCACTCAAATGCCAGAGCGACATATTTACGAGCACTTATTTTTTGGGGTGCAATGGTTGTGCCCTAAACTGAGTTCAACTTTTGGAATGCAGCAGCACACACCCCATGGCATGTGAGGAGGAACAACCAATCACGACAACAGATATCTTTCCCTTCATGTGTAAATTTCAGTCTGTGATAAATATGAAGTAGAAGTTGATTGTGTTCGTGCAGAGCTGCCAGAGCTTTTCATCTGTCCCACAGACAACAGGACTACACACTTAAGAACCTGGAAGAAGATCAGCTCTGCGCTCAGGATTTCAGGTAAATAGGCAATACAATGCTTATTGAGGTTGCTTAGCAACCTCAGACACAACCTGCCACCACACTCTTGAAAGCTGGCACAGAAAAGGCACAAGAGTAGTTGTCAAGTATTCCATCCGGTTAAAGACGTGGCATGTGTCGGCCCCTAAAACTTGTCTATGCTCTGTTTAAAGCCAAATTCTAGATTTTTAGTGCATGTATGTGAAGTCCTGAACACATGACTGGATAAATGATAATTGGATTATACTGCACACATTTTGGGAGAGTCTGTAAACTGATGTTTTAACACAGGTTTTCTGTATTAAAACATCAATCAATCAATAAATCATATGTTTGCTGTTTTCTGTGGATGCATGTGAGAAAAATAAAGGTTTCCTAATGAGTTCAAGGTAACATGGCTAACTGATTTACAAATGTTCATTTTGTGGGCGATGTATCCCTTTATTCCTCAAGCCATTACTGTCTTCTCTGGTGTCACAAAGAGCGCACGAACAAACAGTTTTATCATTTTCATAGCTTGAGTCAAAGGCAAAAATATCTTTGTCTAGTTAACCTTTTGAAAACTGGAGCGACATTTTTCTTGGGCTGCTTTCAGACACCTTTCACAAGTATTTAAACCTTTGAACCCTGAGCACATTGGTGAGATTTCTTTCAAACACATGGGAAAAAAGGCGACAAGCAACTTGGTAAGAAATCTCCGCAAATTAAAAAATAATAATAATAATAATAATAAAAAAGGAAAAGAAAAAATGTAGGAAAAAAACTACAGTATATTTATTATTATTATTTATTATTTATGTCACTGAATTATTATAATTTTTTAAGCACCAGCACCACCACCAACTCAATAGAAATGTGCTGCTTATATATATCACATGCACGGTTGTCACTTTTTATTCTATATTAAAACTTTTATCCTCAAAGCAATTAAATCTATTCAATTTAAAATAACTGTGCACAGAGTAAAATACATGCTGTGATCCATGGAATGGTTACTGATGATTAGACTGACGGTGGTAAAACCTCTGCATCCTGACACCGTAGCACTTAATGTAACATCAGTATTTATCCAGTGAACACAGCATCTGCACAGTTTGGTGTTTGGTGTTTTTACCTCTCTGCTTAGATGCCTCCAGCAGTCCACCCAGGTGGGATATACTGATGCATAGGGAGGCAGGCCTCCAGCAAGCCTGCGAGAGCAGGGAAAATATGAGTCTGATCGATTAAACACTTGGGAGGATTTACAACCGCAAATAAGCTGCTGCCAACTCACCCGCAGTTATTGACAGCCATGAGGTTTGACACCAAGACAAAAGGGTATGTAAGCATACTGGCGAAGAACTGGAAGAGAAGAGAAGAGGAGCAACGTGATCTAACTACGAGCTACAAACAGACAAACCAGTGTGCTGCTGCATTTCTGTCATACTTACCCCGGTCACAGCCTGAGAGCAGTTCTTGATTTCTCCTGTGTGACTCATCTGTGCAGATAAACAGATTAACAGAGAATGTGAAAATGTGTGGAATGGTGCTGAAATGTCATAATTTCATACATGGTGTTATTAGTTTAACAGGCGTATAGAGGATATATGACTGGGCTGAGGCATCAAAAAAATCAGTTTAAAGATTATTTGGCTTTAGTTCTGTCTATAAAGCCCTGTTTGCTTGGGTCGAGTACAGGGGGTCAGCAACCTGTATGATCCAAAGAGCCATTTTTGACTAAAAGCAATATAAAAAATATCTGACTGCAGCCACAAAACACAGATAACGGAGCCTTTATAGTCGAAATTAGCCCATCAGCGTTACTAATAAGTCAAAGAATCCATTAACATGTTCTTCCACAAAGTGGCTCCTCTGCAGTGGGCTATTCTTGATTATTTGGTACTTTAACTTTGTAGCATTGGTAATGAAAGCAAATTAATCTGTCCACACACTATTCAATTTTGCAATTGGTCTCCAAGAGTTTTTATTTGGAATCCAGAGCCTAGTTACAGAGACTCAAAGCTAGCCGCTGCAATTTAGTCTGGGCAAAATTTAGAGGAAAATGTTCCAGCGATCATCAGATGTGCAGAAGACCAGTGCACTAACAGGTATAAAGTTTGCATAAAGACTATTTCTGTAGATTTATACTGGACTTACAATGCTGCCTGACAGGGCCTTAAACCAACACATACAGAATACTGAGCTAAGCAGGGATTAAAGAGAGGTATACCGAGTCATCGATGGCGTATGTATTGATGAGATGAGCCAGCAGGTTACAAATCCACAGAGACAGGACATCACCAAGCAGGCGAGGGATCAACCCACTGAAAACAAACACACACACATAAAAAATAATCATTTCTGACTTAAAAAATATGAGGAAAAATGATCATTATCTGTTTAAGTCCACCTTTTTTTTTTAAATGTGTCTTCATACTGTTTAAAACTAGTATTTCTGTTGCAGATAAAGATTAGGCTGCACTACTATTATTAGTATTACACTATTTGTGGAATGTGTTTGCTTTTTTGTCACATGGCCGCGACCAACGCTTGTGGTAGTCTCTGTAGACACCGGCAAATTTAACATGGATTCATTAACTGAATAATTTTACTTCACTGAGAACTTTTAATTTTGCCAGTTTTAGATGTGAAACAGTATTTTGTCTTTCTGTTTTATCAGAAAATCTGAAACTTATTATCTGTAGCCTGTTCAGCATTCAGAAGCATTCAGCACTAAGGCAAACAACCTATGGGGGCATTTTGCCTTTAAGTGATGAGAACGTACTGGAAATATTCAAAGTTGACCATCAAGGCAATGCAACAAAACCTGGTGTATTCAAAATCAAAATAAAAAGGAGAGTCAAACTCACGCAAAGAAGCCCAGTATGCCTTCTTCTCTGTAGACTGTGACGATAGAGTCAAACACCCCACTGAGAACAGAACAAAATAAATATATTTTTCATTTAAATTTAGCCATTTTCATGGCTCTTCTCATTGACGTTTGTGTCTAAAACATAAAAACCGTACCTGTATTTTGTTTCTCTCCCAATAAACTGGACCATACATCGCAAAGTAATCACTGAAAAACAAGGAAAACATACATGACATGCCGACGACTGTCTCCACACACAGATTTGCCACATCCAGAGCGTTCAAATAAAAAACAAGAGAAGCAATTTCAAAGCTCGACTACACCCTTTGGTGTCACATGCACACTGCTGGAGTTAGCTGGTTAAAGCCAACTGAAAGAGTCGAGCAGTCGCAGACATTAATGACGTACCATGAAAGGGATGTGTGACAATGGTGGCGCAGGAACGAGCTATCATCTCTTTGGTTGTCTGTAGAAAAGACAGAAAACAATCAACTGAAATGTTAACATGAAACATATCATATACATTTAAGTAGACATGACCATTAAGTACATCTCTTGAAACTTAAGTCTGTACACATGCCTGGTTTGTTCCTCAAAAGAAAAATAAAGACGAACTGAACCGACCACAATGAGAGAAGTGAAATTTGTGGGACGACTCTGTTGAGCTACAATTTATTCTGATGAACAGTTCATCAGTCAGTTCATAAAACATCTATTTAAAACAGCGGTTCCCAACTGGTGGGTCGCAGTCCAAAATTGGCCATTCTGAATGGACCGCAAGTGACTCGCAAACATGTCAAGTTTGTAAAAAACACCCTCAATTTTAAGTACAGTGAATTTCTACAGTGGTTTCCTCCAGGTACTCCAGGTTCCTCCCACAGTCCAAAGACATGCAGGTTAATTGGTGACTCTAAATTGTCCGTAGGTGTGAATGTGAGTGTGAATGGTTGTCTGTCTCTATGTGTCAGCCCTATGATAGTCTGGTGACCTGTCCAGGGTGTACCCTGCCTCTCGCCCAATGTCAGCTGGGATAGGCTCCAGCCCCCCAGTGACCCCCAACAGGATAAGCAGTTACGAAAAATGAATGAGTGAATTACATTTAATAAAAATGACTGAAATCCTGGAGAAATGCAAAATGAAAAAGAGCTGGTTTACATAAAGATACCATGTCAGCCGTGTGGGGCCAGTACAGGGCAAAACAAAGCTGAATGTAAACAGTCAGAAAGCAGTGTAGTGTATAACAGCCTCTACAGAAGTGTGTGTGTGTGTGTGTGTGTGTGTGTGTGTGTGTGTGTGTGTTAGCACTCAGGACGGGCAGGCGAGCGGCATGTCAGTCAAACCATGAATGTAACAGGGAATGTTCATTGTGAGCTTCAGTTTGTCAGAAACACTAAACTAATGAAGCTGTTTTTTGCAGCAAGAAGAGAAATTGGCTCGCAAGTTTTGTGTCATCTGATGGGCCCACAAACTATTTAAAATGATATGGGGTGATAACCATCAGTGGCCAATCAATCAGACCCTTATCTGAGTGTGTTCAATGTATACAATCCCTGCTTGCCCTCAACAAGCAGAGACAGTGAGTTAACTGCATATAGGGAGATTTTTATAGCAGTGGTGCTAATTGTTTAGCCGTAGCGCAGAGTGTGCTAAACATAGTGTGCCTGGCTGTGGTAAACTAGCACTATGTCGACCAGTGAAAGAGTGTAATACATGTTAACAGACACTTCTGTGGAGTTTGCTCTTGTTTGGTATGTTTTTGACAGTCCTTGATGATAACTGTACAGGTGTCTCACCTCGTTAACAACGTATTGTAGGGAGCCCTCCGCAGCCTTCTGCTGACCTCCCATAACCTGGACAACAGAAACAAATCTCAGCATCTTCTAACCTTAGAGAAATGTTTGTAATGACACGAACAATAAATCAGGCAAAAAGGCTCTTACCTGAAGTGTGCCTTGTTCCTGACATTTCTGTAAGAAACTAGAGGTTAACATGATAAAACTTGTCCTTGTGAATAAAGACATTTACATTCTGTCAAACAATAGCTTGTCTTTCTTTCAAAGTTATGCACTTCACCTGTCAGTTGTTTTAATTTGGCTGATTGGTGTATTTCTATAAATCATTACATTCTTTCTTCTGTTAAAAAAAAAAAAGCTGTAGGTGTGAAACATCCTTTTATGGTGCACTTAAACTCTTCAGGCTCACCTGCACAACTCTGCTGTGCACAATGGTGCCGATGGAGCCAGCACAGAGCCGTGGACCGAGCCCGTTGAAGAGACCTGCTTTTCCGTCGATCTTGATGATGTGTTTTGCTGAAACATTCAGAGAATAAACAGCAGGATAAGTTATAAAAGGCCTTAAAAAAAGAAAAAAGTATGATGTTTCTTGGACTGTACCAGTGGTTTTGCTTAGTAAATACTATGTGCCCAGACCTTCCTTTACCAGCAACCATGTTCCATTTCATGCAAGCGCTATAATTTTTAAATGCATTTTTCCAACCTTGAAACTTCCTGAACACAGCTAATGCATCACAACGAAACACGCCCGCACTGCACTTCCTTAAACTTAGTTATTTTTGGAGATGTAATTGAGTTAAAATAGAGAAGTGGTCTGTGAATCCTTCGGGGTGGTGCAATCAAATGCTAAAGTGAGGGTCTGACGACATTTCAGCTGCCACAGAGCCCTTATAAAGGTATGATGTTTGGAAACTCAGCAGGGAATACAATTAATTAACAGACATGACTGTCATGGGGGTGCGGACACAAAGGCTTTGTCCTTGATGGAGCAGCCGCGGGTTCAATTCCAACCTCTGGCCCATGGGGTAGGCAGTTTAATTTTGGCATTATTGGGCAACAATCCCACAATAAACTTTGAGCATATTCAAGCTTCAAGTTCCTGTTTATGTGGCTGATAATAGCTAGAGCCTCGAGTCACAGTGTCCTCAGCGTCACTCCTCACCGCAACATACCACCTTGCTAGGAGGAGAGCAGGCCACAGCTCCAGAGACAGAGCCCCGGTCAGCAGCTGCTCCAGTCCAAATCTAACCCCAAACCCAGAGTACCAAAAAGCCCCGACTCCCTGCCAGATGAGCAAACTTTCTGTTGCTGCTGTCACACAGTTAAGACCTGCTGTGACAACTGGTGCTGGGGGGTTTTGCACTTGTTGAATTTGAGCCACTACAGCTGCGAACTGAAGATCTGTCTCCCAAACTGTTGCCCGCCTGCCCACCTCCACAGTGGCAGGGAGTGAGGCAGAAGGACCATGTGGTGGCTAGCAGCTAATTCTTGTCTCATTTATGGACTGATAAACAGAGAGAGTGGGACAAGGAGAGGCTGAGCAAATGAGCTGCGGGCAACCCTACAATTAAATAAGATTAAATAAGGAAACACCTGGCTACTATATTAGGCATGTACATACGACTGGTATGGTCTTTAAAGGAACCCTGTGGAGTCTTTGACCCCAACTACTTCTATGGAGCTGTGTTTTTATGAGCGGGTCCCTGTTTCATTAGTTAAGTATGCATGCAGGCAGCAGGTTGGTTTCACGCTATTCCACTGATGGACAGTGCGTGAAAGCAACATGCTGATAAATAAAGCAGTGCACCAACAAAGGTAAAGAAGACACAGACTGCTAGCGAGTAAAGAAGGGTCTAAACAACGCACATTTTTAAAATACTTCCTTTGCAAATGTTCTGTGAGGACAAAAACACACTCAAACTGTGTGTTTGACCTCATTGGTCAAACACACAGGTTGCATTTAGCCGAGAAACACTGTATGTAAACATAACTATAAGAAAACACTCAGGAAAATTACACCTCAAGACTTGCCTTCTTTTGTCATTACTGTTTTAAGTACAAAGACATTTAGAGGCCTTATACTCCTACTGACAAGCACAAACGCTGCTGTCACAGTCCCACAGAATATCAGAAGTGAAAAACTGATTTTAAAAAATGGCATCTGAAAGCCCCATCATAAAGCAACCAAACTGTGACTGCTGTCATGTTTGAATGAACCCCCCAGTCACGTTTTGTTAAAGTCAAAATGGAATCTGACTCGATCGAATGTCATACAAAAACAACATCACACTTCCAAGCTCACAAGGTTAAATGCTTCATGGAGAGACACTGAAAGCATACCTCTGTCTGTAATACATATTATAAATTCCATTTCTGAACAAAGCTAACTCACCATAAGCAAACAGTCCAGGGAGCTGGTAGACTTGTCTGCCAAACAGGTTCCTGCCCAGGGTTGGGGGGAGCGGCTCATGTCCTACCTAAAACACACACAATATAAAGTGATGAACATCTGCACTGTAACTGTACATAGTCTGATTATCAGGGTATCTACTGCCAACAGATACTTAAATTTGGTTTAAATTATTTTGAAATGGTCTTAAACAGCATTAAATTTAAGACAGATTTTTGGACAGATTGTCTTTTTCTTCTACAAGCATTGCAGCTAAGTGTAAAGGCAAGTCGTGTATGGTCCTGTGCAGGTAGGTTTTATGTAGGAATATAGTTATTAGAGTGACTTAGGTCAATCTATAGTTATGATGCCACCATGCGTGACTGTTAGATATAACGGTCTTTGGGTTAAAGGCCTCGCCTTCAAACATATCTCTGGTAGCTTTATTTTTCTTTCATGTTGCCTCTAAAAAGCCTTTTCTTTGTCCAAGTGATCAGCAGCAAAACTTCAGCTGAGCCTGAAGGTGCCGCTTCTGGAGCTTCCTTCTTGTGCAGCAGCTTTCCAGCCTATGGGGATGTTAAACAGGCTTGAATGTGGACACTGACACCTTCGATCCAGCAGCTTCTCATTCATCACAGACCTGCTTTTCGGTGGTTCTTGTTGACTCTTAACCACCTTGACCAACTTCCTCTCAGCTGCAGATGATAGCTTGCAATTACTTCCTCACCGTGGCAGTTACACAACTGTGTCATGCACTCTAGACTTACAAACAACTGCACAGTTGATGTTTGGATGTGTAGCTGCTTTGAAATGGCTCCAAGTTACTTTCCTGACTAGTTCAAATCAATGATCTGCTTTTTCAGATCCACACTGAACTCTTTAGACTTCTGTCTCTCGCTGAGTCTAAGAAGTGTATCAAACAAGGCCAATAAAACTGACTCAGAAGTCATCAGCTGCAGTCAATCAAAATCACTCACAAAAAGTTTAGAGGCCGTGCAACAAAAAACTTTCTACATCACCAAAATTGGATTCAAGTTGCTGTATCACATGGATATCACATGGACAGACAAAAGGCCTTTTGAAATATGTTTGGAGAGGAGAAGGTGAGGCATTTAACCCAAAGACCATCATGTCTAACAGTTAAGTATGGATGTGGCAGTGTTATGCTCTGGGCCTGTTATGCTAACAGTGGAACTGCTGCTTTACACAAAGTGAATAGAATAATCAAGAAGGATTATCTTCAGGAAAACATAAAATCACCAGCCAGACGGTTGGGTCTCAGACGCAGTTAGACGACAACCCCAAACACACATCAAAAGTGGTAAAGGACTAGGTAAAGCATGCTAAAATTAAGAGCATGGAAAGGCCTTCCCAAAGTCATGACTTAATTAAATCCCATCAAGAACATGTGGACTGGGGGGGTCGGTGGCTTAGTGGATGTTGCCACAGCGGCCCGGGTTCAACTCCTGTCTGTGTCTGCGTCTGTCTCTCTGTGTCTGTCCCTCTGTGTCTGTGTGTGTCTCTCTCAGCTGTCCTATCAATTAGAAGGCAAAAACACCCCAAAAAAATCTTAAAAAAACAGAACATGTGGACTGTGTTGAAGAAACAAGTCCAGAAAGTAAACGTATTAAGTTGAACTGCACCGACTCTGTCAAGAAGAGCGGTCAAACACTTAATCAGAGGCTTGTAGATTGCTGCTAAAAGCACCAAACTGAGGCGAATACAGCCAAGAGACATTTAACCAAATCTTAGTATTGCTGTATGTACCCCCCCCCCCCCAGCAGATTTGGTTTCATTTTCAAGAGACCCATACTTTATATGAACGCACCTGCTCATTCTCTTCACCTGCTGGACAGTGTGTATCACTGGGTTCTGAGATTTATTATGAACTGTGCTTCTCTCACTCATCACTTCACTGTGTTCTCTACAGTTAAGTAAACTGGTCATCATTATCTGCTCGTCACTTCAGTCACTGGTATATCTTCATTTACAAAGCAATTTTGGACAGACTTCACTCTTATTCAGGTTCACTACTGACCTGGAAACAAGGAAGTCACAATCTCCGCTCGATGGACATTTTAAAACTGGTTGTTCCAAAGATAAGGACTGAATTAGGAAAGAAATCATTTAGGTTTTCAGCTCCTGATGTTTGGAACAAGCTTCAGTCTGAACTACATTTACACACACTGATTCATTTGACTGATTTAAAGAGAGGGTGAAATCTTTGGAGTCTAGGCTTTCAGTCTGTAAATGTTTTATCCGATTGTACGAGTGTTTGTAAATGTTTTTCTAATTATTGTCAACATGGCCAGGTCTCCTTTGTAAAAGAGATCCCCCATCTCAATGGGACAAACCGGGTTAAATAAAATAATACTTTCATAAAAGAACCAAACTTCAAGAATTACTTTTGTGACAAAGTAGTATAAACTCAAATTATTCCATCACAGAAGATTAGCGTTGTAGAAATCATTACAAAATCAAGACTGCCATGACATACATGTTACGTACAGGTCTGTGAAAACTTCTGATCACAACCGTACACCCAGTTTACCAACATGTAACTACAAATATAAAGTAAAAAGACAGTCTTGGATTCAGTGGTGGGTTGTTTATGGCAATTAAGACCTCACAAATTCAACTTTAGGACTATTGAATGACTTTTAAGGCCCAATACCTGCAGACAGTCTGCATTACAGTGTCTCAGCACCAAACTGTGGCCCTCCAACACTTCCTAGTTTCGTTTTGACACTTTTTGTCCACTTGTTGTCATATTTGTCTCAATGTTTACTTTCTCACTTTGTCAGCTCAATTAATTTAGTCTTCACACGATGTAAAAGTCTCCCTATTCGCAATTTATTTTGTCGTTGAAACAACTTTGACTGCAAAGCTAAAGAAGTAAGCTTCCTGATTAACATTGACTTTAGCTTGTTAGCAACCGCTAGCTTACGAGCTACTTCAGTGGGCCAAAGGACACCGGTCAGTGCAGGTCACAAGTCCCCGGATACTGTGCTCACAATGCGGGCATTACATGTTACAAATATGTTACTCATGACACATGTGAGCTAACAGAGCCGAGTGCTGTGAAACAAACAGTAAGCAGCATGTCAACGCTAAGACATGTTAGCTCGCCCCTGACCTTTTACTGTTAAACAGGTCAACACCGCCGCTGTGTGTGAATCTGTTAGAAACTGGAAATCACTTTTACACTTTGGCAAACAGTTAATAAGCAGCAACAAAGAAGGTGTAACGTTTGACAGCAGAGCTGAGCGGTTTGGCTGATAGCTAACTAGCTGCTATCTGTAGCACTTCAACTACAGCAGCTTTGTTAGAAAACATGACTTTTATATTTGAAGGTATGCAACACGAAGATTAAATGCTCTTGCACGTTATTTGTATAGAAACGAGTGAAGGAGCACTGCATATTAACACAGTATGAACTTTAAGAATTGGTTCACACACCTCACTTCCGCCTACAACAGTGTATTTTGGAAACAGAAGGTCATAGGGACAACAGACGGAACAACAGTGTAGTTGATAATGTTACCGGATATTTAGCTGCTATGTGTATAAAATGTAAGCCGAATTAAAGAGACCGTGATACTGGTTCACGATACAACTTAACTCATACATATTCAATTACTTACAAGCAACGCCACGTCAAACAGCGCTTTTTTCAATGGACTTTGGCAGTTTCCTCTCCAGGCTAACTCCTAGCTAGTTGAGTTCTGCAGTAATTCCTAATGTTAGCTAACTGTGGTAAAAGAAGCTCCTGAAGCGGAAACATCCTACAAACGTCCGCGTGAAAACTTCTCCTCTTACCTGGATCAGGACTTTAATGTACATCAGAGGGTGGGAGAGGACGGTGAGCCCTGATCCCAGCAATACTTGGCCACACGTGTCCGCCATTTTTGGAGAGACAGTGGAGATAGGAAGTCCTTCGTCTTGCGTCACAGGAGGCGATGGCGCTCATATTATATGGCATTATAACGGTACCGCCATCTAGTGGTCATGTGGAGTATGGTAACTTTTATTTAGTATTTTATACATCTCATTAATTTTTTTTTAGCTTGTTATTTTCTGTTCTCTATCCTTTTAATTATAATTTTTAAATTACAAAATAATTTTAATTTTGATCAGTTACAGTTTCTGTGAAAAATAAGCAATTAAAGTACAGTTACCAATCAAAATGTTGGTGATAACAAAGAGGTTACACCCTTTCTTTTTTAAATGACATGATACTGAGAAGGTGGTAGGATTGTGTTAATGTAAACTTCTTCCTGCTCCTTTTCAAGCATGTATGTTGATGTTTTGTTTGTTTTTATTTTTGTTTTGCTCAAAATAAAGTCATTCATTCATTCAAAATTTACACATTCTGTTGCTTTGCATCTTCTTGCCAGGCATTTGACTGGACATTTTTCAGCTTCATTGCCCGGTTTAAATCATTTGTTAGAAAAGAAATCCAAAAGTAATCATCTTTATTACTTTAAGTAATTAAAATAGTTGCATTACTTATTACATTTCATCAGGGTAACTAGTAATCTGTAGCCCGTTACATTTCAAAAGTAACCTTTCAGACACTGACTACAAGACATTGATGGTTTCTCAATATTTAACCCTTTGAAACCTGAGCAAATTGGTTTGATTTCTCTCAAAAAAAAAAAAGCATCGGGAAGGATGCAATGAGCAACAAAAGAAATGAACCAAAAAATTGCCAGAAATTAGTAAAAAGAAAAATTTAAAAACAAGAAAATTACTAAAAAAAAAGAAAAAAAAGTTGAAAACAAACAAAGGTGCTTAAAAATTACAAAAATTCTGTATAATGATTTTAATTATGTAATAATAATTCTACACATATTTTTTCCCTAGCTTTTTTCATTTTTATATTATATTTCTATATTTTATATGTTTACTTATTTATTTTCTTGCAGTTTGTGGGACATTTCTTATCAAGTTGCTCTTTGTTTTTAAAAGAAAACGCACCAATTTGCTGAGAGCTTAAATACAAGACATTGACATTGTAAAAGTTTGAGGAATTTGTCAATATTTTATAATGTTATCATGTACTTTGTTGACTTTCCCTTTAAATATCACAAAAAACTGTACACCGATATAACTGTAAAATAACTATGATTTATTTATTTATTTTTTATCTTAATTTATTACAGCAACCCTTCTTTTATTTCAATGCTCCATTGCTCTTGCCCCACTTCTGCTTTACTCTAAATTACGACCCTGTAGTAAATGCAAAGGAATTAAAAATAATTCTAATAGTTCTGAGTTTCATTAAGGTAGTTAACAAGGAAACAGTAGGTCAGGGGATAAAACAAGACATCATTCCATGGTACTTTGACTAAAATTAGGGACTTTTGGGATTCTTTTAGAACCATCTAAAGGTACAAAAACAAATTTTATATTTAGCTCGGAGTTCATTATTCTTAATATGTGAATGTGTAACTTTCTGAGAAGTTTGCTTGAATCGTCCAGTAAAGAGTTTCCACTGTCATTCTGCAAAAACATTTCTATTTGTTCAAAGACAACAGTGAAGCTAAGTAGAGACGTCTCTCCAGAAGATGGCAGAGTGGGAACATTTAAAGAAACTGCACCAAATATTCCTCCTCATTATTACAGAATACTCAGTCTTTACTTTAAATATGTTTACTAATATGTATGTGTTGCACAGATAATATCCTAGTATCATCTCAAAATGTATTTCATCAACTGTTTTTGAAATTCAAAGTCTAGAGGAACAATGTGTTTAAAGGACACTGTTTACTAAAGTATTTTCTGTGTGTTACAATTTTTCTTTACAGAATATATTTTATTTTTTGACTGTGAGGCCTGGGACAATAAGAGAGAATCTCTTCAGTGAGTTAATTTCATTTAGGAGATGTGTATTATCATCATTTTAAGACCTCTGTCTAACACGCTATTATATTGATTGATGATCTCTTTAACAGTTGATTTACAGTTCCTTCTCTGCCCATGTTCTCCTGTTTGCATTTTCCTAAGAAAAACACGTCCCTTTGAATTATTCACTTCAGTTTGATGGATTATTATGGCTGTGATTAAAAAGAACACACTGTAGAACATCTAAATTTAAGCTCTTCTGCGTTCTTTTTAATATTAACTCTATAACTCTGGGACATTATAATGTCATCATTACACTTGACATCACAGCAGGTGAGCAAACAGCTGCTTACTCTGAATAAATAAATGACTGCATGAATATTCTAAGTTAACCTTTAAGAAAAGAAGCAATGATGTGATAAAGAATGAAAATACAGCGATGTTTTTCACTCAGAGTAACTTTATAGTTTGATCATGACTGGTGTGCTGATGAGTTGAAGTCCGCAGCTTCTGTTGTTCAGTCTTCCCTCTGATCTGTCTGTCAGCACATCTGAACGGGCTTCCTCTGTAACAGTGATCAGCACACAGGTGGGTTAGGTCACACTGAGTGTAACAGGCAGCATGTGTGTGTGTATATATTCATAATATGCTCATGTGGACACTCACAGCAGCCGTAGAGCGTGTTGAGCCTGGCGATGTCGTTGCGACTCATCTCCTTAGCGTTACCAAAGGACACGTTGTTGTTAGGGATGGGGAGCATGGTGGGCTGGTTGTTCTTGGAGAAGGCGTACCTGCAAGAGGACACACAGCAGTTAGGCTGAACCTCAGCACTTCCTGCACGCACAACACACACACGTATGACGACACAGAGCAGGGCTGAAGTGAAGCCAGTTGTTCTCACTTGTGGTACTGCATGACAGAGTTGTAATCGTAGGGAGTGCCCTGGTTCAGGGTGGCGATCTTCCTGAAGTTGTGCTCCATTCCTAAAAACAAAAACAAGAATAGCATTAGTTTAAAGTGACATTTGTTTGCTTTGAATTCACTTTGACTCTGGACATAAAAGAGTCCAGCTGCTGGAGAAAATCCAGTCTACATCTAATGGTTTTATATTTGGAAAACTGCAGTCACACAATGAGCTTCTGTTTTGTCTGATACAATCTTGTCTGTCCGTAAGGTTGTATGTTCAGTGTTTTTGTTCATAAGGTTTATTCATTAAATATTAAACTCGTCTACAGTTTCCTGGGTCTCCTCTCTAACACTCCACTCTGAATAATAGACAGCTCCATTACCAGACTGAACGTTCTGCAGCAGGACTTTGATGTGGTTGTCCCTGTCACTGCGGGTCTGTTCGTGGTTGAAGCCCAGAGCGTGGAGCAGCTCGTGCTGGACGGTTCCATGGTAGAGGCATCCACGACGGGCCAGAGACACCACCTGCTTACCACCACGACGGCCGACGTAGGAGTAGCAGCTGGACAGGATCAGAGACGAGTTGAAGAACACAGAAGTCTGAGAAAAGCTTCCGACTCAAACTCACTGTGTAACATCTCTCTTACCCGTCCTTGGACTCGATGCTCAGCCAGTCGCGTCGCTGCTCCTGCTGGGCCTGAAGCGGATGCAGGAGAAGGAAGAGAAGGACTCCAGTCCACGGGTGATGATGGCCTTCTCACGGGAGGCTGGCAGGACCACACCACACAACAGTTAGCTTTTTACCAACACGCGGCACAAGGAAAACTGATGTTAGAGGAGTTTCTGACAGCTTCTGTAACTTGTGTTGTTGCAAATGACTGATGAGTGAAAGCGTCTTGACTGACTCAGTGGTTTGTAATTAATTGATTGAGTGAATCCTGACTGTGTTGGATTTGACCTTTTGCTGACTGTTGTTTTTGTCTTACATCTGTTTCTGCTTTAGTCATTCATGTTGTGACTCAGGGGACCTGACTGCTGCTATTAATGAGTTTATTATCATCAGTGAGCATCAAACAGGCCCCTGTCTGTTAGATTCTGGTGTATGAACAGTTAGCTCTCTGGTCACTCTCACTCGAACCTTTTGCTGCTACAACCGGCTGCATTAAAAATGAAGCTACTGTATATGGACAGAGCATATTTGGACCTCTGTGTGACACTTACAGAAGTGACTGGCGATGTAATAAGGAATGTAGACCTTTCCGTCAGTGTATTTGCCCCACTTGCAGCCACGGCTGGTGCAGGGGTCGGCGTTTCTCTCGGTCTCGCTGTCGATGACGATGTCTCCCTCAGTCAGGATGGGACCATCATCGGAACGGACTGAAACACATCACACAGCAACTCAGAAACCAGCTGAACTGCTACTAATAGAAGAGACAATAGTGACATATCAGCAGTTTTCATGGGAGACATGGTGACTGCAGCAGCTCACACTCACGCAGATTACTGTTGGCTCTCTCCAGAAGTTCAGAGACAGACAGATCCCTAAGTCCTCCTCTGCAATCTCCTCTGCACAGTGACATCGACACAATTTCACTTTGTGTGAAAATAAACTTGTTACAATACTGTGCACGTCAGTACATCAGGTCTGACTGTTAGAATACATTACATACCTGCCTGCAGGTTCAGCGTGGGATTGGAGGAGGGAAAACAAACATATCAGAAACAGGTAGAAAAACATGAGTTGAAATTACAGCTAAAAGTTAACACAAGAACTTTCTGGCCAGTTAGCCAAATACTGTGTCTCAAAGTGGGACGTTCATATTCAAACTGTTATATAAGGGAGTTACAAGACACATGTTCATTATCAAAATACTGCTAAAATAAAGCA